>NW_006921612.1:11069602-11096943 GCF_000298275.1 Orycteropus afer afer | reverse complement strand
GATTTAAAACACATTATCTCCTTGTTCTGTTCAATCAACTGTCTCACGGCCTATGTATAGGTTCCTCATGAGCATAATGAAACATTTTGCAATTCCTGTTCTTTTAAATGATTTTCATAATATTCATGATCTGCACAGTTGACTGACTTTGTATAAGCAATAAAACACAGGTAGACACCTTTTTGGTATTTTTGGTTTTCCTCCAAGATCCTTGTGACATAAGCAATAATATTTTTCATTCCATCTCCTCTTCAGAATCTGGCTCGAATTTCTGGAAGTTACTTATACTAATGCAAGAAAATTATCTTCAGCGAAATTTTATTATTTATGATACTAGTCATATTGTGTGATAAATTCTGCATTCTGTTGGATCATCTTTTTTTTGGAATGGGCACAAATGTGAATCTCTTTCAGTTGATTGGCCAGTCAGTTATCTTTCTTGAAAATTTCTTGGCATACACAAATGAATGTTTCCAGCATTTCATCTATTTGTTGAAATATCTCAATTGGTGTTCCATCAATTCTTGGAGCTTTGTTTATAGTCAGTATCTTCAGTGCAGAACTTCTTCCTTTAAGTCCATATGCCACTTCCTGAAATGGTTGAACACTGATAAATTCTTTTTGGTACAGTGACTCTGTATTCCTTCCATCTTCTTTAATGCATTGTTCAATATTTTGCCCAAAGAATTCTTCAATATTGCAACTCAATGAAGGAACTTTTTTTCTTCATTTCTTTCAGCTTTAGCAATGTGAATTATAATATATTATGATAATCCTCTAGTAAGGAAAGGAGGTTGCTTCAAGAACATAATGACTCTCCTAATAATAAAAAAATAATAACTTGTTTAGTTGTATATTCTGAACATTTTATCCTAGTAACTATTTACCTACATATGATCTTAGAAATGTACATACATTAATAAAGTATAATATTTGAAAATTCTACAAAAAATAATCTATGCTATGTAACAGCAATTTATTTGGGTATTCAACTGTGCCATGTTTGAGATACAGTTCAGCTTAAACACTGTGTATTGCCCAGTGATATGGATATTAATAAATTTAGTTATTGTTCTTTTTCCTGAATTACATGCACATTGTTCATTTAGTTTCTGAGATGGAATGCCAATAAAGGGAAAAAAAAAAAAAAACCTAATTGAATAGATTTCTATAGCTAAGAAGATTCTAATTCATGGCTGAACACAAATATGAGGTTTGTTCCTACTTTGTAGATTAGAAAATGACCCCTTGTGGAGCATTATGCCTAGAAAGATAATCCTGAATGGAAGTGTCAATGTAGCAAACTCCTATTTATCCCTCATGACAACTTCAAGGCTTGTTCTTTCCTCAGGCCTTTGTACATTCTCATTTTCTGCTGTAGTTATTCTTCCAACAAATTTTGAAATGATAAGTGGTGTCTGACACCCTGATATGTTTAAATGTCACAGTCTACACTTACCAACATTTATCTCTCTGTACTTCATCATCCAAAATTTCTACATCTCATTACACTTTTCTATTTTCTTTACATAGCATTTATTACTAAGTAAAATTGCAGTATTTATTTACTTATTTGAACATTTATCCCCTGCTTCCTCTAACTAGAATATGTTGTTGTTGTTGTTATGTGCTGTTGAGTCAGACCTGACTCATAGTGACCCCTCCTTGGGCTTCTGAGGCTGTATCACTATAGAAGGAGATTGCCCAAACTTCCTTCCAAGGAGTGGCTGGCACATTGTAGATACTTATTACATATTTGTTCCATGAGTGAACAATAAATAAAAATCAATACAATGTCATCACTATATTTTATCCCTAATTCTGACAGATGATTCTAGTTGTAACAGAGGGTATATATTTGCATGATTATAATAATTTGATTTTTTAAAAATCTTTACCCAACAATTAGAGACTATCCCCCCCACAAGCACACATGGAGCAATTATAAATAATGACCACAATGTTGGTTACTCATCAAGTTTTAAATACCAGAGAACCAGTAAATACACAATATATCATGTGTCCAAAACACAATGCTATATTTAATACATAAAGGAAAATAACAATAAAAAATAACTTTAAAAAGATATTTATAAAATTAAAATCTCACTTCTAAACTGATTAAAGAAGATTCCACAAGAGAAACCATGAAATATTGAAAAATGAATGATAATGAAATACTATATATCAAAATATGTGAGACATAGCTAAAACAGTACTTATGGGAAAAGGTATAACGTGCTTATGTTATAAAAGGAGGTTGATATTTCAAGAAACAATCAATTCAGAAATAGTAGAAACTGTGAGATGATAAAAATAATAGGAACTAAAGGAGCAAAAACCAAAATATGAAATGAAAATCAACATAGCCAATAATTTAACTTTTATAAAAGATTGCAAGAGTATACTATAGATGATCATATGTCCTAAAATTTAGAATAATCTAGAAACATCCAGAAAACACTACTGAACAAAATTTTCTCAAGGAGAAACAGAAAATCCAAATAGTTCAATAATAAAGAAATGGAATCATTGGTGAATGATCTTCTACAGAGAAAGCATCACACCCAGGCAATTTCATAGGTGAGTTCTACAAGACTTTAGAGATAATTTCAGTCTTACATAAATTCTTCTAGGCAATACAAAATAAGAGAACAGTCACTGTCTCCTTTTATTAATCTAAAATAACCTTGATATCAAAATTAGGCAAGGATAGTAAATGAAAAATAATTTGTAGTCCAAAACACTTATGTACGTGAGTGCAAAAAAAATCCTGAGCACAATATCGACAAATGTAATCCAAGTTATATATATATATATATATGTATACACACACACACACACACACACACACACACACATACATAATAGAGCATGGGGAGCTCTGGTAACATAGTGCCTAAGGTACTTGACTGCTAACCAAAAAGCTGGCGGTTGAAACCCGCCAGCCACTCCTCAGAAGGAAGGTTGGGCAATCTACTTCCCTAGTGATACCATCTTGGAAACCCAAGTAGGGATCACTATGAGTCAGGTCTGACTTGAGGGCAAACAACAACCACAACAACAGCAGCAATAGAGCATGACAAAATTTTTATATTCCAGGAATTCAAGGTTGACATAACATTACAAAATTTATTACTAAATTCACTATATAAATAGATGTTATAAAAGAAGAATATGGTGTTCTTAATACATGCAGAAGGAACATTTAATAAGATTCAAAATTCTGAGGAAGAGATAAACCCACAATCTATAACAAATATAGTTAATGGGAGAAATATGGAGAACACTTTTCTAACTCAGAAGTCAAAGATGCTTATTAACCCAATCCATATTAACAATGTTCAAATCAATGAAAACAACCAAAGCTTTTGCCACTGAGTCAATTCTGATTCATAGTGACCCTATGACTAACATTGCTTCAGAGGTGTTAAAGGCAAAGCTAGTAAATGTATTAGAGAATCCCACCTGCCCATCAGCTCCCCTGTGGGAGCCCCCAAGTCATAGCTTTTAGGTCACAAAAACTGATCACAGTTTCAGGGACTAGATCACAGTACTTGGGTCCTAGGTCCTAGGTCCCAGATCACACTCCTGAGTCACAGCTCCGGGGTCACACCTTCTGACTTACATATAGATCCAGGGTCATGGGTTCCAGTTGTAATCAACAACTGAGGTAGACCTTTTAGCTCAGCAGGAGTGACAGATTTACTGGACAGCATCCTCTTGAGGATCTTCTCATATCTTCACCTCCAGATCTACCATATCCCCAAGGTCTGGAGGACATCGGCATTAAAGAGTGTTAGTGCAGATGGTTCACTATGCAGAGATGACAGGTTGTAAGTCTGACAAAACTGAGGAGGTCCAAGGCATGAATGGAAACCTCTGTCTAACCTTCAGTCCCTAAGCTGAATCCAAATTACTAATATCTGGAATGTCTAGAAATCACTGGCTGGCTGAATTACCCAAACTTGGTGCATATTTGAGAAAGAACTTGAGAAGCAACTTCCCAAAACATTTAAGAAGATGGAGCTGCACAATGAGAAGAATTTCTAGTCTAGAAACATGGAGGTTGCAGCACTGTTCTCATAGCCTTTTCTCCAGGTTCTACTTGCTCCTGAGCAATATTACAGTCAGTGGGGACCTGACCACATCCCAGTGGCCTCATTTAGGTCCTACTCAGAGTGGCTACCCTGACCAGATGGAAATTTCCCATGGTCCTTATTTGATTAGCTTGTAATCAAATTTTACAGTGACTGAGAGTTCCTTGAGTGCAGGAATTAAGTTCTATGCTTGGATTCACAAGGCTATCCCAGTGGAGAGTACATAACTTCTATGGATAGATTAACTTTAACCTCATAGAAAGCTCTCTTCACTCATTTCTCCTCTTAATTACTACTTTTTCTATGTATAAAGGAGAGCAAATAAATAAAGAAGAAAATAACTAATTAGGCTTCTAGAGCTAAACTTAATAGTTGTTTCCAAATATCAGGACCTGAACAATTGTGAAACAGTGCAGCAACAGCTTCTCTCCAACTTCACAACCAAGGAACTAAGGATATTCATTGCACAATTAAAAAAAAAAAAAAAAAAAAACAATATCCCTTCCCCACTGCCATCAAGTTGATTCCAACTCAGAGAGATCCTACAGAACAGGGTAGAACTGTCCCATAGGGTTTCAAATAAATCTGTACAGAAGCAGACTTCCTTATCTTTTTCCCATGGATTGGCTGGTGGTTTTGAATTGCCGGTATTTGGTTAGCAGTCCAATGCTTAAACCACAGCCCCAGGAGAGCTCCTCTCAAAACTCATTGCCTGCCAATAATTTCAACTCACCCACAGAGTTCAGAGCAGAACTGTGTTCCACAGTGTTTTAATGGCTGACGTGTTTGCCAGCCAGGGACCCTCATTGGGTAGTAGCTTCCCATTTTGACCTATCAACTCAATCTCTCCTGTATCTGCTACCAAATAATCTAGAAATGCATTCACAATCCCACTCTTAAAATCCCTTAACATTAATTCACACTTAGTTTTAATTCCTAACTGTGGCATATAAAATTTCACTAATTTGTCTCCTTTCACTTCTTTTCTCAATCTTAATCCTTCCCAATCCTTTGTAATTGAATCATAACCTTGTTTAATTAAGATATCTCTGCATTTACTCATGAAGGAATTTGGTTAATTCCTACTGTGAGAGTTAAAAACCTTGGCTTGGAACCAGATGCATTAGGGGTAAATTTGGGAAGTTAACTTCTTTCATCCTGAGTTTTATCATTTGAAAATTGGGAATAATGTCACCCAGATCCTAGAATTGTTGAGTTATTAAAAGTTATGTGACACACCCATCACTCATCTGTCAGACTGGGTGGGTGTGCATGTTGCTGTGATGGTAGAGTCTATGCCCTTGGTATTTCAACACCAGGAGAGTCACTTTTGGTGGACAGGTTTTAGCAGAGCTTCCAAACTAAGACAGAGTAGGAAGAAAAGCATGGCCAGTCCTACTTCTGAAAAAAAAAAAAAAAAGACTACTGGCCACTGAATACCTTCTGAATAGCAGGGAGCAAGGAAACATAGTCTAATAGAGTGCAAGAAGATGAGCCCCTTAGGTTGGAAGACTGCCTCCTCAAAGTACAGTTGACCTTAATGACTTGAATGGAGTAAAACTTTCTGAACCTTCATTTGCTGATGTGAGATGATACAAAGAAACAGCTGCAAAGGTCCATTAATAATTAGAACCTGGAATGTATAAAGTATGAACCCAGGAAAATTAAAATTTGTAAACAATGAGATGGAATGCATAAAGATTGATATCCTAGACATTAGTGGGCAGAAATGGATTTGTATTGACTATTTTGAATTGGACTGTCATATTGTTCACTATGGCCAAAATGACGAATTGAATAGGAATGGTGTTACGTTCATCATCAAAAAGAACATGTCAGGATTTATCTTTAAATAAAATGCTATCAGTGATAGCATAATACCCATATACCTACAAGGAATACCAGATAATGCTACTATTATTCAAAAGTAAACACAAACCACAAAAGCCAAAGATAAAGAAATTGATTTTTTTTTAATTTTACCAAATTCTAGAATCTGAAATTGACCTATCATGCTATCTAGATGCATTGATTATTACTGAGAATTGGAATGTGAAAGTTGGAAACAAAGAAGCATCTGTAGTTAGAAAATATGTCTTGGTGATAGAAATGACACTGGAGACTTCAGGGTAGAATTTTGCATGACTAACAACTTACTCGTTGAAAATACATTTCTTAAACCACATAAACAGAGACTTTTCACATGGACCTCAGCCAGTGGAATACACAGGAATCAAATGGACTAATCTGTGAAAAGAGACAATGGAGAAGTTCTATCAGAAAATTTAGGGGCATACTGTGGAACAGACCAAAAGCTGCTCATATACAAGTTCAATTTGAAGGTAAAGAAAGGCAAAATAAGTCCACAAGAGCCAAATAATGACCTTGAATATTTTCTACCTGAATTTAGAGACCATCTAAAGAGTAGATTTGATGCATTGAATGCCAATGACTGAAAACCAGACGAGATTTGGGATGACATCAAGATCATCACACATGAAGCAAGCAAGCAAAAGATAATTAAAAAGACAAGAAAGGAAGAAAAGACCAAAATAGATGCCAGAAAAGACTCTGAAACTTGCTCTTGAATGGAGAATAGCTAAAGCAAATGGAAGACTTGATGAAATAAATATGAACAGAAGATTTCAAAGGGCAGCATGAGAAGACAAAGTAAAGTATTATAATGAATTGTGCAAAAACTTGGAGTTATAAAATAAAAACATGCTTGGCATTTCCCAAGCTGAAAGAACTGAAGAAAAAATTCAAGCCCTGAGTTGCAATATTGAAGGATTCTGTGGGCAAAATATTGAATTATGCAGATAGCATGAAAAGAAGATGGAAGGAATACAGAGTCAGTCCACCAAAAAATATTAGTTGATATTCAATCATTTCAGGAGGTAGCATATGATCAAGAACTGGTATTAATGAAGAAAGAAGTCCAAGCAGTACTAAAGCAATTGGCATAAAACAAGCCTCCAGGAATTGACACAATACCTATTGAGATGTTTCAACAAACATATGCAATACATGAGGTGCTCAGTCATTTATGCCAAAATCTTTGGAAGACAATTGCCTGGCTAACTGCTTGGAAGAGATCCATATATATATATATATATATATATATATATTTTTTTTTTTTTTTTCCCTTCCAAAGAAAGGTCACCCAACAAAATGGAGAAATTATCAAACAATACATTAATACTGCACATAAGTAAAATTTTGCTGAAGATAATTCAAAAATGGTTTTAGCAATATATTGACAGGTAGTTACCAGAAATTCAAGCTAGATTCAGAAGAGGACTTTGAACGAGACATATCATTACTGATGTTAGATAGATCTAATGAAATACCAAAAAATACCAAATACTAGAAAGATGTTTACCTTTGTTTTAATGACTTTGCAAAGGCATTCAACTCTGTGGATTATAACAAATTATGAATAACATTGCAAGTAATAGGAATTCCAAAATACCTAATTATACTCATAAGGAATCTGTACATAGACCAAAAGGCAGTTGTTCAAACAAAACAAGGGTTTTAAATAAGGAAATGTATGTGTCAGGACTGTATCCTTTCATCATATTTATTCAATCTCTATGGTGAGCAAATAATCTGAGGACTTGGATTATATGAAGAAGAACATGTCATTGGGATTGGAGGGACACTCATTAACAACCTCAGATGTGCAGATGACACAATCTTGCTTGCTAAAAGGAAGACTTGAAGCACTTCCTGATGAAGATAGAAGACTAAGGACTTCAGTATGGATTACAATACAACAAAAAGAAAACAAAAATCCTTCCAACTGGACAAATAAACAATATCATGATAAATGGAGACAAGAGTGAAGTTGTGAAGGATTACATTTTACTTGGATACACAATCAACAACCACAGAAGCAGCAGTGAAGAAATCAAATGGCATACTGCCTTGGACAAATCTGCTACAAAGGAGATCTTTAAAGTGTTAAAGAGCAAAAATATCACTTTAAAGACTAAAGTGTGTGTAACTCATGCCATGGTATTTTCAATAGCTTCATATACATGCATATGACAGCTGGACAATGAATAAAGTAGGCCACAGAAGAATTATGCATTTGAATAGTGGTGCTGGTGAAGAATAATGAAAATACCATGGACTGACAGAAGAACTAAGAAATCTGTCTTGGAGGAAGTACAGGCAGAATGCTCCTTGGAAGTGAGAATGTCCTGACTTGGTTGCACAAAGAAGTAGGAAATATGTCCTTGGTGATAGAAATGACGCCAGAACTCACATGACAGAATTTTGCAACACCAATGACTTATTTTTCACAAATACCTTTTCTTCAACAACATAAATGGCACCTATACACATGGACTTCACCAAATGACGTACACAGGAATCAGATCAACTACATCTGTAGAAAGAGGTGAAGGAGAAGCTCAGTATCTTCAGCCAAAACAAGTTCAGCAGCTGACTGTGGAACAGATCATCAAATGTTTATATGCAAGTTCAAGTTGAAGCTGAAGACAATAAAAACAAGTCTGTAATAGCCAAAATATGACTTTGATTATATCTCACCTGAATGTAGAGGTTATCTAAAGAGTAGATTTGACACATTGAACTCCAATACTAAAAACCACAGGAATTGTGGGATGACATCAAAACAATCATCCATGAAGAAAGCAAAAGGTCATTAAAAAGACAGGAAAGGAAGAAAAGACCAGAAGAGACTCTGAAAGTTGAACTGAGAGAAGCTAAAACAAATGGAAGAAATGACAAGATAAAAGAGGCAAACATATGATTACAAAGAGCAGCTCGAGAAGACAAAGTCATTTATTATAATGAAATGTACAAAGACCTGGAGTTAGAAAACGAAAAGGGAAGAACATACTTGGCATTTCTCAGGCTGAAAGAACTGAAGGGAGAAAAAAAAAAAAAAATCATGCTTCAAAGTGCAATATTGAAATATTCCATGGTCAAAATGTTGAATGACGCAGGGAACATCAGACAAAGATTGAAGGATTGCACAGAGTCACTGTACCAAAAAAAATTCATCCATTTCAGGAGATAGCATATGATCAAGAGCCAATGATATTGAAGGAAGAAGTTGAAGCTGCACTGAAGGAATTGCTGAAAAACAAGGCTCCAGAAATTGACGGAATACCCATTGAGATTTTTAAACAAATGGATGCTGTGCTGAATGCATTTGTCTATGCCAAAAAATTTGGAAGAGAGCTACCCCGCCAACTGATTGGAAAAAATTTGTATTTGTACCCATTCCAAAGAAAGTTGACCCCACAGAAAGTGGAAATTATGGAACAATATCATTAACTGTGCTCATGAGGAACCTGGACATAGATCAGGAGGCTGTCATTCGAACAGAACAAAGGGATACTGTATGCTTTAAAATCAGGAAAGTTCATTGTGGTTGCATCCTTTCACAACATGTATTCAATCTGTATGCTGAGCAAATAATCCAAGAAGCTGGACTATATGAAGAAGAACATTGTATCAGGATTGGTGGAAGACTCATCAACAACCTGCAATATGCCGATGACACAGCCTTGCTTGCTGAAAGTGAGGATGACTTGAAGCACTTACTGATGGATATTAAAGACAACAGTCTGCCTTATAGATTACACCTCAACATAAAAATTAATTAATTAATTAATTAAATTAAAATCCTCATGGCTGCACCAATAAGCAGCCTCGTGATAAATAGACAAAAGATTGAAGTCATTAGATATTTCATATTACTTGGTTCCACAATCAACACCAATGCAAGCTGTTGTTGCTGTTAGGTGCTGTCGAATTGTGTCTGACTCATAGCAAACCTATGCACAGCAGAATGAAACACTGCCCGGTCCTGTGCCAGCCCCATGATCACTGCTATACCTGATCCCATCATAGTAGCCACTGTATCTATCCATCTAGTTGAGGGCCTTTCTCTTTTCGTTGACCCTCCACTTTACCAAGCACTATATCCTTCTCCAGAGAATGGTCCCTTCTAACAACATGACCAAAGTAAGTGAGACCAAGTCTAGCCATTCTTGCTTCCAAGGAGCATTCTGGCTGCACTTCCTCCAGGACAGATTTATTAGTTCTTTTAGCAGTCCATGGTACTTCCAGCATTGTTCTCCAACACCATAACTCGAAAGCATCAACTCTTCTTCAGTCTTCCTTATTCATCTTCCAGTGCTCACATGCATATGAGGACATTGAAAATACCATGGTTTGTGTAAGGCATAATTTAGTCTTCAAGGAGATATCTTTGCTCTTCAGCACCTGAAAGAGATCTTTTGCTGTAGATTTGCCCAAGGCTGTACATCTTCTGATATCTTGACTGCTGCTTCCATTGGTGTTGATTGTAGAATCAAGTAATATGAAGTCTGACAACTTCAATCTTTTCTCCATTTGCCGTGATGTTGCTTATTGGTCCAGTTGCAAGGATTTTTGTTTTCTTTACATTGAGGTGTAATCCACACTGCAAACTGTAGTCTTTAATCTTGATCAGTAAGTGCTTCACATTATCCTCACTTTCAGCAAGCAAAATTGTGTCATTTGCGTATTGCAGGTTGTTAATGAGTCTTCCTCCAATCCTAGTGACACGTTCTTCTTCCTATAGTCCAGCTGCTTGGATTATTTGCTCAGCAAACAGATTGAATAAGTATGGTGAAAAGATACAACCCTGAAGCATCTCCTTCTTGATTTTAAACCATGCAGTGTTCCCTTGTTCTGTTTGAACAACAGCCTCGTGGTCTATGTACAGGTTCCTCATGAGTACAATTAAGTGTTCTGGAATTCTTATTCTTCTGAATATTATCCATAATTTGTTATGAGCCACACAATCGAATGCTTTTGTGTAGTCAATAAAGCACACGTAAACATCTTTCTTGCATTGTTTCCTTTCAGCCAAGATCCATCTGACATCAACAATGATATCCCCCATTCCACATCCTCTTCTGAATCCAGCTTGCATTTCTGGAAGTTTCCTGTCTATATGCTGCTACAACCTTTTTTTAATTATCTTTGGTAAGGTTTTACTTGTGTGCAATATTAATGATACTCTTTCATAATTTCCTCATTCTCTGGGATCACCTTTGCATGGAACAGGTACAAATATGGATCTCTTTCAGTCCATTGACCAGATAGCTGTCTTCCAAATCTCTTGGCATAGCGAAATGAGTGCCTCCTGTGTGACATTCATTTGGTGAACCATCTCAGTGAGTATTCCATCAGGTCTTGGAGCTTTGTTTTTTGCTAGTTCCTTCAGTGCAGCTTCAACTTCTTCCTTCAGTACTATTGGTTCTTGATCATATGCCACCTCCTGAAATGGATGAACATCCACCAATTCTTTTTTTTTTTGTACAGTGACTCTATATTCCTTCCATCTTCTTTTGATGTTTCCTGCATCATTCAATCTATTGCCCACAGAATCTTTCAATATTGCAACCCAAGTCTTGAATTTTTTTGTCAGTTCTTTCAGCTTGAGAAATGCTGAGTGAATTCTTCCCTTTTGGCTTTCCAACCCAATGTCTTTGCACATTTCATCATAATAATTGACTTTGTCTTCTTGAGCTTCTCTTTACAATCTTCTGTTCAGCTCTTTTGTCTTGTCATTTCTTCCATTTGCTTTAGCTTCATTCAAGGGCAACTTTCAGAGTCTCTTCTGACATCTGTTTGGTCTTCTCTTGTTATCCTTTCTTTTTAATCACGTTTTGCTTTCTTCACGGATGACGTTCTTGATGTCATCCCACAATTCCTCTGGTTTCATTCTATGATGTTCAATGCATCAAATCCATTCTTTAGATGGTCTCCAAATTCAGGAGGGATACATTCAAAGTCATATTTTGGCTTTTGTGGATTTGTTTTAATTGTGTTCTATTTCAAGGGAAATTCACACATGAGCAGTTGATGGTCCATTCCACAATCAGCTCCTGGTGTTGTTTTGGCTGAAGATATTGAATTTTTCCATCGCCTCTTGCCACAGATGTAGTCAATCTGATTCCTGTGTACTCCATCTGGTGGAGTCCATGTGTATAGCTACTATTTATGTTGCTGCAAAAAAGGTATTTGCAATGAATGAGTCATTGCCAACACAAGCAGCAGTCAAGAAGTCAGATGACATATTGCACTGAGCAAATGTGCTACAATAGATCTCTCTAAAGTGCTGAAGAGCAAAGATATCTCTTTGAAGACTGAAGTGCACCTATTCCAAGCCATGTTATTTTCAATCACCCCATCCACTTGTGAAAGTTGGACATTGAATAAGAAAGACTGAAGAAGAGTTGCTACTTTTGAGCCGTGGTGTTAGTGAAGAATACTGAAAGTCCTATGGACTTCCAGTGCTAACAAATCTATCCTGGAAGAAGTACAGATAGAATTCTCCTTGGAAGTGTGAATGGCCAGACTTCATCTCACGTATTTTGGTCACATTGTCAGAAGGGAACATTCCCTAGAGAAGGATGTTATGCTTGGTAAAGTGGAGGTTTAGCAAGAAATGGGAAGGCCCTCAATGAGATGGGTTGACAGACATAGTGACTGCAACCATGGGCTCAGGTATAGCAAGGATTGTGAGGCAAGTGCAGGCCTGGGCAGTGTTTTATTCTGTTGTACATAGGGTTGTTATGGATCAGAGCCAACGTGGAAGCCCCTAACAAGAATAGCAACAACTTCAGTCATGTTGTTAGAAGGGACCACTCTCTGGAGAAAGATACCATGCTTGTAGAGTGTCACCAAAAAAGGAAAAGAACAGAATGGATTGACACAATGGTTGTGACAGTGTGCTCAAGTATGGCAACTATTGTAAGGATGATGCCAAACCAGACAGTATTTTTTTTCTGTTGTACATAGGGTAGCTGTGAGTCAGAACTGAGTCAACAGCATCTAAAAAAAACCAAAAATAAGCACTTGCACACACAGTTCCTCGGGTTGTGCAAATTGTTTGTGCTCAGCCTCTAGACTTAAAAACTTTGTAGTTCAAACCCACTCAGCTCTGCTGCAGGAGAAAGTGCTGGCAATCTGTTTTTGAAAAGATTACAGTCCTGGAAACCCTATAGAGCAGTTCTACTCTCCACAGGGAAGAGTAACACATGGGGTCCTCAAGAGTCAGAATTGATTCAACAGAAACAGAGGTTTATTGTTTTTGTTTTTGTTTTTTAATGCTTGTGCATTCTTGCAAGGTGTTGGATAAATAGGCTGGATGGATTATGCATTTAGCATACAGCCTGGTTTATGTTATAAAGTTATACAGGTTTGTATCTTTCCCCTTTGATTCTCCCTCCTGCTGAGATATGAAGATTCCCCCACCTCTATGATCCTTCTTAATCCAGCACAACATACTGGGGAGACCTCCATCAAAGCACCTATCACATTGTCTTAATGGTTTCTTTTTCTTTTTTTAAATTGGACACTATCAGTCCTCTGTTATTCTTTGAGGACCATGTGTTAGGGCTTGATATCCCCAAAGGTAAACACAGCACTGCACATTGCTTGTGCTTAGTAAGTGTTTACTAAATGAACAGAAAATATGTTGTTTTTTTTCCCACTGATTGAATAGCACTTTATGTTATCATGGACAACTCAAGTCTTTTATTGCTTGAATATTAGCAAAAAACAAAACAAAACAAAAAACATTATTACCTTTACTCATAAAGAGGATTTTATCATTTGAAATTATGAACACTGTGTTTAAAGTTTCATAATGTTTGCCTATTTTCTTTCAAAATGTCTGATTTTCTATGAGAATGTTTGTATGTGTGCATTTGTTTATTTATTTGTTTTGCAGCATTTTAAATTAAGTTCTGGAGTGGTTAAAGGAATGTCAGGAACCCAGATGTAGCAAAGAATATATAACTATCATCAAAGGAGAACTCTCTCAATGAAACAAACAGTAACATTTCCTGAAATCCACCCCCTAATTTCTCCAAAATGTTGAGGGGAAATACATTGCTATGGCAATCACTAAGGAGGGACACAAATTGTTTATCACTATGAGCTGTGGCCTCTGTCTTTGCAAATGAATGCCAAAATACTGCTTTCCATCTGTATCCCTTATGATACAGAGATGATAAATCATAGCACCTTATCCTAAACTTGATCTTACAGATGGAAAAGAGTCTGAATGGAAGATAGATATTCAGTGGATTTCTTCTGGACATTAAGATCTGAATGAGCAGGTAAAGGAGAAACCCCGCATTATAAAAGCTGAGGGAGGTAGCCATTGCGTTCAAACCAGTGAGATGCCACGCTTAAAGGAGTTTTTCAAACTGAAAAGTGTAATGGAAATTATTTTTATTACCC
The DNA here is from genome assembly GCF_000298275.1 of Orycteropus afer afer. NCBI lineage: Eukaryota > Metazoa > Chordata > Mammalia > Tubulidentata > Orycteropodidae > Orycteropus > Orycteropus afer. Next base: position 11,082,559 of record NW_006921612.1, on the reverse strand, counting down.
TCATCTATGCTTCCTTAAAAGGAGCTCTGGTGGCACAGTGGTTAAACCACCCAGGTGCTAACCAAGATGTCAGTGATTGAAACCCACAAATCACTCCATGGGAGAAAGATGAAGCAGTCTTTCTTCTGTAAAATTTATAGCCTTGGAAACCCTGTGGGACAGTTCTACTCTGTCCTAAAAGGCCATTATGAGCAGGAGTTGACTAGATGGCAGTGAACAGTGTGTGTTGGGTGGGGGTGGGGGGGTGCTTCCTTAGTTGTCTGTACATAAACCAGTAACCAGTTGCCTTGGAGTCAGTTCCAACTCAGAGTGAGCCCATGTGTGTCACAGCAGATCTGTGCTCCATAGAGTTTTCAATGGCTAATTTTTTCAGAATTGGCTCACCAGGCCATTCTTCAAAGGTGCCTCTGAATGGACTTGAACCACCAACCTTTACATTAGTAGCTGAGCCTGTTAACTGTTTGCTTCACCTAGGGATTCTGATCATATCTTAGATGTCTCCAAGTATTTACCCTTTTAGAATTTCCAGTCCACAATTTGCTCTTTTTTATTTTTATTAATAATGTGAATATATACACAAATACGTACCTATAAATCTGTGTATAAGCTATTTGTTATATAGATATATAGATATATAAAGCAACTGTGTAGTATACTTTTTTTAATGAAACTTCATCTATTTTAATTTATATAATTTATATAACCTTTATTAGAACAACATCTGGAATAAAGTAAATGAATGTTAAGTGCATAGTTTTTGAAACAGAAAAATGCATTCCTTGCCAATATTTCCATCTCCTTCACTGGACCACGGATATCTTTGTATTCCTGGCATTATGCCTGGAGCATATTGAAAAAAAAAGAAAAATAGAGTATGCTTTACAAATAGCTGAATGAGGAAAATAAAGATAGACACTTCATGGCTTTGTCAACCAAATAAGTTAATGTTACAAATACAGACCTAAATATGACAGAAAAAAAAAAAAAAAAAGAAATGCTAGCTGGGACTACGTGAATTTTCTACAATGAAAAAGCACCAATTGAATTCAATGGGGTTTTTTCTACTCCTCAGTTTAACAAATTTTAATAAACTTCCCTCTTCTCATCTGAACTCCCTTAAATGTAATAGGGACACAAAGGACAGGGAGCAGGGGTCACTTTTGTTGATGAGTGGGGAGGCCAAAAGAGGTAGTGTCCATCCCTTCATATTAGGAAAGTCTCACGATTTAGACCTGTTCTCCCTCTGAAGTTGTGAAGATACAAAAGTAATGAAGATACAAATGGTAAGAAAATGTGTTTTCACCATTCATTTAGTTTGCTTATGATCTTAGGGCAATTGTGGAAGTAGAGGTTGTTGTTGTTGTTGTCAGGTGTCGTCAAGTCACCTCTGACTCACAGTGACCTTCCTTATGCACAGCAGAAGGAAACACAACCCAGTCCTGTGCCAGCCTCATGGTCCTTACTATACCTGAGCCCATTGTTGAAGCTGCTGTGTCAATCCATCTCTTTGAGGGCAGAGTGGTTAGGAACAACTAAAGGAGATGAACTTGTCTGTCAGTTTGTCATCCTGTGGTGGCTTGCGTGTTGCTGTGAGGCTGGAGGCTATGCCACCAGTGTTGCAAAATGCCAGCAGGTTTACCCATGTAGACAGGTTTCAGCAGAGCTTCCAGACTAAGACAGACTCAGTAAAAGGGAGAAGCCATCCACTTCTCAAAGGATGGGCTAGTGGAAACCTTAAGAATCACAGTGAAACACTGTCTTATATATTACTGGAAGTAGAAGAGGAAATGGAAATGGGCCCTTTTACAGGACTCTGTCACAAATGTGAAATGGGATATGTATTTAACTATCTGTGGCAGACTTGTTTAATTGTGAATGGTAGTAATGCTGTCTTTTAATTGCAAATATCTAGGGCAGAGCACTGCCCCCACACAATGGAGAAGAGCTTCCGCTGGGGCCAAGATCCTGGGACTTTCACTTACGCAGATAAGCACTTTCTGATTCACTCCTAGCAACTCTTTATGTAAAACAAACAACACTGAGGAAAGTACCACTCAGCTGCATACACCAAGTATTCTAGAAAGTTATTTTCCTGTATGACACCAAGTCATACCTAGAACAAGCTCATAGAGGCACTAAGGTGTGGGGCACAGTGTCTTTGCTGAGGATGTTCAAAGGTTTTTAAGACAGTATTTGGAAAAATGTGTTTTATACATAGCTAATACAAAAGGTCCTTAATCTTTTTTCAGTAGTTTAGCAGTTTTATAATTTCATTATTTTTTCTTCGACATATAAAATAAAAAAGTAAACTTTGCTTTAATTTTCTTCTGTTGTTGTCCTTGACCAGTTAAGTTTGTTTTTGTTAAAGTAGCATTTCACAAATATTCTCTTGTTTTACTGAAATATTTTATGAAATGGGAAGCTACCAAATGCCAAGAAACAAGGGTCAGGTATTATGTGTAACTGTGTATATGTATCTGTGCGTATGTAACCATCTGTATTGGCGTGCACTTATCTGACAAACACATTCACTTATATTAATTGTTATGATTCTCTATAGTAAGTTTTATTATCCACATTTTAGTAATGAAGAAAGTGAGGTTTGTCTAGGGATTTGTCTAATGCCGTAAGAGTAATAAGTGGTTGAGAAGATTTGGCAAATAAATCCCATACTCTAAAAAGGTTCAAAGAACTCTGGTGGCATAGTGGTTAAGCATTTGGCTATTCAACAAAAAGCTAGTGGTATGAACCAATAAGCACCTCTGCAGGAGAAAGCTAAAGCACTCAACTTTCCTAAAGATTTGCAGCCTTGGAAACCCTATGGGAAATTTTCTCCCCTGTAATAGAGTCACGTAGAGCCTAAGGCATTTGACTGCTAACCAGAAGACTGGCAGTTCAATGCCACCAACCCCTCCTCAGAGGGAAGATTGGGCAATCTATTTGCATAGTGATACCGCCTCAGAAACCAAAGGAGAGGTTGCTATGATTTGGATCCCACTCGATAGCAGTGAGTTTGTTATTTTTTGTTTTGTTTTTTGGTTTATGAGTTGGAAATGACTTGATGGCAGTGGTTTTTATCAAAGTTCAGATGCTTACTAAACACTTACCATGTTAAACACTGACAGATAACTATCCTTAATTGTAATATTATAATCTATTTATTAATATATTATTAAAATTTTATTAATAAATTATTAATATTTAATTAAGAGATTTTTGTACTAGTTTCATCGAGCTACCTTAAAAAATGACCACAGACTACCTTAAATAAACAAAAATGTATTTTCTAATGATCTGGAGGCCAGGGTCCAAAATCAAGGGGTCAGCAAAACAACACTCATCTGAAAACTCTTGAAGAGGTTCTGTTCCTTGCCTCTTAGAGCTTATCGAAGCTCTAGGTGATCCTTGGCTTTTGCCTGCATCACTCTAATCTCTGTCTCTGGGGTCGCATTGCCTACTACTCCTCTTCTGTCTCTCTTTTGTGTGTCTCATAAAATGATATGGATTTAGGGCCTATCCTGATAATACAAAATGATCTCATCTGGACATTCTTAATTAAGTTACATCTGCAAAGACATTTTTATCCAAATAAGGTCACACCCACAGGTTCTAGGGAGTAGGACATGGACATAGCTTTTGAGAGGCCACAAATGAACTCACTACATTTTTAAAGCCAGAATGAGAATTTATCAGTTATTATTAGGGAGCTCTGGTAGCATAGTGGCTAAGGCACTTGACTGCTAACCAGAAGGCTGGCAGTTCGAACCCACCAGCCACTCCTTGGAAGGAAGATGGGGCCAATCTACTTCCGTAGTGATACTGCCTTGGAAACCCATGGAGGGGTCGCTATGAGTCAGGTCTGACTACACAGCACATAACAACATCAACAACATTATGCCATAGTGGTGAAAGTATTTGATTACTAATCAAAAGCTCAGCAGTTAGAACCCACCAGCCACTCCGCTGGAGAAAGATGAGGTAGTCTGCTTCAGCTTTTGAAACCATATGTGACAGTTGTACTCTATCTTGAAGGGTTACTGTGAGTCAGAATCAACTCAACGGCAGTGTTTTTCCTTTTCAATTAATTTATTTTCCAATTGCAGGACTCTTGGTGGTACAAATGGTTTGTGCTCAACTGCCAACATTGGTGGTTTGAACTCACCCAGTGATGCCACAGAAGAAAGGCCTGCCAATCTGCTTCCATAAGATTACAGCCAAGAAACCTATGGAGCAGTTGTACTCTGTAACACATGGGGTCACACTGAGTTGGAGTTAACTCAACAGCAGTAGATTTTTTGTCTGCTTGTTTTGTTTTATTTTGATGTACTTATTGAAATGCATATTCTGGAAGAGTTATACTTTTCTGAATAGAGAGGATTCTTTCATTCTTGAAATATAATCCTTTCTGGTCTTGACAAATGAACTGTATATACTGTGCTATCTCTGGGCTGATGATACAGACAATGACATATCAGTAACTTAAAACTATTTATAATTTAATGTTATTTATTTTCAGAGTATTTATTTGTTATTCAGATTATTATATTAGCATTACTACCTTAATAATAAAATAAAATAAAATTTCTTTATTTATTTTTTCCTCCACATTCTCTGGAAAAATTTTGGACAAGGGATTTAGCTGAAACAAAAATATTAATGTTTCAATTTTAAAGTTGCCTTGTCTTAGATCATTTAAAAAAGCTAATTCTTTGATTTTTTAAAGCCCTGTCATGTTTAGTAGTATATTCAGACTACTTACCTTTTAAAATCAATTTTCAATCTATATTTTCCAAGGGAAAAAAAAATATTTCTTGCTTCTCAGTATTGACCAAAAGTTATATACAGTATTTATAAGTTTTTTTTTTTTTTTTAATTGTCTTCTGGACATGTTGTATATTTTCTTCTGAAATTCAATTTTTTTTTTTCTTTTTCTCTTATTCAGTGTTACTGGCCAAACATATAGATTTCATAGTAGACCTTTCCCTTGGGTTTTTACTGTTCTGGCTTTTATTCTTACTGACATTTCTAAACTTTGTTAAAATATTATACCTTACTGTAATTACTCATTTAGAATCAGTAAATAAGCAGAATATGTTATTGCTCTATCATTTTATCCTATTTCCCCAGTAAATAGTAAACAAATAGTAAGTTTTTATTAATAAAAAAGCAATATCCTTTAAATTAGGGTTTGCAACAATAAAATCTCTATTTTCTGCCTTTGAACTTGAAGCTACCACTCCAATCCACTGCACAGTCACAGACACCATTTATCTCTGCCTTTTACCTTGTCACCTCCTTAATTTCACCAGAGGCATTGCTAACATCTCCATCTAATAATTTCTACTAACAACCCAGAACTCAATTAGCATAATAAGCATTTCCCATCTGCACTGAGGAGGCTCCTCTTCATCAGTCTGAAAACTAACTACTGTACAGAAAAATAGCAGGGAATAATTAGAATTTAAATGCACAAACCCCTCAAAGGAGCCCTGGTGGCTCAATGGTCGATTGTTTGGCTGCTAAACAAGAGTTTAGCATTTGAACCCATTGTATGGCTCCCAGGGGGAAATAAAAAAGACCTCGGAATGTGCTTCTCTAAAGATTACAGCTTTGGAAACCCTGTGGGGTAATTCTACACAGCCCTATAGTGTTACTGTATGCTGGAATCAACTGGACTGCAAAGGTATTTGGTTTTCATTTCATCTAATGTGTAACCCCCTCCAATCAGAGACACCAGTACTTTATTAATCCCACAGTGTACTGTGGGAGCTCTGGTAGTGTAGTGTCTAAGGCACTTGACTGCTAACCAGAAGGCTGGCGGTTCAAACCCACCAGTCACTCCTTGGAAGGAAGGTTGGGCAATCTACTTCCATAGTGATACTATCCAGAAACCCAAGGAGGAGTTGCTATGAGTCAGTCCAACTTGATGCCACATAACAACACAACAACAGTGCACTGTATTTTCTTGACCTCTTACCTTGTCGTTCACTTTGCATTACCCACCCACTTTGTCTGGGCAACTTCCAGCTCTGCCATTCTGCTCTTGCTCTGTGGAACACCTATTCTTTCTCCTCACCCTTTTCTAGGTTTTTCATCCACTTTCCTCTTAGGAAAATATTTCTCCTGCAACCCTATCACAAAAAACAAAATGAAAAAGTCTCCTAACACTACCACCATTTCAAAAACTATTTAAAATTGTTTATCTAAGCTGAATACTCAGTAGTCCATCATGTTTAATAATTATGTACTCGTGAGAAAAACTAACTTATCGTCTTTAAATTTGCACCTAAGATTTTCCAAATACTTCAAATGAAGAAAGAGTATATAACAATAACTTGTAAAAATATTCAGAGAACTACAGTACCTTTTAAGATTTGAGTTCCTCATCTTAAGAATATATATATATATTTTTCACCAATAAAAACTGATAGTTTTCCATGATTGTGTTAGCATTTCAGAAAAAAAGGGAAGAAAGCACTAGTGCAAACAAAACAGAGTTGATATATTCTTGTATCTGAAATCCTTGAGCCAGATTTGTTCTGGAGTTCAGTATTTTTCACATTTCAGAAAAGTATTACTATGCAAGTGACATTACAAGCACCACCAGTATCTGGGGGCAACACCTTGTAATTAAACCCATTTACATATCTCAGTTCAAACTGAATATTTAAACTAGATGAGATAAATAAATAGTATTTTGTCAGATGAGGAAATATTTTGTCATAAAAATAATTTTAAAGCCAAAATTTATTAAGAGTTGTTTGGTTTTGTTTTTGCTTAAGTTTGATTGGGTCTGATTGCACAGCTATATAGATTTGAAATGCTGGATATAGATTAAGGACTGTAAGACTGTACTATCAGAATCTAAGACACAGTTTCATTATATGCTGCATTTTCTGTTATCAGAGCTGATTTTTTACATTATATTTCTCCTCTAAGCAGATTTTTCTCTACATGTCTCCTTGGTGAAGGATATGAAAGCAAGGGGTTAGGTCAAATCCACTGACTGAATTTAAAGATACGGAAGCTATGGAGATGCTTTGTATGTGGTGGTTATTGCTGGTCGTTAGGGTCTAAAATATATGGGGAAGAATGAAGGTGAAAGGGAAAAACATATTTTAACTTGAAATACATCCGTATTTTTAAATTATACTAACAAGTGCTTAGATACATTGTTTGTTGCGAGGTGCCATTGCATTGGCTCTGACTCATAATGACTCACAATGACCCTATGTTCAAGAGAATGAAACTCTGCCCAGTCCTGCACCATCCTCACAATGGCTGCTATGCTTGAGCCCATCATTGCAGCCATTGTGTCAATCCATTTCTTTGAGGGTCTTCCCCTTTTTCTCTGACCATCTACTTTACCAAACATAATATCCTTCTCCAGAAAATGGTCCCTTCTGAAAACATGACTAAAGTAAGTGAGACAAAGTTTGGCCGTCCTCACTTCTAAGGATCATTCCAGCTGTATTTTTTCCAAGACAGATTTGTTTGTTCTTCTGGCAGCTGATGATATTTTCAGTATTCTTCACAAACACCAAAATTCAAATGTATCAGTTATTCTTCTCTCTTCCTTATTTATAGTCCAACTCTCACATTCATATGAGGCTAACAAAATACCATGGCTTGGGTCAGGCACACCTTAGTCTTCAAAGTGCCATCTTTGTTCTTTCACACTTCAAATAGGCCTTTTGTGCAGATTTTCTCAGTGTAATATGTTGCCTACTTTCTTAATTTCTGCTTCCATGGGCGTTGATTATTGATCCAAGCAAAATGAAGTTTTTGGCAACTTCCATCTTTTTTACATTTTTTGTGATGTTGTATATTGGACCAATTGTAAAGATTTTTGTTTTCTTTATGTTGAGATATAATCCCTACTGAAAGTATAATCTTTAACTTTCATCAGTAACTACCTCATGTTATCTTCACTTTAATCAAGAAAAATTGTGTCATATGCATGTTGCAGGTTGTTAATGAGTCTTCCTCCAATCTTCATGATGCTTTTTTCTTCATATAGTTCAGCTTCCAGGATTATTTGCTCAGTATACAAATTGAAAACTTAAGAATACAGTTGTGACACATACCCTTACTGATTTTATATATTGTGGTATCTCCTTGTTCCACTGGAATGGCAACCTCTTGGTCTATGCATGGGTTCCTTATGAGCACACAATGAACTAGGAGGTAGAAAAGAAGCACTAAACATGTTATTAGGTTGATTAACAGAGATGATCCATGAAACCAGGACCCTCAGCATCTAAATCAAAGAATCATTTCCCATAAAGTTTTTGATTGTTTACAACAACCTCAGAAGTTACTCCTTTTTGTTGTTGTAAATATATCTATTACACAACTTTTGCCAGTTCAACCTTTTTCTTTTGCAGCTGCACAACTTATTGATCACAATTATAGTAATTGACTGTGAAACTCGACCCTTAATCAATGTGATTTTTCCATCACTGTTAAGCTCCTTTCCCACCTACTTGGCACATCTGGTAACTACTAATCAACTTTGATCTCTATAAGTTGCCTTCTCTTGTCTTTTTATATAAATGAAGTCATATAGTATTTGTCCTTCTGTGACTAACTTATTTCGCTCAGCATCATGTCTTCAAACTCCAAAAATGAATGGCATTTTGCATGTAAAGGTTATCAACAATGATATATGCTGCTCTAGTGTTACTCTAGGAGCTCTGGTAGCATAGTGGCTAAAGCACTTGACTGCTAACCAGAAGGCTGGCGGTTCAAACCCACCAGCCACTCCTCGGAAGGAAGGTTGGGCAATCCTACTTCCGTAGTGATACTGCCTCGGAAACCCAAGGAGGGGTCACTATGGGTCGGGGCCGACTTGACGGCACACGACAACAACAACACAACAAGTGTTACTCTGTATTAGTCCATTATATTACTATATCATAACATACTTACCAATATTATTCTTTGTGCACATTTAGATTGTTTCTTTTATTCTCTTATTACAAGTATTGAGGCAATGAATATTCTCGCATAAACCAACTTGTGCATATATGTAAGTTTCTTTGGAGTATATCTAAGTATTGAAGTGGTCAAGCATTTTGTGTTACTTACATCAGTAATATTTAACTTAGATCAACAATCAATGCTCATGGAAGCAGCAGTCAATAAATCAAGTGACATATTGAATTTGGCATATCTGCTGAAAAACCCCTCTTTAAAATGTTAAGAACAAAGATGTCATTTTGATGATTAATGTGCACCTGACTCAAGCTATGGTATTTTCAATTGCCTCACAGGCATGCAAAAGCTGGACAGTGAAAAAGGAAGAAAGTAGAATTCATGTATTTAAATTATGGTATTGAGAAAGAATATTGAACATACCATGGACTTTCAGAAAAATGAACAAATCTGTGCTGGAGGGCATACAGACAGAAGGTTCCTTAGAAATGGGAATAGCAAGCCTTCTTCACACATGTTATCAGGAGACATCAATCCCTGGAGAAGGACATAATGCTTTGTAAAGCAGAGAGTCAGTAAAAAGAGGAAGACACTCAATAAGGTGGACTGACACAGTGGTTGCAGCAGTGGGCTCAAACATACCAACTATTGTGTGGATGGTGCAGGACTGGACACGACTTTGTTCCATTATCCATAAGTTTCCTAGAAGTTGGAGTTGACTCATTAGGTACCTAACAAAAACAAGATATTTACTAGAGAAATTCCTGGGTTGGAGAATATGACCAAAGGAGCTCTGGTGGTTAAGTAGTCATGGCATTTGACTGCTAACCAAAAGCCCAGTGTTTTGAATCCATCAGCCATTCCATGAGAGAAAGATGAGGTAGTCTGCTTCCATAAAAATGTACATCCTTGGAAATCTGTGAGGCTGTTCTACTCTATCCTATAGGGTCACTATGAGTCCAAATCAACTGATGGCAGTGGGTTTGTTTTGGGTTTAGACATGACAAAGCTTTTAAAATAGTCTGTGAGGTCTTATGTGATCTATTCCTCCCGTTAGGTCTGTGATTTTATCTCCCTGTTACTCTCTCGAGTTCTAATTCTGCTTCAGCACTTCTAGCTTTCTCACTGTCCCTCAAACTCCCTAGGCATATGTCTGCCTCAGAGCTTTTGCTAATTTTACATTTTAGTCAGATACTCTTCTCCCAGATAATTCTATAGCTTATGCTCTTAACTATTTCCAGTCTTTGTTTACCCTTTGGGAAGCTATTATTATCTTTGTGGGAAGATTAAAATATTGATTACTGTTCTATAGGTGATAAGATTATTCCAGTTTTCAAATATATTAAATACATATTGGCATGTTATATTTTATTAAGAATTTGTGAATAGTTTTATTCCATAATCAAAAGTGAACCTTTGTGACTCACTTCTACCTTAAATCTTTCTTTTAACTCAGCTTATACCAATGACACAAGAACTTGGAAGGATTTCTATTTTATAATAGATATGTTGAAGTATTCAAGGTGAAAACGATTTGATCTTTGAGTGCAAACTAACATTTACACTTCTCTTATGCATTCTTTTTTTTTTTTTCTTTTCATCCTGACAATGATGGAAGATAGTTTGGGGAAAAAAAAAAGGAGCAGATACCTTTTTCAAATGTAGGGTCTTGCAGGAAGCATCTAGTGTTGGAATTCTCTGAAATATAACCAAACATAAGTGAAAATAAAGTAATGAAATTTATGGTGGCAGGAGACCTGACATTAAACTCTACTCTGTCTGGCTCTGAAGAAATACCTAGAAAATTTCAAAACATTTTGAAGGGAAATAGGGATAAGATCCACATAAACAAAACTGAAACTATGCCAGGTACTGCAGTTCTGATAAGTCAATTAGGAAGATGGTTAAGACAAGATATTTTAACTGCAATATGATTTTGTTTATTATATACATGCTGTAATTAGCAAAAAAGAATGGTGTGAAAAATATAGGGACATTTAAATTTATGTCCATATTCAATAATTTTCTCAGTCACAATAATAGATTATAATTAAGAGTAAAATGTTCTTTAGGAAAATTCAAATGTTTTCTAATAAGATAACCAAGTTGTAAATGAAAGGCTCTGCCAGAGTATAGTTGCTGAATTTGGTGATTTATAACTGATCAGAAGTTATAGGATTTATACACATTCTGTAATTTCAGAGGAAAATATATACATTTCCATCAGGCATATCCACACTTTCCTCTGTGTTACCCAGAAAAAAGGGTAATAATGAACAGAATATTCCTTATTATGATGTTCCTAGAGGATCCTTCTGAAAATCTAGTAAATATGTGCTGAATTGATATTCCTCAGCAAACTGGATATTGGATTTTATTATTAAAGGACCTAGTTCAAGTAGAACACATGAGATGTCTTTTGGGTCAGGGAAATTAAACTGTCACAGTCAGGAGAAATAAATTGTCCCTAGATGGAGGACTCAAATGTTGGTTCCAGATTATTTCCAGCTTGTTCCTCCCACTCCTTCAACTTGTATTCCTTATGAGCAAATTCTTGTTATAGTCTTTGATCACCAACCTTCTTAAAAAGGTTGACTACTAGGGAAACTGACCCATTAAAAAAAACCTTAAGGGCTTACTTATCATACCAATTAGTGTTTGCAATTTAAGTCAAAGAAAAATATCTCCAAAATGAGATAAAACTAAATGTTCTCGAAGACCCAGAAAATCATGTGACATGTGATTACCTTATGTGCTTAAAAGATTTATCCTACTGCAAAGGCACAGGTTGGAAACATGAACTGCTAAGAATAATAAAATAATAATAAGAGGTAAGCAAATAGCAAGTTCCAGAATCCAAATATCAGAGAGATAAAATTACATACATGTAAATTAAATATGACCTCAAGATAAGCAGAGTTTCAGTGTGAGATTTGTGACTTTTTATTACTACAATTATATTAACTAGTGGCACTGGAGTGGTCTCCTACATATTATAACTTCACAAAATAGCTCTGAAATTTGTGCTTTATTGTAGAGTTACCATCCCAGAAGATTAGTGAAAACTACACTAGTCATTTATCAGGGATCTTCACAGTGGCAATGTGTACAATTAAAGGACATGGATGGATTCAAGGAAGATTCTGACACTAATTCTAGAACAAAGGCTGAATTAGCTGTCCATGTGATGTTTTGAAACCACCTCTTGTGCCACAGAAGGTAAAGAAAGATGTGCTTTGTGTGAATAAAGAATGTTTTTAGCAGCCTGAGATTCTACTACTGTAATCACAGTTACTGATGAGCATCTCATATAACAAAACAATATAGAAGAGTCTATTGGAAGAACAAATGATTGCATATCAAATGAGAGATGTAGCATGTGTGACTAAAAACCCAGAAACTGAACAATAAACATGACTGTACATCAGATAGTTGCCCTGAGAATAAGAAATAAATTGATGGGCAAAAAAGTGTTGAGGTGGGGTTCCAAAAAATGGCAGACTAGACAGAAAGACTGCACAGACTGTCTTCAACAAAGAAAAGGGAAACCAATTAACACAGACACAGAAGATAATCCTGGACCCCTGAGCCTTGAAGTGAAGGATATAGAAGTGCACTAAACCCCAGCTAGCACAAGAATTTGCGTGAAAATACCAAAAAAGGAGACATACGGAGCTGCGGTGTGGCAGTGATCCTGAGCGATCCTGATGGCACAGACCCTTGGAGATTCCCAAGGGGTGGTAGGACTTAAGAATTAACCTAAAAATCACCCTGCTAGCCAGGGACTGCACAGAGGACTGTGCATGGTGGTTGGGGAACAAACAGAGAAGGTGAAGAGAAAGGTGGGCTGAGCTGTGGACCTTTGCCAGTCTGGAGGATGCCGCCATTTTGAAGGTTTAAAAAGTGCCTTGACTATTTTGGATATTTAAAGAGACAGCATTCTTGCAGATTCCTGGGGCTTAAGAACACATTATGCTTTCCAGCAACCCCAAGGACACTCAGGACCTGCAAGACTGACAA
>NW_006921612.1:11059184-11065122 GCF_000298275.1 Orycteropus afer afer | reverse complement strand
CTGCCTATGCACAGGAAGACAGCTTAGGGGGCAGGAATCCATGGAGGGATAGACACTGGGAAGAGGTAACTATGGGGAGGAAGTGGGAGGGGAGCTCTTGCATTGTGGTAAACTGTGGTCAATGTCATGAGACAAAGTATATGTAACCTGCTGTATGGAAAGTGAATTTGCTCTGTAAATCTTCACCCAAATCACAATAATAAAAAAATAAAATAAAATAAAAAGTGTTGAGGTGGATACTCCAACTAGAACACATGTGAGGGCAAAAGAATATTGTCCCATGTAAGGCAGGATACCAAGGTCCAAGACTTTCATGAACAGGAAATAGCCACTGGAATATTTTTTGATGAAAAAGGGTAGTTTCATCGAGTTTGAAATGTCATTATTGGAGGAAAAACTTGTTTCTTGCTTGTTTTTTGAGCCTTCTTTATATAGTCTTTTTCCAAACTTGGAGAGGCAAGAAGCCAAGGCCAGTGTTAGGAGTGGAATTAGAGAAAACAGCAAAGAGGCTTCTTCTAACATACTTCCACTAAAGTAGAGAAGTAAAGTAGAGAAGTAAAGTAAAGAAGCTAAAAAGAAACATTCCTGTGGCCACTGGATTTCATTGGGTGTTAGAGAAAACAGCAAAGAGGCTTCCTCTAACATCCTTCCACTAAAGTAGAGAAGTAAAGTAAAGAAGCTAAAAAGAAATCTTCCTGTGGCCACTGGATTACATTGGGTGTTTAACACCTTTTCTGATAATAAAATTTGTCATCATTTGGTGCAAGTTAAATATATAGTCAGATAGTCTAGCTATGGTCTTTATGAGCACATTCACGGCTTTTGAAGCCGGGTGTGGGATGAGGAAGGAAACCTGACACCTGCATACCAGCAGCTTGATTAGAGGAGGGGGCTTTGTGAGCAGGTACTTTATGTGATTGCCAATAACAAACATCTCCAACATTGTGATCCTGTGGGGTGCCACAGTCAGTGACAATTGCCACTTGGGTTTTCATAGTTGGAGAAGATAATTGCTGTTTGTTGGGCCCATTGAGGAGACAAATTTGCTAGCAAACGAAAACCAACATACAGTTCTGGACTTGATTATACATATAAGTATTATTATTATTATTATTTGGGAGCTCTGGTAGCATAGTGCCTAAGGCACTTGACTGCTAACCAGAAGGCTGGCGGTTCAAACCCACCAGTCACTCCTCAGAAGGAAGATGGGGCAATCTACTTTCGTAGTGATGCTGCCTCAGAAACCCAAGGAGGGGTCAGTATGAGTCGGGTTCGACTCGACGGTACATAACAACAACAACAACAATTATTATTATTTAATTTCAGTGGTTTTCTTTGAGCCCCTAGTAGTACTCCTGTTATCCTGCAGGAGGGCCTCTGAATCACACTCTTGGACAAGTATGTACACTGTGCAGACTTTTCCATGTTGGAAGGGTTCTGTACATGCAGCTTCTAGCTCACTTCTAGTCACCAAACAAAGGGTTCAGTCCAAGGCTGGTGAGACTCGTCAAATCAGGAATAATAGGAATTGAATAGGATGACAGCAAGTTTTCAGAAACAAAAATTAATGCCACACTTGGGTGTTTCAATCCATTTTACCCAAAGCAAAGTTTACAAAAGAAAAAAAAGTCAGCTCTTTCTCTGGATAGATTGATGTCTCTCTCTCTCTTTCTGTCTCCACACACACAGACACACATATACAAAACAATATTTAAAGAGTAGCAATATTAAAAATGTTACAGAGCTTTATACTAATTCTTTAACAAGTTTTGAAGATTTGTCATTGTACTATTTTTCATACTGCAGGCATGTTTTCCCTCACATATAATTTCAGTAAATATTTTCTACAAATGCTTACACACATTTTTTTTTCCCTCTTTTAAGTCTCACAATAATCCCTTGAGGTGAGTATTGTTTTTCTCATTTAAAAGAAAAAAAAAAAAAAAAGGCTCATAAAGGCTTCGAGGCATTCCTGAAGTCACGTAACTAGTAAATGACAAATCTAGGATTTAAATTCAGTAACTTTCCCATTTACCACAGCTGCCTGTCAAGTCAAAACACCAGGCCCCTCTACAATATAGTGACTGCATCATGTGGCTCTCCACAAACTTGATAAAAATGCACAGTTCTGTTAAGGCAAATTTATACAACTGAATAATTTTATTCTTCTCCAGGCATCCCTTTTAGAATAACATATTCATCAAGAATGATTGATCTGCATTCTGAGTCTCCATACTTTCCAAGCTCCCACTTATAAATCCTCAAACATCTCTGAACACAAGAAGAAGGTTCTGCTCCCTCAGTCCAGAGAAGAGGTCACAGGCATGTTGGTGTTAGGTGCTGTTGAGTTGATATTTAACTCATTTCGACCCAGTGTGACAGAGTAGACCCGTCCAATAATGTTTCCTGGGCTGTAATCTTTATGGACATAGATCACCGGGTCTTTTTTCCTACAGACCTACCAACCTTTCCAGCTCCAAGCACTTAAGCATTGCACTACTAGGACATAGCATGACTGGATGGCAAACATTGCTACTGACCTTATACATGAGGTGATTATTAATTTATTATTCAAAGCAGGACTTGGGCATGAAGAAGCACTATAAATAATAATATTAGGACAACAGATATTAATTGGAACTCTTATGGGCAGACTGGGAAATATTGCTATATTACTTATAAATTTAAATTCTGTAGTGCCTCTGGGTGGATTCAAACTGCTAACGTTGGCTAATAAATATATATATATATATATATATGATTGTGTATGTGTATATATGTGTGTGTGTGTGTGTATACACACATACATATACATACAACATATGAAAAAACTATCACACTCAAAAGTAAACAGAAACTTAAATTAAAAAAACAGAGACAATTTTATATAAATAATACTGGCAATTTCAAAAGGGTTAGTAACATCAAGAATTGACTAGAATGAAAAAAAGCTCTTACTCTCACTCTATACGCTTGGAAATATAAATCAGTCCAGCCACTTGAGACCACAATTTGGGCAGAATATATTAACATTTTAAGTGTTTATAACTCATAGCTCAGAAATTCCAATTCTAAATATCTATTCAAATCTAATTCAGATTCAATTGGTGTGGATTGGGGCCTGATAATCTGAATTTCTAAAAAGTTCCCAGAAGATACAGATTCTGCTGTTCTGGGATCACACTTGGAAAACACTTCTGGATAGAAACTTGCATGCTCTTCTGCTTCAGATGTATTTCCTATATAACTTAATAAGTCTATTTATTTTATTGTATCTTTATGATAGAAATATATACTACATAACGGTGTGCTTCTGTGCATCTCCTGCCAATTTTGTGTTCAGTGATTTTATCTCCAAGCATAGAGAACAGTAAATGCTATAAAACCAGGGGTCCTGCCATCACCACTGAGAATCAGTTGTTAAATATTTATCAGCATATACACTTTTGCCACAGGTGCTAATATGTGAATGTCAGCTTCTAAATATCTATCTACACAAAAAAGACTCTGACTTTATGGCTTAGACACTCTTCTCATACCTACAGAGGAAGCACATTCTAAAGTTAAATGACTGACTATGTCTTAGAGATTTGTCATGCAACCTCAGGTGGAAAGATAGGAAAATAATGAACAAAAGTGCTTGAATTGCTGAGGAATTCCTTTTTTGAATTGTTGTGGGCAGGAGTCTTATACAAGTAGGGACATCTGTTACTATGATCTACGTATCCTTTGTTCATGATGTTGTAAAAATGCAGCTAACATTATCGAGGATGTCCAAGCAAATATTTTACATCACTCACCCTAAAGCCCTTTCTCAAGTTCAGGAGTTCTTCCCAGGCAAACCTATCTGTCTATGTCTTTTTTATTTTATTTTATTTGCTCATCCTGCCTCCTTGCCTTTGAATAATTCCTTGGCACAAATACTTGGCTCAAATACAGACATTTCTATCTCATTGGTTGAATAAGTAAGATTATCAAAGCCTTTTTATGGTCCATGAGAAAGAGCATAAATGGGTTTTGGCATCAGAGGGATCCTAGACCAATTTCCAGTTCTCTCATTTTCTGAAAGAAAAGGTCAGGACCTGAGGTAGGTAGGCCTGGGACTTGGAATTGCTTTTTACTTGGGTATGGCTCTATATTAAGGCTGGGCCCAAGGTAGGAGGGCCCATGGCTTAGAGGTTGCTTTTCATTTGGAGGTGGCTCTATGTTAAATCCAAGGCCCGAGGTAAGTGAGCCTGGGACTTGGAGGTTGCTTTGCACTTGGATGTGGCTCTATATTAAAGCCAGGGCTTGAGATAGGTGGGCCTGGGACTGGAGGCTGCTTTTTGCTTAGAGGTAGCTCTATTTTAAGGTTGGGGCCTGAGGTAGGTAAGCCTGGAGCTTGGAGGCTGCTTTTCACTTGAAGGTAACTCTATATTAAGGTCAGAGTCTGAGGTGGGCAGGCCCAGGGCTTGGAGGCTGCTTTTAGCTTGGGGGTGGCATTATATTAAGGCCAGGGCCCAAGGTAGATGGGTCTGGGACTGGAGGCTGCTTTTTGCTTAGAGACAGTTATTTATTAAGGCCGAATTCTGAGGTTGGTGGGCCCTGGACTGGAGCTACTTTTTGCTTGGGGTCAACTCTCATTAAGGCTGGGACCTGAGGTAGGCAAGACAAGGGCTTGGAGGCTACTTTTCACTTGGGGGTGGCTCTATATTAAGGTAGGGGTCTGAGGTAAGCCATCCTAGGGCTGGGACCTGATTTTCACTTGGAGGGGGCTTTTATTAAGGCCAGGACCTAAGGTAGGCAGGTGCAGAGGGGTTAGGAACAACTAAGGGAGATGAACTTGTCTATCAGTTTGTTGTCCTGTAGTGGCTTACATGTTGCTATGAGGCTGGAGGCTATGCCACCATGTTGCAAAATGCCAGCAGGGTTACTCATGGTGGACAGGTTTCAGTGGAGATTCTGGGATAAAACAGGTTTGGATGAATGAAGAGGCCATCCACAATATCTGCTAAAAGGACTAACAAATCTGTCTGGGAAGAAGTGTAACCAGAATGCACCTTGGAAGCAAGAATGGCCAGACTTCATCTCACCTGCTTTGGTCATGTTGTCAGAAGGAACCATTCCCTGGAGAAGGGTATCATGCTTAGTAAAGTGGAGGGTCGACAAAGATGGGGAGGGTCCTCAAGGAGATGAATAGACACGGTGGCTGCAATGGGCTCAGGTATAGCAAGGATCATGAGGCTGGCACAAGACTGGGCAGTGTTTTGTTGTGCTGTATATAGCAAAGTCAGAGATGTCTCGATGGCACCTAACGACAACAACAATATTTTCTGTACTGTGACACTGCTCAAGTTAATGAGCCTCAGTTTCCTTGTGTGTAAAATGAATACAAGAGTATCTAACTTAATAGTTACAAAGATTAGGATGGCTAATCAAATGTAGGAGCTCTGGTAGCATAGTGCCTAAGGCACTTGACTGCTATTCAGAAGGCTGGTGTTTCAAACCCACCAGCCACTCCTTGGAAGGAAAGTTGGGCAATCTACTTCCATAGTGATACGGCCTTGGAAACCCAAGGAGAGGTCACTTTGAGTTGGGTCTGACTCGAGGGCACATGACAACAACAATAAAAATAATTTAGCCATGACCCAAAAATGATCAGAGACTATTCTTTGGAGGAACTCAGAAGAAACACTTTCTAAGAAGTGAATTTAGATAACCCCTAACTGCTTCATGATCCTATGTTTTACATCTTAATCTATCCCTCATATTATCATAAACTTTCAATGTGTAAAATTATAGAACAGGATTCTCTGGTTAGGGCCTGGTAAATAGCTTTTATATCCAAAACACTGACAATATCTAGCATAGATAGATATTTTCTTTACTAGTATTTATTAAAAGCAGAGAATGGGGAGTTCCAGCAAGATGGCGGACTAGGCAGAATGACTGCACAGAC
>NW_006921612.1:11045620-11052556 GCF_000298275.1 Orycteropus afer afer | reverse complement strand
TCAAGTGTTAGTGAGGGGAAATCCTGGGAAGTTGTTATACCTACTCCTCACTATCATCATGGTTAGGTTCCTAAGATCAGGTCATTATTGGAAAATTGGTATTATGCTAAAATAGATGATATTATTTTTTCTGTTTTCAGACTAACCATTTGTCTAACTTTTGTTATGATTTAGAAAATATGATGATGGAAATAATAACAGCTAAGATTTACTGATGTGCTTATTTCTGTGACAAGTTTTTGTTGTTGTTGTTGTTGTTGTTGTGATGTGCCATTGAGTCAGATCTGACTCATAGAGGCCTCTCCTTCGGTTTCCAAGGTGTAATTTGTACAGATCACTACAGATGTAAATTGTCCAACCTTTCTTCCAAGGAGTGGCTGGTGGGTTTGAACTGCCAGTCTTCTGGTTAGCAGTCAAGTGCCTTTAGCAGTCAAGTGCCTTAGGCCCTGTGCTACCAGAGCTTCTGTGACAAGTCTAGCTATAGATTATTCCTTTGTGAAAGAGGAGGCTTAGAGGAGGCAAAGCTGCTTAAAGCTGAGCTGTGTGACTGGAGGACCTATGGCTTTATCACTTAGCCTTCCTCCTGTCCTGGGTCAGAGCTTTCTTCATGGAGCCACCAGGGTTCCACTCCCACCCCTGTAAGCTTTGCATTCATGACCCCAGTTACTGAACTGTCTGGCCTTATCTCCTCTTGGCAAGGCTCTGAAGCTCAAGGCTTCCTGTGAGGGTCTGGGAGCCTGATCATGCACCCACCCCACGAAGTCAGAGGCTTCAGGCTCAATTTGGCACAATTTGAGACATTAAACTCACATGCATTTCTTCCAAACTCTCTCTCTGATGCCTCTTTCTTTCCTTCCTTCCCAATTCACAGCAATTTTCAGCTACAGGACCTCACGACGTATAAGAGCTGGGAACCCAGAACAGGCACTTGTTGGCTCACTGCTGCCTGCATGTCTGCCTAATGGCAGTGGCCAAGGAGGAGGCTAGCCCCATGTGACAGTTGGATGTGGCACCCCTGCTGGCAGTAAAGAGTGGAGGGAACAGGACAACATGGTCCAGTTTCCTAGAGGCTACCCATAGACCTTTTTCAATGAAAGGATGCTCCTCAGCCATTGTTCCCATGCCTGTTGCCTTGTTAATGCACGAAATAGTTGAGTAATAGATTTTTCATTATTGTTGTAAATGTGAAATTTCAAATAACAAAATAGTCAATAAATGAGGAGTAGGTGCATTAAGAAGACAGTGAATTCTTCTTATTATCATCAAGTTTCATGGTAGTGTCCCTGAGTTATAAATAACATGGTGATATATTATTATCCTATTGACTCTCTACTCTTCCTACTTAAACATAATAGGAAAATCATTCCACTCTTAGGTATATACCCAAAAGGATTGAAAGTAGGAATGAAAACAGATACTTGTATACCAATGTTTATTGTAGAACTATTCACAGTAGCCAAAAGTGGAAAACTACATAAATGTTTATCAACAGCTAAATGGGTAAATAAAATGTGGTACATACATACAATGGAATATTTCCCACCCATAGTGAGAAATGACGTCCTGATACAAGGTACAATGTGGATTTACCTTGAAAACACTGTGTTGAGCAAAACAAGTCATTCACAAAGGGAGACATATTACATGATTATAGTTACATGAAATACCTTGGGAATGTATGCTGAAGGTCAAAGGCAAGGAGAAAATCTTAAAAGCAGAAAGAATAAAACAACTCCTCACTTAAAATAAAATCTCAATATGCTTAACAGCTGAATTCTCATCAAAAACAATGGATACCAAAAAGCAGTGGGACAACAGATTCAAGCTCTCAAAGGAAGAAAGGAACAAAAAATTGTCGTCCAAGAACCCTATATCCCAAGAAGCAATCTTCACAAAAATGCAGGCAACATAAATACGTTTCTAGACTAAAACAAAACAAAAAAAAAAAAGAAAGTAGTTTTGCTAGCATACTAACCTTCCAAACAATATGAAAGGAATTTCTTTAGACTGACAGCTAGTACCACATATACTAAATAGAGTCCACACACACAAACAAAAAGAGCATTATAAAAGACACTACAGATGACTATTTTTTTCCTTTCTTAACTCATTTAAAAAGCAGTTGTATAAATTGATATGTATACAATATATTATTGGACTTTTATAGAGTCTTATATCTATCTACCAATAACAGCAAATCAGTAACTTTTATGGTATGTCAACTGTATCTCAATAAAGCTGCTTAAAATTATTTAATTGGGGTGTGATTAGAAACAAAAAGTCAAACTAAAACTCACTGCCACTGAGTCTATTCCGATTCATAGAGACCCCCCAAAGGGTTCTGAGATGGTAAATCTTTATGGAAGCAGATTGCCCAGTCTTCCTTCAGCAGAGTGGCCGGGGAATTTGAACCACCAACCTTCTGGTTAGCAGTCAAATGTCTTAGGCACAAAAGTCTCTTCAGGATGGCAATAATGAGAAACAAAAGAAGCACTGAGGAGCACTGGTCTAATGACATACTAGAATGGCTACAATTAAAAAACCGACAATATCAAATTTTGTTGAGGATATGGAGCAACCAGAATTCTTATTTGTTATCAGGAGGAATTTAAAATATAGAGATTCTTTTTTTTAAAGACTGTGGCATTTATGTATAACGATAAACATACAATTACTCTATGATCCAAAAGTTTCACTCTTCAATATTCACCCAAGATAAATTAAAATATTTATCTACACTAATGTTCATAGTTCTTTTATTCATAGTAGCTAACAATGTAAATAACCCAAATGTCCATCAATAGTGAATGAGTAAATAAATGGTAGCATGGTCATAGAATGCAATATTATTCATCAGAGAGGAGTCTAGATAGAGAGGGGAAGAGAGAAAGAAAAGAAAGAAAAAGAGGGAGAGGGGACAGAGAAGGGAAAGAGAAGGAAGAAAGTGAGAAAGGAGAGAAAAAATAAACGTGTTACTGATATAGTCATCAACGTAGATGAATTTCAAAAGCATTCTGCTAAGTGAAAGAAGCAAAATACAGGTCTGTATACTTATGATTCCATTTATATGATATTCTAGCAAAGGCAAAATTGTAGTGATAAAGAGCATAACAATAGTTGCCAGGGACCAGGGTATTGAGTAAGAGGATTTGACTGCAAAGGTGCACCTAGAAAATTTTCTGACTTGATGAAAATATTCAATGTCTTGATTGTGTTGTTGGTTACATTATTGCTTAAGTTTCTCAAAATAACCAAACTGTATGATTAAATTTTATGAATTTTATTTCATGCAAATTAAACCTCAATAATATTTATTAAAAACAATACTCAATGCTATAACTCCTAGTCTCCAGGTCTCAACTCCCTTTGAGGAAACAAAATGTAGATCTCTGTATCATCATGGTCCCTGCAGGAAATAAATGACACACCAAAATTAGACAATTTAGTATAGCTTAATAAAGAGACTGTTTATAAAGAAGCAGGTAAGTTATAGCATACTAGCAGTACACTTTCTTAAGGCCAGTGACATCCTAGAGCTCTTAGTATTTCTAGGCCTGAAGAGGGAGAGAATGGAGCCTTGCCAAAATGTAGAAAGGACAGCAATATGAGAAGAGCTACTTGATAGGAGCCGTAGCATTAGACCAGTTGAGGGATGTAACCAGTCCCTGAGTCCAGCAGAGAGGGAGTCAGGTTAATAAATGTCTGACTTGACTCTCTTAGTTCTTTCCAATATCATTTTGGCACTCCTCAATGTCCAATTTCAGCCTAAAGCTAAAACAACATGCAGCCAGATCCCTCTCGATGTAGTCCATATAGACCAGTGTCTGGGGACACAGTGCAGGGTGGAGAATGGTACGGAGTGAATCTGAAAGGTAAACAGAAGATTCCCAGTATGACCTGATTGAGCTTCTATCCACAACTTCCATTTCTGGGGCTGTGAGGCAACAGCATTTTTTCACCCCTGTGCCTCCTTCTGGTTCTGCCTTTAGTTAAAAGGTGAGGTGGGTGCTTGTTTCTCAGATTTAATCTCTTTGTGACCTAAGGATGTTATCAGGACAAGCCAAAGGGTATTGGATTTTCACTACATGGGCTCTACACCCTCTTACTGTTCCAAAGGAGTGATTACCAAGCCATTCCTCTGTTTGAGAACAGTTCAACAAGGCTTTTCTTAGAAAGTGAGTCAGTAAGTGCACTCCTGTTGCACAGCTTCAAATACCAAACACCTGGAGCTCCAGAATTCCTAAATAGAATGAGATTGGGTGTTTTAGCCTGGAAAATTCTGTCATCATCCTTGGTTCCTTTCTTTCTGTAATACTCATAACCAACCCATCAACAAATCATAGTGACTCTACAAAACATATCCAGTAAATAACCATGTCATATCACTTCCACTGCTTCTACCAGTACCAATACAGTTGCCAGTTAGTCAATTCCAAATCATGGTGACCTGATATGTATCAAGGTAAAACTATGCTCCATAGGGTTTTCAATGCCTGTCTTTCAGTAGGTCACTGTTTCTTACTTCTAAGATGCCTTTGGGTGGACTTGAACTTCCAACCTCTCTGTTCCCAGCCCAGTACAATTGACCACCTAGGGATTCTGACCTACTGCTCCTATTTTGATTAAAATTTCTGTTGTTTCTCACCTGAATTATTTCACTTGCCTCCTGATCAATCTCCCTGCTTCTGCCCATCATTTTAGCCACCACATCATATCTTGTTTGAGGGCCTTCCCCTTTTTCACTAACCCTCTATTTTACCAAGCATGATAACCTTCTCCAGGGAATGGTTTCTTCTAACAAATGACCAAAATAGATGAGACAAAGTCTGGGCATTCTCATTTCCAAGGAGCATTCTGGCTGCACTTCTTTCAGGACAGATTTGTTCGTTCTGGCAGTCCATGGTATTTTCAGTATTCTTCGCCAACACCATAATTCAAAGACATTAACTTTTCTTCTGTCTTCCTCATTTATTGTCCAGCTTTCACATGCATATGAGGCAATTGAAAATACCATGGTTTGGATTAGGTGCACCTTAGTCTTCAAAGTGACGTCTTTGATTATTAACACTAAAGTTAATAAGGTTAACAATTAATAAGGTTTTCTGTAGCAGATTTTCCCAGTACAATACAACATCTGATTTCTTGACTGCTGTTTCCATGGGTGTTGATTTTAGATCAAAGTAAAATGAATTCCCTGGATACATACATACATTATTTCTCTGACCTCATTTCCTGTGACTCTCTTCCTTATCATGGATCCATTCACACTGGCCTTCTATCTATTTTTGAGTACTTCATTCAGGAACACCCCTGATTCAGGGTTTTTGCACTTTCTGTTTGCTCCAACTTCTAGCAGTATAGCTCTTTAGTTTGCTTTTTCCAGGGTTTTTTTTTTTTTTTTTTTCTGTAATATATGTAGAAGTACTCTATATCCTTATTTGTATCATTAAAGTCATGGACTCTCTTCCCAGAGAGTAAAATGCACTGATATCTTATACAGAATTTCACAGACTTGCAGATCCCTAGAAGTTTCCTAATGTATATCCCCAAAATCCCAAACTGCTGCAACAAAGCATTGTAATATTAAAATGACATTTATCTTCCCAGAAACACACAAACACACTTTTTTTTTTTTTTTTTGTCTTAAATGAGGCTGCCTCAAATCTTGTCCAGAAGAACATCACTCATTTCATAATGAAAGTCAGTGGGAAAAATCTAACTCCATTCACAAAAATTCATTCCAGGAGAATTTTCAGAAATACCTGATTCAATAACAACCTGATTCAATAATAATACTGGGCAATATTTCTTATTTTAAATCTGTCTTGTTTCTAAAGAAACTTTCCTTTTTCAGTAGCTCTCTGCAAAAGAGTGAATGCGGAAAACCACCGGGAAAACCTATTGCCTGGTGCTAATAGGGTTTCAGAAAGAAGCAGACACTGTTACTAATATGCTCATTCTGAAATCATAGATAAGAGCCCTTTCTATGCTGAGCTTTGTTAAAAGTGAAATTTCTCATCCTTGCTGAAGATAAGATGTCCCTGGCCTATAGTTGAAAGCTCTCTTAAGCTCCCATTTAACAAGTTATGAATGGAACAGTCTGTGCTGCAAACTCTGAGAAGCTGTATATCACCTTCTTCCGCAGACTCTCACTCACCTCTGCATTTTCATCATCCCTGAGTCTTGAAACCTCGGTAGTGATAACATTCTCCCTCAGCTTTCATAAACCTACTCTGTAGATTGGGAAGTTAATTTTAAAGGCATTCTACTCAGGACCACTAATATTGGGACCACCCCCTGGGATCATGCAGGAAGCAGGTAAGTCAGTTTCTTGATGATGCAGATGTTCTCTGAGTGATCCCCTGATCAGAGGAAGTGACCATGGACTATTGAAGGATATTATTCAGCACAGTTAATTAAACAATTTAAACTGCACATATCCCCACTGGGCACACTCCAGTCCACACTGACTTTATGAGAATTAATTTGCTATTCATAAGAGTCGTGCTCTTAATGAGCAATTTTATCAACATAAATACTTTTTTCAGTTCCTACAGTATGGCCTTTCCCACAGCCCCCATCCAATGATCTCCTAATGGGTCTCCTACTCCTTACTTCATCATATACCACTCTGTGTCTGCATACCACTCTAACTTGGTAACTCACAGCACAGAGTGTTGATCTATAACCATAGAATGGCCAAGTAGCCAAGCAAGATTAGACACCATAACTGAGAGCTATCTATAGCATTAGTTTCATCTTTCTCCATATTTTTCTTTAATTTTCCAGTACCTTTATTATAGCCATTCTCATATTTTATAGTATTATTTTCTTATATTTTCCCACCCTTAAGCCCAAGAACCTCAAAGCTAAAATCATTTTTTAATTTTTTTTTTATCCACAACACCTATCTTCTTAGTATCATATCTAATCCAT
>NW_006921612.1:11039545-11045468 GCF_000298275.1 Orycteropus afer afer | reverse complement strand
TAGCCACTGACCTCAAACATGTTCTGGCAGATCTCAATTATATATAAGTGTTTCATATAATTAATAGTCACAGTCAGCTATTTTAAAAGTTTAGTAAGCCTAAGTTGAAACTTTTTTTTCAAACTTTCTCCTCCCAGAGTCTCAGAGAACAAGGGACTGTGATCTGTTCTGCCTCACTTTCCCCTTTCCCGTTCACACCTCTTCCCCCTTATTATGCTGCTTCTAAAGAGCTTGGTGACACACAAGGTTAAGCAGTGGGCACTAACTAAAAGGTTGATAGCTCAAACCCATGCAAAGGCTCTGTGTGAGAAAAACTTGGATCTCTGCTTCTGTAAAGATTACTCTGCCACATGGGGTTGCTATTACTAAAATCAACTCAAGGACACATAACAATAAGAACAATGTGCTGCTTCTGAATGCTCCAAGATCTTTGAGGAATCAGGGAAAACAGGAAAAGAACAAGTGTTGACTTAGCTCATGATGTTAGTACAGGTAGTCCCTGACTTATGATGCATTTGAGTTAAGACAAACCACATTTAACCAGTGTCATTGTATCTGGAACGTTACATCTTCCCGGGAGGAAGTTACGGAAAAATCCATGCAGTGGATATTGAAAAAATTGCTGAGTTATGTGACATACTCTAAGAGTTTGATCAGAATAATATGATGGAAGAGATTGGTGCAAAATTATCCTTACGGCAAGAACACTGAATTTAGGACTTGATATCACCAAAGTGTAACAGCTCATAGATTATGAAGAAGAGGAATTGACATATCGGAACTTGATGGATTTTTTAAAAGGGAAAAAAATGATGAAGAAGAATACTATAATGAGGAAGAGGAAGGACATATATATATGTTACAGTGAAGTGATTAGCTGCATTTATCTAAACTAACTTGGGTGCTTTGGTTACTTGACAACATGGACTCAAACACTGATCACTTTGCTAAATTCAATAGGCAGATACAAGAAGCAGTGAGATATTACTAAAAAAATATGTGAAAAAACAAGTCACTAATTTTCTGAGTAGAAACTCTATCCCATTCTCAGGAATAATCCAAATGATCCAGAACCTTCCACAGGTGGATTTAGTACAACTGACAAAATGTCAATGCCGTCCAACTCTTCCTCATCCTCGGAGTAAATTTTCATGATTTGTTTATTTTTTTACATATATATTAAACTATATGTGTAAGTTTATATGTAATGTTTCTAACCTTCAAAGACAAATAAAGATTGAATTTATAAAGAAATTCATAGTAAAAGGCAATAATAACAATAACTAAACAAACAAACAATAAAAATGAAGCATTCAACTTATGTAGTAACCTACTTATGCCAGAGCCATCAGAAGAGAAACTTGACTTAAGTCAGGAACTACCTGTAATTCTCTATATCTATATTGGATGGCCTTGACACCATCTATTCAGAAGCTATTCAAATGCTACTCTTTCATAGACATGTTGATGAATTCTTTGGAACCCATTACAGAGTCATTGTTGTTGTTGTTATGTGCCATCGAGTCGGCCCCGACACATAGCGACCCCTCCTTGGGTTTCCGAGGCAGTATCACTACGGAAGTAGGATTGCCCAACCTTCCTTCTGAGGAGTGGCTGGTGGGTTTGAACCGCCAGCCTTCTGGTTAGCAGTCAAGTGCTTTAACCACTATGCTACCAGAGCTCCTACAGAGTCCTTAGGAATCCCCATTTTCCCATGTGAGCAATGCCATTTCAAAATGATCTCTATGACTCTCTTTCAGATCCTGCACCCTGCTCCCCCAAGCCTGACAGTGGAAGCCTGGAAGTTACCCTCTAAAGGGCTGAATTAATAAATCCAACCTAGCTGAGGCCTGACTGCCTTCTGCAGCATTTACTCCCTACTGCGGACTTGTGTTTCCTTCAATGCCAAAGACATGCCTACTGTTGCCCTCTAAATTTCCTCTACCATTTTGATCAGCTCACACAATTCATGCCTGTAAATTCTCCAGGCATGAAACATGGAGTAGCCAGGCATTGTGCATGCTACCTTAAAGATGACACAATTCCTGCCTATAAAGTGCTTATGCTCCATAGGAGTATCAGACAAATTAGTAAGCAATTATAGTATACTGGGATACATGCAATCATAAATGTAAATATGGGGTGTTTGGGGAACACATAGGAAACAGTGCCTAACCATGACAAATCAAGTCAGAACATTCTGGTGGCTAAAATATTAAAATACCTCTTACAGGTTGGTAAATAACTACTTCTCCAAGCTTCATGGAAGTCCTCCCTTGACCTTAGCTGCCTCTTCTCTCCTCCACTTTCCCAGGAAGCCCAAATTCCCTAAGATCTAAGTGCTAACAAAGGGCCTCCAGGACTTCACACCAGTACTAAGACCATAGTCTTTTCTGATTATTTTACTCCCATGCCCTACTATCTATGAAAATATTTTTAATATCACCACTGGACCCATTTGGAAAGAGTATGAAGTGTATTAAAATTCTACTACTGTCATAACAAATTACCACAAATTTATCAACACAAAAGCAACAACCATTTATGATCATATTCTGTGGGTCAGTATTCCAAGTATAGCTAAAATGAGTCTCTTCTTAGAATCACACACATGAAATTAAAGTGTCCACAGGGTTGGGCTCTTTCTGGAGACTGTGGGGAAGAATCTGCTTCCAGCTCATTGGTTACTGGCAAAATTCAGTTCCATGTGGTTATACAACTTAGGTCTTCCATTCCTTGCTAGCTGTTATCCAGGGTTTTTTCTCATTTCTATAGGCCACCTACATTCCTTGGCTTGTGACTCCCTCCCTCCACCTTCAAAGTCAACAATTGTGGGTCAAGTCTTTCTCTGTCTTTGAATCTCTTGTACTTCCAATTTGGCCTCATCTCTCTGGGTTTCCTCCGTCACATTTCTCTGACTCCAAAGAAATCTCTCTACTCTTACGGGCTCATGTGATTAGATTAGTCCATCTAGATATTACAGAGTAATCTTCTTATCTTAAATCTGCAACTCTCTTAGTTATCTGGAGCTGATATAACAGAAACACCACAAGTGTTAGCTTTAACAAACAGAAATGCATTCTCTTACACTTTAGGAGGCTAGAAGTCTGAATTCCAGGTACCAGCTCTAGGGGAAGGCTTTCACTCTCAGCTCTGATGGAAGGTCCTTGTCTCCTTTCAACACTTATGGGCCATGGATTTTCAGAGATCTCCATATGTTTTAGCATCAATCTTCCCCTGGCTCTAGGAGGTACTCAGCACAGGGACCTTGGGTCCAAAGGACACGTTCCACTCCCAGCTCTTATTTCTTGATGGTAGTATGTCTTTTTTTCTCTGCTCACTTGTTTAATCTTTCATATCTCAAGAAAGACTGACTCAAGATACAACCTAATACTATACATTGCATCCTGCCTCATTAGAAAACTGCCTCTAATCCTGCCTCATTAACATTATAAAAAAGAAAAAAAAAAAAAAACCTCACTGCAGTCAAGTCATTTCCAACTCACAGCGACGACTCACAGGGTTTCTGAGGTGGTATCTCTACAGAGGTAGATTGCCCAATCTTCCCTCAGAGGAGTGGCTGGTGGGTTTGAACCACCTGTCTTCTGGTTAGCAGTCAAATATCTTAGGCACTACTCCACACCAGAAGTTAGGAATTATAACACATAGGATTATTGCATCAGCTCACAAAATGGAGGATAATTATATAATACTGTGAATCATGGCCTAGCTAAATTGGCACATATATTTTGAGGACAAAGTTCAATCCATAACAGTAACCTTGATAACAGGTAACAAAATTAAACCTTGTAACAGTAATCTGCCAAGTCCATTTGTAGCAGTGACTAGATTAGTGTTTGAATAAGTAGGATGCACCACTACTGGACCAGAGGTAGTAGTACATCTTTATGATTCTACCTACAACACAGTGCATACAGAGAAGCTGAGCTCTAAACTGAGACCTGAAGGCAAGGAGATGGGAAGAATAAAATAGAAGTAACTGTTCCTGAAAGAAGTTGGCATATCCATTAGCCTGGTATATTTGGGGTCTAAATTTAGGGAGCTCTGGTAGTGTAGTGCCTAAGGCACTTGATTGCTAACTCACCAGCCACTCCTCTGAGGGAAGATTGGGCAATCTACCTCCGTAGTGATACTGCCTTGGAAACCCAAGGAAAGGTCGCTATGAGTTGGGTCCGACTCGACGCTACATAACAACAACAACAACAACAAATATGGTTTAATATGGCTGAAATAGGGAGTGGACAGTATAGAGTGATGAAAAACAGGGCCATGTTATAAAGAACCATGTATCCCATGACAGAAGGAATTCTCTCTTCACTCTAACTGGTTTACTGCTACCTTTTTTTTTTTTTTTTCACATGTGGGATTATTTTTTTTATCTCAATAATTTCATCCCGTAAATTCAAATTAGAAATATCTGTTTCTGTCCTGAATTTTCATAAGCTCTTTAAATAAACAGAACTAGAACAAAAGGGACTTTTGTTTACTCCTCAGTTAATCAAGAAATCATATCAAAGACATGTTCAACAGGTACACTCATAAGTGAGCTCGAATTCTTACCACACCAAGAACCATAATTAAGTCTAGTAAATTGTTTAAACACTTAAAATTATTCACTTTTCACACTGTGGCCCTAGAAGAAGAGAATTTTGACTAAATTTTCACAATAAGAGAAAAAGTAAATTCCCTTATTATTTGGGAGTGGGGGAGATGAACAGTAAATTACAGTTATAATTTTCTTGTGATTTTAAAATATATTTGTTATAAAAATTGCAACCCATAAAAAAGAAGACAGAATTTACTGTTATTAAGAATGGTTACTATGAGATTTTAAGGAATATATTTAAAAGATATAAATATTATTAAAGAGATATTAAAAAAAAAAAAAAAAACAACCTCTGCTGTCAAGTCAATTCTCACTCAGAGACCCTATGGGACATAGTAGAACTGCCCTATAGGGCTTCCAAGGCTGCAAATCTTCATAGAAATAGACTGTTACATCCTTCTACCATGGAGTGGCTTGTGGGTTTGAACCACTGACTTTCTGCTTAGTAACCAAATGCTTTAATCACTGTACCACCATATTTCCTAAAGAATTATATATGCTTTTAAAATATACATGAAAATAAAATTTATAGCATTTTCTTTTTTTATTTTTCTCCACGTGTCAATTGATATACCCTCTCATTATTCTATCTAAATTAATTTTTTTTTCTTTATACTTTTTGTTTAGCTAGATCTGTCAAAGGTTTTTATACTTTATTAGTGTTTTAAAAGAGATGACTCTTGATTATATTTATATTCTTTTAAAATTGATTGGTGACTGCTTTTGTCGTAAATATAGTCTTCTATCTCGTTTTCATCAATCTCTTATTGTTCTTTTGCTAATCACTTGAGTTAAATGCTTCATTTATTATCTTTATGATTTAATAATACAAAGATGAAAAATTTAAACTTACAGTACGATTTTTATGCTTCTCAAATGTTTGCACCTATTCTCCTCAGTACTACTAATGCTAATACTTAAATAGTTTATAATTTAAAAAAAAAAATTTTCTCTTTGATCCAGAAGTTACTTAAATGGATACTTTTATATTTTAAAAATTCTTAAAGGTTATGACTTTCATTTGTCCTTTTGTTATTAATATTTTAATTTTTCAACCTGGAATTGTTCATTTCTATTCATCTTTTAGTTTATTATATGTTTTTAAATTATATTCAGTAAAAATAATTCCTGAGTGATTTATCTTTAGATGTTCTTAATTTCTCCTGTTGCACTTATATTTCCTTGTGCTGTTTCTATTGCTGCATAAGGAATTACCATAATAAGAATCAATCCAGCAGTAATTTTTTCCCTCTTAGTATTGATAAAAGGAGCTCTGGTAGCATAATGCCTAAGGCA
>NW_006921612.1:11033440-11039440 GCF_000298275.1 Orycteropus afer afer | reverse complement strand
ACAGCAAATAACAACAACAACAACAATTGATAAAAGATGAACCAAATAGAAAAGTAAAACAAACCCAGAAATAACCTAAACTATATGGAACTTGATTTATAC
The DNA here is from genome assembly GCF_000298275.1 of Orycteropus afer afer. NCBI lineage: Eukaryota > Metazoa > Chordata > Mammalia > Tubulidentata > Orycteropodidae > Orycteropus > Orycteropus afer. The sequence continues at coordinate 11,039,338 of NW_006921612.1, read as the reverse complement.
TGATGGTGGAATTGCAGAGCAGAGAGGAAAGAAAGGTCTTTTCAATAAACAGTATTGGGGAGTTGGAGACAGGATAGCATCCTGATAACACACTGCCCAATCCCTTTACAACAGACAAGTGAAACAGATACAAATAATGATCCTGGGACTCTGACCATCATATGAGAGGATAAAGAATTAGATTGCACACTGATTGGAAAAGGAGACAGAGTGAAGTCAGTGACTAGGGACATAAAAGAAAAGGACTGGCCAAAGAGCCGCCACTTTAAGCATAGAGGCATCAGATGCAGATGAGGAGAAAGCAACATCATGGAACCCACATTATGAAAAAGACAAAGTGTGGACAGATTGAGAAGGAGTTCAAGGTGAGCAGAGCATGCTTGAAAACAAGTCAGACTTACAGTGGCACAGGAGGAGATGGAGTGAAGTGTGCAGTAGAGAAGAATGAAATAGCACATCACTAGGAACTCAGGTGGCATAGTGCCTAAGGCATTTGACTGCTAACCAGAAGAAGGTTGGCAGTTCAGACGCAGTAGCCACTTCTCAGAAAAAAGATTGGCAAACAACTTCCATAGATATACTGCCTCAGAAACCCAAGGAAGGGTTGCTATGAGTTGGATCCAACCAAATGTCAGTGAGTTTGTTTTTTTGAGTAGACACTAGTTGTTTGTTGTGAGGACATATGGAAGGAGAAAATCCTATGTTGGGGAGGTTGAAAAAACTAGACAGAAACTAGACTCAGGCAGCCTCTTAATTGATAGAATCTGGGCAAGATTTAGATAAATGGTTGTGTGCATCCAGAAGGATACCAAACCCATGTCAATGAATCACAACCTTAGAACTGCACTTTCCACTCTAACAATTACACACCATTTCGGCATCTGGGGTAAATACTCTTTCTGCCTCCAGTAACCTGGTGGCTAATAGATGGGGAAAGTTCACCCACGTGGTGCCAGAGTCACTGACAGACCTTTTACACACTGAATGAAAGAGGCATACCTCTGCAGCCACCTCATTCAGAGGCTCCCATATATACCACACACCTCCCACCTCTGTGAGGGGAAAGGACTGTGTTGGGGCAGTTGGACAAAATAGCCTCAGGGTGGCCTTTCACTTGAGTCTACATAGGAGCTGGATAAACAGCTGTGTGTGTCCATAAGGATGTCAGACACACAGCAGTGAATCACAGCTGGATTCACTGCATTCTCTGCTGCAACAAGCATAGCTTCCATGTGACTAAAAGTGAAACTTCTCCCTACTCCACCAAGCTGGTGGATAGGGAAGTCCCACTTGCATCACCCCACCTCCTCCTCTGCAGCCTAGCCGCCCTTAACAAACCACTCCAGACAGACAGACCCAAAGGCTGTGGTCCCCCCTTCTTGTGCTTTTGTCATTGGCTGATCTTTCTCACACAAACACAAGAGGCACACAACTGCAACCTTTTCTGTTGGAGGTGCCCACTCTCACAAGGTTATTTCTACTTCCTCAGGCACACATTCCAGTGGATCAGTGGTTGCATCACAACTGCTAGATTCAGGGCTGCCAGCATAACTAAAAAGGTTCCTCCTCCTCAGCTTCCTTATTTGCCCCTTATATTTATCATTTTTCTCCTTTTTTCCTTTCTATTTGATCATTTCTTTATCATCCTTCTCTTCTTTCATTTTCACCAACCTTTCTTCTCCACACCTTCCTTTTCTTTTTCTGTCTCTTTTATTTTTACTCACAAAAGATCAGGGTGAAATAAGCTAACATATGACCAACTAATAAAATCAACAGCTTCAAAATATGTCTGAGACAATGGACAACTTCAATTAAAAAACAAAAAAAAAGAAAAGAAAAAAAAATTAAAAGAAACAGGACAAATAACAAAAGCAAGTGACCAAACTAAAAAAATTAGAAAACTTTTCTGAGGAAGAACAGGTAATGGAACTATCTGATAAGGAATCCAAAAGATACATATGTAGGACCTCTCACAAACTCCAGGAAACTATAAAAAAAAAAAAAAAAAATCAAGGAGAAGACAGACAATACCCTTGAAGAAAATTCAGGAAAAAATGTAAGAGAAAAAATGACAAAATGAATAATTAATTAGAAACCATACAAAAACAGCAATTAAAAATACAGAAGATTAGCACTATATGGAAATAGAAAACACATTGAAAGACCAAAAATTTAGTAAAATTGGCTGAAGAAATCATTAGCCAGCTTGAAGAGAAATCCCTTGAAATTAGTTCGTATGAGAAGAAATCAGAAAAATAAAGATTGAAGAAAAATAAAGAAAATACATTATATGAGATGACATCAAGAGAGATAAGCTACATGTTCTCAGTATCCAGAACAAGATGGGGCAAAAATGAAAAAGGGAAAATTGTCAAAGAACTACTAACAGAAAACTTCCCCAATATTATGAAAGATGAAAAGATGTTTATTTAAGAAACTTGACAAACTCTGTACAAATTAAACCTCAAGAAAGAGCCACTAAGACATATCATAATCAAATTCACAAAATCAAAGACAAAGAATGATCTTGAGAGCAGCTTGGGAAAAATGAAATGTTACCTACCAATGACAATCAAATAGACTAAGCTTTGATTTTTCTGCAGAAACCATGCAGGCAAGAAGGCAATGGGATCACATATACAAAGAAAGAAAAATCATGAAAGAAAAAAAAAAAAATGCAATCCAAGAATTATATATCCATCAAAAACTGTCTTGTAAATATGACAACGAAATTAGGACTTTTCCCAGACAGTAGGACAATAACCTCAGATTAAGACACATGCAACATCACCCAGAAACCAACCCAGGAAAAGAATTCTCAAAACTAAAATAAGCTTACAAAGTTGAAAACAGAGAATACAGCCATCAATTTGTAAATCTGCATCTCAAAATGAGGAAATACATTTTATAATTACAGAGCTTGAACTTCCAAATATAGAGAAAGTCAGGAAGACATCAATATAGAACAGACTGTTCCAAACTTGGGAAGATAAAAGTTTACTACAGGGTAACCAAAAAGAAAATTAATAAGCTTTCTAACAAATTAGGAAAGAAGAAAATTACAAGACTTAGTAAACACAAAATCAACAACAATGTAGAAAAGGAAAAGCAAACTAGTCAAAAAATGAACTCAGCACAGAAAAATATTCAGAACAAAGTAACTATCAAGACCACAATTAAAAACACAAAAGAACGGCAGCAGTAAATTCATACCTATAAGTAATTACACTGAATGTGAATGAACGAAATGTACCAGTCAAGAGAAAGAGAGTAGCAGAATGGTTAAGAAAATAAGATCCATAAATATGCTATCTATAAGAGACTCATCCTAGACACAAAGATAAAATGAAGTTAAAAATCAAGAGATGAAAAAAAAAGAAAATAATATATATATATATATATATCTCAAGCTAATGACAACCAGAAAAGAACAGGAGTGGTATTATTAATTTCTGATAAAATAGAATTCCAGATGAAAACCAGCATAAGGTAAAAAGGAGGAATTGTATAATGATAAAAGTGTCAATAGACCAAGAGGATATATCCTTAATAATATCTATGAACCCAAAGAAACAGCTCCAAATTAAATAAAGCAAGTATTAATGGAATTAAAAGGAGAAATAGACAATTCTACAATACTAGTAGAAGATTGTAACACACCACTTTCAATGAAGGACAGAACAACTAGGAAAAATATCAACAAGATACTTAAGTTCTCAACAACATCAACCAACGGGATCTCATAGACATACACAGATCATTCCATCCAACCAAAAAAAAAAGCACATTCTTCTCCAATGCACATGGATCATTCTTCAGAATAGATCATATGTTAGGCCACAAAACAAACCTCAATAAATTTAAAAACATCAAAATACTACAAAGCATCTTCTGAGATCACAATGCAGTCAAATTAGAAATTGATAATAGGAAACCCAGGGGAAAATAACCAAATACATGGAAAATTAACAACACACTGCTCAAGAACTACAGGTAAAACAGAAGAAATAAAGGGTGAAATTAAAAAAAAATAAAATCTAGAAACAAATATAAATGGAAACACAACATACCAAAACCTTTGAGACACAATGAAAGTAGGACTCAGAGGTCAATTTATAGTAGTAAATGAACATTAAGAAAGAAGACAGAATCCAAATCAACACCTTAAACCAACAACTCCAGCAATTACAAAAAAAGAGCAGCAAGAGAAATCTACAGTCTCCAGAACAAAGGAAATAATAAAGATCAGAACAGAAATAAACAAAGCAGAAAACAGAAAAACAATAGAAATAATCAAGAGTAGTAGCTGGCTCTTCAAAAAGATTAACAGAATTGACAAACCACTGACAAATTTAATGAAGGAAAAGAAAGAGAAATTGTAAAGAACATGAATAATAAATAAAATAGGCATTGTCACAACAGAACCAATTGAAACAAAAAGCTAATGAAACAAAAAGTATAATAACAGAATATTATGAATAAAAGTACTCCAACAAATTTGAAAACCTAGAAGAAATGAGAAAACTTCTGAAATACACAAATACCTAGACTAACACAAACAGAGTTAGACAATTTGAACAGATCCATAACAAAAAAAGAATTTGAGCAGGTTGGAAAAAAAAAACAAAAACAATCCTGACAGAAAATAGTCCTGGCCCAGAAGGCTTCACTGGAGAATTCTATCATATGTTCAGAGAAAATCTGACACCTATTCTACTCAACCTATTCCAGACTATAGAAAAGGATGAAATATTCCCAAATTCATTCTATGAAACAAGCATAACCCTGATACCAAATCCAGGCAAAGACACAACTGAAAAGGAATATTACAGACCAATCCATCATGAATATGAAAACAAACATTTCAACAAAATCCTAGCCAAATAGAATCCAGCACTATATCAAAAAATAATATGCTATGACCAAGTAGGATTTATACTAGGTAAGCAAGAATGGTTCAACATGAGAAAAACAATCAACACAATCCATCACATAAGTAAAACAAAGGAAAAGAACTACATGGTCATAAAAATCTGTGCAGAAAAAGCATCTGATAAAATCCAACACCCATATCTGATAAAAAAAAAAAAAAAGTTCAGGAAAATGGGATAGGAAGGAAATTCCTCACCTATGCAAAACCAACAGCCAACATTATTCTCAATGGAGAAAGACGCAAACATTTCCTTTGTGAACAGGAACCAGACAAGAATGCCCTCTATCCTGTCTATTCAACCTTGTATTGGAAATCCTAGCCAGGAAATTAAGCAAGAAAGAGAAATAAAAGGCATTCAAATTGGCAAAGAAGATGTAAACCTATCTCTAATTGCTGATGACATGATCTACACATAGAAAACCCAAGAAATTCAGCAAGAAAAGTACTGAAACCAATAGAAAGTTCAGCTAAGTGGCAGGATATAATATCAACAGAGACTCTGAAAAGGAAATAAAGAAATCAATACCATTTAAAATACCCACCAAAAAGATAAAATACTTAAGAATAAATCTTACTAGGGGCACAAAACCGATACAAACAAAACTACAAAACACAACTACAAGAAACTGTAAGAAATCTACATGAATGGAAGAATGTACCATGCTCATGGATAGGAAGACTGAACATTGTGAAAATATCAATACTATCCAAAGCTATTTATAAATTCAACGAAATCCCTATCCAAATTCCATCAACATTCTTTAATGACATGGAAAAACAAATCACAAATTTTATATGGAAAGGAAAGAGTTTGGATATGGGAAGCACTACTGAAAAGAAGAACAAAGTAGTGGGTCTCACATTCTCTGATCTGAAAACATACTGTATGGTTATGGTAGTCAAAACAGCCTTTCATTTGTCAAACAATAGTCATATAGACCAGTGGAACAGATTTGAGAATCCAG
>NW_006921612.1:11029216-11033330 GCF_000298275.1 Orycteropus afer afer | reverse complement strand
AAGAAAAAATAGGGACAAATTTAAGGGCCCTAATTTGTGGCTTGGGAGCTCTGGTGGAGGAGTGCCTAAGGCATTTGACAGCTAACCAGAAGGCTGGTGGTTCAAATCCATCAGCTACTTCTCAGAAGGAAGATTAGGCAATCTACTTCTGCAGTGATACTGCCTCGGAAAACCAAGGAGGGGTCGCTATGAGTAGCAATTGACTTGACAGCAGTGAGTTTGACTTGGAATTTATGGCTTAAATAGACTGTCAAACAACAAAGAATACACAAACAGCAGAAAATAAGATAGATGATTGGGACTTTCTAAAATTAAATTCTTATGTGCTTCAAAAGACTTCTCCAAAAGAAGGAAAGGAAATCTAATATATGTGTGTGTGTCTGTGTGTGTGTGTGTGTGTGTATGTATGTATTTGTCATTGCATATCTGATTAGGAACTTATCTCTAAAATTTATAGAAAATTTCAACATCTCAACATCAAAAAGACAAATGACCCAATTCAAAAATGGGCAGAAGACATGAACAGAAACTTCATCAAAATGATACTCAGGCAGCCAACAAACACATGAGGAAATGCTCATGATCATTAGCCATTAGAGAGATGCAAATTAAAATGCCAATGAGATATCATCTTATTCTAAAAAGAATCATGAAGTTTAACAATACAGAAAACAAGAAATGTTGATGAGGGTGTGGAGAGATTGAAATTCTCATACACTGTCGGTGAGATAGTAAAATGTTACAGCTACTGTGGAAAATGTTATAGAACTTTCTTAAAAGTTTGGGAGTTGAAATACCATTTGATCTAGCAATCCCACAACTAGGAAAATATCCTAAAGAGGTGAGTTCTGGGACACAAATAGCTATATGAACACCTGTGTTCATTGCAGTGCTATTCACAACAGCAAAGAGATGGAAACAGCTTAAGTGCCCATTAGCAAATGAATGGATAACCAAATTACAGTGCATGCACACAACAGAATACTACACACCATTAAAGAATAATGAAGAATTTATGCAACACCTCATAATATGGATGAACTCAGAGGACATTTTTTCTGAGAGAAATAGGTCAATCACAGAAGGACAAATATTGTATGGGTCCACTATTGTCAAAAGTCAAGGAAAGGTTTACAAAAGGAAGGAAATTTTCTTTGTTGTTTACTAGGGATGAGAAGGGAGAGAAAGGAAAATTACTAGCCAATTAAGGAACATGTACTAATGTAGGAAAAGGGGAAGGTAATATACCAAAAGTATGTCACTAGTACAACATGACTAAGGAAAAGACTCAGAGAGGTGCACAAGAAGTAGAGACCACAAATATAAACACTACTACATACATAATACTGCATGATCAGGAATAACAAACATTAATCTATGGGTGTATACATAGGTAGGCAAAATGTATGGGTATGGGTAGGTGAACAGGAATATATCTATGACCATGGCACACAATATCTTTACATATGTATTTGTTCTGGTTTCCTAGTACTGATCTGACAAGAATATACCACAAATGGGATGGCCTTAACAAACAGGAGTTTATTCTCTTACAGTTCAGGAGACTAGAAGTCTGAGTTCAAAGTGCCAGACTCTAGGGGCTGGATGAAAGCCCCTCAACCTTGGGGTCCAGCTCTGTCTCCTGCTCCCAGCTCACTGGAGCTAGAGGTGTTTCTTCACTCAGACAGCTGCTAGCTACTGAGGCTGATAAACCCAAGGTTGACAAGTAAAAAGGCATAGTCCCTATGTTACCAAACGACATGGCAGGCCATTAATTTAAGTCCATTGTAAGTCCTAAGGTCAGCAGAACATGGCAGGCTGCTGAACAACAACATGGCTACATGCATGGTCCAGGCATGCCATAAGCTAGAAACCATTCCCAAAGCTGTTTCCTATATATGGGAAGCAAATCACATACCCAAAAGCAGCTACTCAGCTGCTTACAGTAGATTCCACCATCAAGTTGATTACCAGTCTCATCATGGGGAATACTACATCCAGCTGCCCAGCCACTCAACAAGGCCCAGCCAAGTTGACACATAAACTGAACTACCACAGTATTTGTATGTGCTATAAAAATGTCTATATATGTAATAGAGTTAACAGGGCAAAATTAATATCACTTCTTACTCACATCCAATCACCTTGAGGAAGTGAGTTGCTGAGCCTTCAGGCTCAGGATCATGGTTGAGGGGGATATTAAGCTCAATGGACACAGGGTAGTACACACACAAAAAAAATTGTTCTACATCCTACTTTCATGAGCAGTGACTGAGCTCTTAAAAGCTTGTGAGTGGCCATCTAAGATGCAACTATTGATCTCTCCTCATATGGAGCAGAGAAGGGGAAAGAAAATCAAAGACACACGGAGACAATTAATCCAAGGGACTAATGGACAATGGGAACTTCAGCATACACAACCCTGAGACCAGAAGAACTAGGTAGTGTCTGGATATCAATGCCAAACACTTGGAAAGGGATCCAAATTAGACATCCTGGATAGGGATGGAGAAAAATGTAGAACAAAATTCAAAATTATGAAAAAAGACCAGGAGTACTGTCTGGGAAGAGACCACTGAAACTCCCAAGATTATGGTCACTAGTCACCCTTCAGGTCTAGAATTGAACCTACTCTCATGTCTTAACTCACAGGCAAACAATAGACAGGTTTAGAAGCTGAACAATTATACCAGGGTGGTGCACTCTTTAGAACATTCAACCATGGGAGATCAGGACAGTATTTCTGCAGGAAGAAACCTTGGAAGGAGAGAACACATAGAAAAGAGGGCCTTAGGGAGGGAATGGGAAGAGAGCTATTGTTACATTTTGGAATTGTAATCCATGTAACAAAACAAAATGCATATGAACTGTGAATGGAAAATGAATCTGCTCCATAAAATTCTACCCAAATCACAATAAAAAGTTAAAATAAATTAATAAGCAGTGTTGGGACTATTCATAGGAATAAATGAAACTTACCTTTATCTCATACCATACATAAAATAAATATATATGAAAGGTAATAGCAAAACAATAAAGCTTCTAGATGATAGTGTAGGATAAAATCTTCATGTAATTAGAGTAGTGAAACGTCTCTTAACTAAAACAGAAAAGGAGTTAAACCTAAGAAAAGAGATGATATATTGGTTGGCATTAAAATAAAATCTTATGATAGCCAGAGCAACCCATAAAAAGAGTGAAAAAGCAAGCCAAAAAATGAGAGAATTATGTTGTCATAATCAATAAAGGCCTATTACTCACTATATTTAAACAACTTCTACACACCAATAAGAAATGGAAAGAAAATGCTGTAGAAAACTGAGCAAGGGATTTGAGCAGGCAGTGCTATCTGATGATGTATGACTGGTCCCCTTTGTTCTTATTGGGATCTTACAATGACTTACTGGTAATTGTAAACTTTGTCATTGCTCCTGATTATAAGTTTTCCATGTTCTGGAGCTTTCTTTTCTAGACTGTTGTGGTAGAACTGTTTTTTAGAAGTCTGTGACTACATAAAAGCCCCATTAACTCCTGACAGTTTTCTCCACACAAGTTTGGATTATCTGTGACCATGGAAGGATCACTTGCATCCCACCTAATGAGACCCTGTCTTCAGCCACTGCTAACACCACCTTTCCTGCTGCAGACTGGTAACACACCGCACTGTCTGTGGTCAGGGATGAAGGTCATCACCCAGATGTCCACAGATCCGTCTCCTTCCAAAATCCATTAGAAAGTTTCTTCCTTTTAGAAAAGTTGAGGTTTGTGAATGAATATCCAGCATTTGAATGTTGACTTCAGTTTCTCTCTTCATTCCTCCCTTACCACCACCTTCTGTAGGTTTAGTCTATGGTTATTTTATTGTTGTTATGTGCCATGAAGAGGATTCTGACTCATAGGGTAAATTTCTACAACTCTCAGTCCCCATGAGTAAAATTCCAGCTTTGAAAGTTGCTAGCTAAAGCCTGTTCTCTCTTGAAATCCTATGGTCATGCTATCATATTTTAAAGGTCTAGTATGGAGAGGTGGGGCAAGATGGCGGACTAGGCAGAAGGATTGCACAGACCCTCTTCAACAAAGAAAAGGGAAACCAATTAACACAGACACAGAAGAT
>NW_006921612.1:11023826-11024606 GCF_000298275.1 Orycteropus afer afer | reverse complement strand
TTTGTTTCCTGAAATGTATCTTGCAAAATGTTATTAGCTTGCTCTATTTCTAATCTGAAGAATCACTAAGTTTGCCCTTATTTGTCTGACTTTTGTCATCTGAAAAGTATACGGAAAAATAAAGCACTGGTTACAGACTTAAACAGAATTAGTTTTGATTCTTGCTTGACCCTTTCCCTATGTAAGGCCTTGAGCAAGTTTCTTGACTTCTCTATACCTCAGTTACTTCATCTCTAAAATAGGTGACAATAAAGTCTATCTCAGAGGATTCTTATGAAGAATAATGATGTAACATAACAGGTAAAACTCCTAGTATAATGCAGGGCATGTGATGCCTACATGACCTCCCAGGGGCAACTCCCAAGTCCTCCTGGTATCCATTTTTTGAGGACTGACACCACACTTCTTCTTTGCATCTAGTTCCAAATTTAAAATACAATAACAAGTCAACTATATTTGTTAAATATTTCAAAGGTGTATTTCAAATAAATTTAGTACCATGTGCAGCAAATCTTCTATATCCCAACCACACAATATTGCACCCAAAATTGCTTTCCAAATACAGCAGCTTCATTTCAAAGCACCCCTCATGCCATCCTACTTATCTTCAAACCTTACTCCACTTGCATGCTGATAGCACACCTCGTGGATTATCAGAAAAATAATGTAAAACCGGGATATATGGCAAAAATATGGGTGTCATAACCTTCTAATATCATATGGTGACAGTTGTTGTTGTTGTTAGGTGCCATCGAGTCATCTCTGACTCATAGTGACTCT
>NW_006921612.1:11014753-11022661 GCF_000298275.1 Orycteropus afer afer | reverse complement strand
GTTCTGAAATTCACATTCTTCTCAATGTTATCCACAATTTGTTATGATCCACACAATCAAATGCTTTTGCATAGTCAATAAAACACAAGTAAACACATTTCTGGTATTCTTTGCTTTGAGCCAATATCCATCTGACATCAACAATGATATCCCTCGTTCCACATCCTCTTCTGAATCCAGCTTGCATTTCTGAAGTCCTCGTCAATGTACTGCTGCAACCATTTTTGAAATATCTTCAGTAAGATTTTACTTGCATGCAATATTAATGATATTGTTTGATAATTTCTACATTCTGTGAGATCACCTTCCTTTGAAATGGGTACAAATACGGATCTCTTCCAGTCACTTGGCCAGATAACTGTCTTCCAAATCTCTTGGCATAACTATTGAGTGCCTCCAGGGGGTATCCATTTGTTGAAATATCTCAAGGGGTATTCTATCAATTCCTGGAGCCTTGTTCTTTGCCAATTCTTTCAGTGCAGCTTCAACTTCTTCCTTAAATACCATTGGTTCTTGAACATATGCCATCTCCTGAAATGAATGAACATCAACCAGCTAGTTTTGGTACAGTGACTCTGTGTATTCCTTCCATCTTCTTTTGATGCTGCCTGCATCATTCAACATTTTGCCCATAGAATCTTTCAATACTGCAACTTGAGGCTTAATTTTTTTTCTCAGTTCTTTCAGCTTGAGAAATGCCAAGTGTGTTCTTCCCTTTTGGTTTTCTAACTCCAGGTCTTTGCACTTTTCATTATAGTAATTGGATTTGTCTTCTCCGGCTACTCTTTGAAATCTTTTGTTCAGCTCTTTTATCTTGTCACTTCTTCCATTTGCTTTAGCTACTCTTCACTCAAAGGCAAGTTTCAGAGTCTCTTCTGAGATCCATTTTGGTATTTTCTTTCTTTCTTGTATTTTTAATGACCTCTTGCTTTCTTCATGGATGATGCTCTTGCTCTCTTGATGTCATCCCTCAATTATTCTGGTTTTCAGTAGCTGGTGTTCAATGCATCAAATCTATTCTTTAGATGATCTCTAAATTCAGGAGGGATATATTCAAGGTCATATTTTGGCTCTTGTGGACTTTTTTCAATTGTCTTCAACTTCTATATGAATATGAGCATTTGAACTTGAATATGAGCAGTTGATGGCCTGTTGCACAATCAGCTCCTGGCCTTGTTTTGGTTGAAGATATTGAAATTTTCCATGGACCCTTGCCTCAAATGTAGTCAGTCTGATTCCTGTGTACTCCATCTGATGAAGTCCACATGTATAGCCTCTGTTTTTGTTGTTGAAAAATAGTATTTGCAAAGAATAAGTCATTGCTCTTGCAAAATTCTATCATGCGATCTCCAGCATTATTTCTGTCACCAAGGCCAAATTTTCCAACTACTGGTGATTCTTCTTTGTTTCCAAGTTTTGCATTCCAATCATCATTGATAAGCAACACATCTCGATCAATTTCAGACTGCAGAAGTTGATAAAAATCTTCAATTTCCTCATCTTTGGCTTTGGTGGTTGGTGCATAAATTTGAATAGTAGTAGTATTAGAATAGAATACTACAGGTGTTCCTTGTAGGCATATGGATATTATCCTATCACTGACAGCATTGTACTTCAGGACAGGTCTTGAATCAACCTTTGTGATGATGAATACCACACCCTTCCTCTTCAATTTGTCATTCCCAGCACAGTAGATCATATGGTTGTCTGATTCAAAATGTCCAATACCAGTCCATTTCAGCTCACTAATGCCTAGGATATCAATCTGTATGTGTTTCATTTTATTTTTGACAACTTCTAATTTCCCTTGATTCATACTTCATACATTCCATGTTCTGATTAATAGATATTTGCAGCTGTTTCTTCTCAATTTGAGTTATGTTATGTCAGCACATGGAGATCCTGAAAGACTTACTTTATCCATATCATTAAGGTTGGTTCTATAGGGGCTGAGGCCACCAAAAAATTACCTGGAAAAGTGTACTGAGTTTAATTAACTATTTCTATCAATTAAAGTATGAAGATGCATGTTAATTTGTACATTTTTTTTTTTACCTCTTAGGGAGATAACATTTCTGTTTGGTCAAACACATAAGCTTAAAAGTTTATTAGCCTGTTGGACATTTCATATCTAACCAATAAATGTTACTCTAACCATGCTTAGATCTATAGCTAACTTCTCACTAAAACCAAAACCAAACTCACCACCATCAAGTCAATTCAAACTCATAGAGATCCTCATTGGATTTCCAAGTCTGTAAACCTTTACGGAAGCAGATTTCTTCATCTTTCTTCTGTGGAATAGCTCACAGGTTCAAACTACTGACATTTTGCTTACAGTCAAATGACTTAACCACTACACCACCATAGTTCCTCTAACTTCTTAAATGCAGATTAAGTCAATTGTAATATTTTATTTGTACCCACTAGTTAATAAGTTAAATAAACATTTTTGATATGTGCTTATTTAATATTTATTTGTGAGTCATGACATTAATATTCAATATATTTAAATATCACTGTTGCTATTAGGTGCATGAGTCAGTTCCAATTCACAGCAGTCCTATGTACAATGAATCTGTGTTCAATGGTCTTGAATCGTCTTCCCAATCATTGCCATGTTTGAGCCCATTATTGTAGCCACTGCGTCAATCTATCTAGTTGGAGGTCTTTCTCTTTTTCGCTGGCCCTCTCTTTTACCAAGCATAATGTCCTTCATAGGAGCTCTAGTAGCATAGTGCCTAAGGCACTTGACTGCTAACCAGAAGGCTGGTGGTTCATACCCACCAGCCACTCCTCAGAAGGAAGGTTGGGCAATCTACTTTTGTAGTGATACTTCCCCGGAAACCCAAGGAGAGGTCACTATGAGTCAGGTATGACTTGACAGCACATACCAACAACAACAACAACAACAATGTCCTTCATCAGAAATATTGAAGCCCTGAAATCAGCCTTGCCACCTCTATTCTTAAAAATTGATTTCTCTACTAACTATTGTTTAAAACTAACCATTATTGATTCCATATATCTTTTTTGCGGGACATTTAGAGGTTCTACAGCTAAGGAAATAAAAAAGATTTTTGCCTTATCATCATCACTTAATTTTCTATGCTTGCATATCGTCTTATAATATTAAAAGATCTTGCTTTCATAATCTCCTTCTTTCCATTGTATTTATTTCCTACTTAAAGTCCTTTCCTCTCCAAATTAAAATGATTGCAAATTTACTCCCCACTCCCATTTGTATTGCCTCTGCTTTTGCTTTTTATGCCCATTACACACGGCCAGGGAGGAATGGTGGCTCAGAGGACTACCCCTTCCATGTTTCAGCAAAGAAATCTCACACTTGGCTATGTAATGAGTTTATCAAAGTAACCCAAGGCTTTAACTTCAAACTGACCCAATCCATCTCCTAAGAAATAATTGAAAATATCAAGTCTACATGAAAGTGTCAAGCTACCTTTAATAGTTAAACAGAAAAAGACCCAAATCTGGAGAACAGCTGATTACCAATGGGAATTAACCCTACCCTATAATGTGTTTGTGTATTTCAACTTTATAACCTGGGGTTGGGGCAGGGGTAAAATGAGGTTTTTGTGCTGTTCAGTCTATTTCTTCAAACATTCTGAATTATAATTAGCTTTGATTTTTACATCTATTCATAATGATAGCAGAGGGCATCGCACAACAGAAAGGGGGTTGCAAGCTTTCCACTTAGCAATTAATTCTATTATTAAATGCTAAGAAAAAAATAAGTGCCTGCCAGCTGTAGCTTTATTATGTTTTCCCAGAAATAATAATGAGAAGGCTGTGAAAGTATATTATTTATTTCTCTCTACCCCCACCCTTGTAGCAAAAAAAAAAAAAAAAAAAGCCTACTGGTGATTACTCCTTTCCTGTGAAAATAAAATTATTCTGCTATGAAGGTGGCTTGGACAGAGCATAAAGATGGTGGTAGGTACCAAATGAAATCCTTCTTCATTTTAATTTTATTTATTTTTTAAATGGACCATCTACTCCAAACTTGAACCTATGTTAACCAAAATGATGATTCTTAAATACACGACTTGGATCCTCCTCTGTAGAAGATTATACATGGCAGGGACAAAAAAGATGTAAACATCTTAATTAAAATAAAATTTGACAGACACCATAGAACTGAAATGAAGACAGGATTCAGAGCACAAAGGATGTAGTTATACCTGAATTTTGGTGGGAATATCAATCATTAGTCAGCAAATAACTATTGAAGACCTTCTGCTAATTCCATATTTTGCCAATGGTAGGTTCTCAATAAATACATACTGAATCTGAATCTGAGTTAAATTCCTGCTGCAATCCAACTTTTCTTCAGCATATGATAAAGAGAGAATGAAGCTACATTACTATTTTCAATTCAACCTTCAGCTTTTACTATGCACACACATATTACAGGGTAAGGGCAATTCCCACTGGCAATCAGGTATCATTTGGATTCACATGGAATGTCACTGCCAGTTTCAGCAGTGACATTTGAGATTGTAACCACTACTCTCAACTATGCCCACATATCTAAGTAACACAAGCTTCTATCCATATGGGTTTGGGGGAGAGTCGATTTAGTGCAAAGACAATATTCTCCAAATTAATCTCCCTACCACAAGTCCATCTGTTGAATGCCTTCTCCCAACTGAAAGTGATTAATTTCAGCATGTATTTAGTGATTATATTATTTCCCTACTTCAAAAGTTCTCTATCATCAACATTTCCTACCTCCATATCCATTCTCTTGCACTGCTTCTGTATGCTTCAGCCACACTACTTTCAATTTTTTAAACATGTCCTACATATTTAAAACCACATACCTTTGAAAATTATCATTCCTCTGCTTGGAATACCCTTCTCAGAACTTTCCAGTTAGCAAGCCTCCTTCAAGATACAATGACAAATGTTGCAGAAAATTTCCTGATTGGAAGCCTAAGCTGGTGGCTTCTTCTGAGTTCTCAGAACTATTCTGAAGGTTAGTTTTGTAATGCAATAATTTCTTTGCTTTACTTTGCTTCCTATTTATAAGTTTCTTGAGAGAAGATCTCTGTAGCATCTTGTAGCACAAGGCCTGGCAAACGTGGTGCTTGTGGCAGACACAACTAATTAAACAATAGCTATCCAGTCTTTCCCCCTTCCTTCCTTCCTTTCTTCCTTCCTTGCTCCCCTCCTTCCCTTCTTTCCCATCTTTCCTTCCTTGCATCCTAACAGAAATCCAATTTGGTTCAGAGGAAAAATGAGTCCAGCTACAAATGTAGAGATTTCTGGCTAAAGAAATGTAGTCAGAAACTCTATATTAGTTGGAAAGGCAAAGTCTTCTTAAGAGAAATCCTTTGCCCTTTAGCCTTTAGATGCAGTGTGTGGAGATTCATCTTGCAATTGAGAGGACAATAAAACACAGCTATGAATGGTAGTACAGGACCTGGGTATATCCAAGTCCTTGTTGACACTCTTAAGCAGTTATACCAGGCTCAGACTGTTACCTCCAAATTTCTTATTATGTCAGAAAAATATATTTATATGTTATTAAACTAGTGCTAGTTAAGTTTACAGTTGTTTTCAGCCAAGTATATTCCCAATTTTATACAATAGTCAGCACATTTTATTGAAGAAATGATTTATTTGATTACTTATTCAGCAGATTTACTAAGCATATATTAGTGTGGGGGTGGAGTTTCATGGTGGTACAAATGATTAATGCACTTGGCTCCTAACACAAGGTTGTAGGTGTGAGTCCTACCAGAGATTCCTTCAAAGAAGGGTCTGGTGATCTTCTTCCAAACAACTAGCCATTGAAAACCCTATGGTGCACATTTCTGATCTAACACATAGGGAGTTACCATGAATCAGAATCAACTCAATGGAAAATGGTTTAGTTTTATGTTTGTGGTATTTTTGAGATCATGAGCAAGACAGACCAACTCTCTACCATCATGGTGTTTGCACTCTATTGGCAGAGACAGACAATAAACCAATATACAAATAAATGTATACATGTTTCTTCATATAATATTATATGAAGAAAAATAGAACAGGATAAGGCAATTGAGAGTACCAGCAACCAGAAGTTAGACTGAGATAGGAGGCAGGGTGATATTTAAAGTCAGAGAATGACCCCTGTGTCAATTTTCAGGAACAGCAAATAGTAATGGCTTGAGGCAAGAAGACCAGTGAAGCTAAAAAGGAAAGAGTGAGATAAAGAATGGTAGGAGATAAAGTCAGAACAAAAAACAAGGACCAGGTGATGCAGGTCAATTAGGTTTAAGACTGGATTTTGGATTATAGTCTTCATGTAATTAGAAATTATAGGAAGGTTTTGATAGGGAAATGAGGCTTAATGATTTTATTGATATTTTCCAAGGATGATTTTTCTGAGTGAAAAATTGATTGTGAGGAAAGATAAAATTAAAAGTGGGAGACTAGGTTACTACACTTGTCAAGGCAACTGATGATAAAGGTAGTGGGAAATGGTCAGATCAAAGTTGTATTTGGGAGGTAAAGCCAGTAAGATTTACCAATGTGAGGAATAAGAAAGAGGCTTCAGGGTTCACTCCGTATTTTGACCTGACATCTTGAGTAAATGTTAGTGACATTTTCTGAAAGAAGAAAGACTTGGAGTTGGAAATTGAAATTGAAAGAAATTGAAAGTCATTTTGAACACATTAAATGTGAGATATCAATTAGATATTAATTTAAAGATGTTAAATAAAGTGTTACAGATCAGGGATAATTTGGGGTTGAAGATATAATTTGTGGATTCATCACTGTACAAAGAGTACAAAGACATAGAACTGGATAAGATCACCTAAGGAGTTAGTAAAATTGGCAAATAGAAGAAAGATAAAGTGAGTCTCAATCATTAGAGACATAGGATAGAAAGAGTAATAATAAAGGAAACAAAACAATAGGAAGAGATCAAGTGAGTACAGTGCCCTGGAAATAAAATGCAGCAAGT
The DNA here is from genome assembly GCF_000298275.1 of Orycteropus afer afer. Taxonomy (NCBI): domain Eukaryota; kingdom Metazoa; phylum Chordata; class Mammalia; order Tubulidentata; family Orycteropodidae; genus Orycteropus; species Orycteropus afer. The sequence goes on along the minus strand of NW_006921612.1, from coordinate 11,015,682 downwards.
AGGTTAGGAAAAAGGGAATAAATTAATTTTCAGATCAAATAGATAAGGATTGAAAACTCATCATCGATTCTTTGACAAGAGTAGTTTTAGTGGTGTGATAGGGACCAAAGTCCAATTGCAATTGGTTAAGATGAAAATGAAATGAAAAGAAAGGAAGTAGAGGTCCCAGGATGAACAATGTTCTCAAGGAATTATGACATCAAAGGTAGAACAAAAATAAAGTTGTACTTAGAGGAATATGTGGAGGAATAAGTGTTTTTCTTTTTAAGTAAAAATATAAACATTAGTTTTGTTGATGTAAATTACTCAGAACATGTAACAACAATGATGCAGAAAACTCAAACTCTCACTGCCATCAGATTGATTCTGACTCATAGCAACTTGCCTCGAGTTTCCAAGGCTGTAAATCTTTATGAAAGCAGACTGCCTCATCTCTCTTCCATTGAGCAGCTGATGCAATGGAACCATCAGCCTTTTGGTTAGCAGTGAAAAGCCTTAACGAGGGCATAATTTCAGAACAAAGTATTTGAAACAGCAAAAGAGGATAAAATCCAATGCACAGGAGCATGTTCTGTTCATTCATTGTGTCAAGAGAATACATAGATGATGATATAGATTCATGTATTTGATATTGGGATGAAACAATAAATACTTTTGGATGGGAAAATAGATGGTTGGATGGACATATGGATAGAGGGTTGGATGCCTGTACAGATAAATAAACACTGCTGTTTTATATGCTCAGCAAATGATCCTTATGATTTGTCTCAATGAAGCAAATTACTTCACCAAGTTACAGTACAACAATTTTGAGCAAAGACATTTTAAAGAAGAATCTTCCTACTTAAATATATTATTATTATTTTATATATATTTTTAAAATTGTGATTTGGGTGAAGATTTACAGAGCAAATTCACTTTCCATACAC
>NW_006921612.1:11009642-11011330 GCF_000298275.1 Orycteropus afer afer | reverse complement strand
AGGCCCTGGTAGGGGAAGAATACGATTAATAGTAAAAAGGATAAAGGTATTTAATATTATTAGTTTTTTAAAAAACAGACAAATACAAGCAAACTAATCACCAGGGAAAAAGAAAGCAAAAAAGAAAAAAAAAAAGAACAAAAAATCGATGGAGGACAGGGCAGGGCACCCAGGCTTGGTCTGAGCACACAGACTGTGATGGAGTTCCTGTGGGCCCAGAAGGTGGGTAGGAGTGGTGGATGATCGCTCCTCCATTCACTAAGCAGGTGTGGGGTATAAGAGTAGCAAGAGGAATGTCACACCTTTTCAGTCTCACAGGTCCGGAGTGTCCTTGGGGTTGCTGGAAAGCCGAACCTCTTCGTAAGCCCCTGGAATCTCAGAGAGTGCTGTCTCTTTAAATATCCAAAATAGTCAAGCTGCTTGTAGCATTCAAAATGGGGGCGCCCTCTGGACCGGCAAAAGTCCACAGCTCAGCCCGCCTTTTTCTTCACCTTCTCCACTTATTCCCCAGCCACCATGCACAGTACTCAGTGCACTCCCTGGCTAGCAGGGCTGATTTTTAGGTTAATTCCTAGGTCCTACCACCACTTAAGAATCTCCAAGCTGTCTGTGCCGTCAGGATCACTCAGGATCAGTGCCAGACCGCAGCCCTGTCTGTCTCCTTTTTTGGTATTTTCATGCAAATTATTCTGCTAGTTGGGGTTTAGTCCATTTCTATATCCTTCCCTTCAAGGCTCAGGGATCCAGGATTATCTTCTGTGTCTGTGTTAATTGGTCTCCCTTTTCTTTGTTGAAGAGGGTCTGTGGAGTCTTTCTGCCTAGTGTGCCATCTTACCTGAACTCCTCTACTTAAATATTTTAAGGGATTTCTAAAACAGACAAATATTCTGTTTCCTGAGGTCTCAACTTTATCTATTTTGACTAAGGGTGGAGTATAAAGATATAGATGAGAAAGAGAAGAAGAATAATTGGGACAGGATTGTGAACAAAAACAAAGTCTGAAAGAAGAAAAAAGAAAAATGTGTTGAGACTTCAGGGCGAGGTGATATTTTTTTTTTATTGTTCTGAACTGAATAATGTGCAATTAAATGTAGTACCAATACATTTACCAACTAGAACTTTGAAAAATATTCCAGGGCAAAATTGAGCAAATTAGCATTTTATGATTTTTTTTTCTTCTGAGTGGGAAAAAAAATGTATGCTTTTGTGGAGTAAATTAGAAAATGTTCATTGCGCTTTAAGGAGATTTATGTTTCAAAATAACTTGTAGTTCATGGGCAAGTTAGTAAATATAAAGTTTTGTGTAGGAATAGTATTTTCAACTAATCAATAGCAAGGGTAACAGAAGGGATTTTCTCAAATTTTTAATGAATTTTGCTCAGCATATTGTACTCAAAACAACAGGTTGACCATGTTGTTATTGTTGTTGTTAGGTGTTGTCAAGCCAGTTCCCAATAATCATGGCCCTATGTGCAACAGAACAAAACACTGCTTGGTCCTTTGCTAGCCTCATAATCCTCGCTTTACCTGAGCCCATCATGGCAGCCACTGTGTCAATCCATCTCACTGAGGGCCTTTCTCCTTTTTCATTGACCCTCTACTTTTCCAAGACCAGGGAATGGTCCCTTCTAACAACATGACCAAAGTAGGTCAAAGTCGGGCCATTCTTGCTTCCAAGGAGCATTCTG
>NW_006921612.1:11008638-11009131 GCF_000298275.1 Orycteropus afer afer | reverse complement strand
TCAGGAGCTCCTCAGTTGCTCATAGAAAATCCCACCTTGGAGTTTACAAAGACTTATGGGTAGAAAAGCCACACTAAGTTATTTACTACACTGCACTTGCCCCTTGTCAGCTTTACTATACACCTGGGAATTCTGTTCATTCACATAAACTTATAGGGCCATTGTCTGCCAACCCTGCACATGTCCTGGGATACACTCACCATTTCATAGACGTACCTAATCATTCAGCCTGTCCACCCACTTATCCAACCATATACCCATGTTTGCCTTCACTGACAATGCAGTACTGTATGCGCAAAAGGGTTCATCTTTGTTGTCTGTACCTCCCATTTACCTCTCTATGTCTTTCTCTTCCTCAATGGTGCCATATTGGTCACTCACATTTGGTACATTGCCCTTCTCTTCACCCAAATCAATACTTAATTCTATCTCTCTAACAGCACTCCTTCCCCTCTCCTCCCAACCCTGGTAAACAACAAAGAAAATTTCCTTC
>NW_006921612.1:11004790-11008538 GCF_000298275.1 Orycteropus afer afer | reverse complement strand
CAGTCCATGATACTTTCAGTATTCTTCACCAACATCACAACTCAAAAACATCAACTCTTCTTAGGTTTTCCTTATTCATTGACCAGCTCTCACATGCGTATGAGATACTTAAAATATCATGGCTTGGGTTAGGTGCACTTTAGTCTTCAAAGAGACATCCTTGTACTTTAACAATTTAAAAAGGTCTTTTGCAGCAGATTTGTCTAGTGCAATATGTCATCTAATGTCTTGACTGCTGCTTCCACTGATGTTGATTGTGGAACCAAGTAATATGAAATCTTTGACAACTTCAATCTTTTCTCCATTTATTGTGATGCTGCTTATTGGTCCATTGTGAGGATTTTGGTTTTCTTTATGTTGAGATGTAATCTATTCTGCAGATTATAGTCTTTAATCTTCATCAGCAAGTGCTTCAAGTCATCCTCACTTTCAGCATGCAGAGTTGTGTTGTCTGCGTATCTCAAGTTGTTAATGAGTTTTCCTCCAATATTGATGCCACATTCTTCTTCATATAGTCCAGACTCTTGGGGATTATTTGCTCAGCATACAGATTGAATAAATATGATGGAAGGATACAAACCTGACACATTCCCTTCCTGATTTTAAACCATGTAGTATTTCCTTGTTGTGTTCAAATACAGCCTCATGTTCTATGTGTAGGTTCCTCATAAGCACAATTAAGAGTTCTGGAATTCACATTCTCAATGTTATCCATAATTTGTTATGATTCACACAATCAAATGTCTTTGCATAGTCAATAAAACACAAGTAAACGTCTTTCTGTTATTTTTTTTTGCTTTCAGTCAAGATCTATCTGACATCAGCAATGATATCCCTCATTACACATAGTAAGAATTTAATCACAGTTGTTTTTATTGTTTTGTGCCTTCGAGTCGGCCCCGACTCACAGCGACCCCTCCTTGGGTTGCAGAAGCAGTATCACTACGGAAGGAGATTGCCCAACCTTCCTTCCGAGGAGTGCCTGGTGGGTTTATATAAATTCAGATCCCAACTTTACCACTTATTAATTGAGTGATCTTTCATAGCTTTAGGTTACTGTTTTACAAAATGGCATGAATACTAACATAAGAGATTTCTATGAAGGTTTACTAGCAAAAGTGATTTGATGTACAGACTCAAAAACTGATTTTTTTTTTTAATTTTATTTACTTCTTTTTTTATTTATCTCTATAATTCTACACTTGAGTGGGCACCAGAATTGATACAAACATAGAATGCCTTCATCAGTTTATTTTCTCTGATGATATCTTTAGTCTTCATGTACTTTCCACATAAGATAAGACACACACATATACACACATACACACACACACACACCACTACCTCAGACACCTGAAAGTATCTGTAGCATTTTTTTCTTTTTCAGGTAATTGTTTTGACAACAGGAAAGACAATTTTCTTTCCCTCTCTTTTTCTTTCTTTCTTGTTTTCTCTTCTCTTTCTTTCTCTCTCTTTCTTTTTTCTTGTTTTGACTATTTCGCTTCTACAGAGTTCTCTCTTTTATGATAATATACTGGTGTGCAAATGTATTACAATGCAATTATTAAAAATAACTCTGCAGTAACTTCCATCTGTGTAATAAAGAGACAAACTTTATCTTTGATATTTGACTTCTGAAAGCTGTAAGTAATCACCCCTCTCCTTTTCTTTTTGCCTCACATTTAGCCAACCTGATAAGAACCTGCACTTTTTTCCTAAATCCTTCAGCCTATGGAAATTTTAAATTACACAAGCCTCTGACCATGAGGGCACACCTACCTGGCTCTAACACCTAAACACAATAAAAACCCAAAGCCATTTGTCTCTCCTTTGCTCTTGTTTCAATCCTGCTAGAACATGAGACCTTCTGCTTTGGGAATTCTTTTGCCATTTACTATGTAATAAATTTTATTTCAGATTAATTGATGTTTTTGTGTCATTCATCCTAACATCCATAAAATTCCAGGAGGAGGCTGCCCAGTGAACTGCAGGTATGCTAGATGCTCATTCCCCAGTTCATAAGTAATGATATCTATGTCTCCTTGAGGACTAAGGTGTACATGACACAAACCATGGTATTTTCATTCACCTCATATGCATGTGAGAGATGGACAATGAATAAGGAAGACCAAAAAATTGATGTTTTTGAGTTGTGGTGCTGGTGAAGAATGCTGAAAGTACTGTGGACTGCTGAAAGTACTATGGACTGCTAAAAGAAATAACAAATCTGTCTTGGAGGAAGTACAGCCTGAATGCTCCCTGGAAGAGAGAATGCCCAGACTCTGTCTCATCTACTTTGGTCATGTTATCAGAAGAGACCATCCCCTGGAGAAGGATGTCATGCTTGGTAAGGTGGAGGGTTGATGAAAGAGAGGAAGGCCCTCAAAGTGTTGGACTGACACAGTGACTGCGGCAATGTGGTCTAGTATAGCAAGGATAGTGGAGCTGGTGTGGGAAAGGTGGTGGATCATTCTGCTGTGCATAGGGTCGCTATGAGTCAGAGATGACTCCATGGCACCTTTCAACAAACAACAACAAATGTTTCCAGGTGTTAAATTAATTAATCATCTAAACATTCATTCACTCTGCTTGCCACAGATTTTTTTTTTTTTAATTCTATTTCCCTGTCTTCAATATTCTATTTTCCTCAACACCTACATCCCTGAATCATCATTCAGATAAATTCAGCCTTTAGTAAAACTTGGCTTGAGTTCCCCAGTCTAGATCAGGTTCCTTTGTCATAAAGCCTTATATTGTACTCTCATTGCATGAGAGTACAATAAGTTAATTTATAATTACATAGTTATTAGTATGATTATTTGATTAATTTTCCTCCTCCCTCTGATCATCAGCTCCATACAAATGGACCCATATCTGATCATGCATTCCATTGTTTCCCTAGCACTAAACACAGTTTACTTAGTATCTAGCATAGTACTAAGGAGCTTTGGTGGCATAGTGCCTAAGGCATTTGACTGCTAACCAGAAGGTTAGAGGTTCAAATCCACCAGCTACTCTGTGAAAGGAAGACTGGGCAATCTATTTCTGTAAAGATTTACCACCTCAGAAACCTGAAGGGGGTCGCTGTGAGTCAGAATTGACTTGATGGCTGTGAATTTTTGTTGTTGTTGTTGGTTTGTTTGTTTGTTTTGTTTTTTAGCATAGTACTTGGCATGTAGATGAATGAGGAAATAACTTTTGCACTAGGCATTAGAATACATTAATGCCTAGTGTACATTGCCCTTATCCTCTGTGTGTGTGTATACATAGAGATAGCAATAGAAGTAGAATGGATATAGACATGGATATGGATATGAATGTGGATACAGATACAAATAGAGATACAGATACAGATATATAAAATAATAAATTACAATAAACCTACTATTTCTCACACTCTTGTATAGAAATTATTCACTGTACTTAAATGAGTCTCGGGTTGGGCCCAGGAGTTTATGAAATGGAAATAGTGGGGAATAATAAAAAATGACTTTTGGTGGTAGATAATTGCAGGTGTGTGACTATGGGCAAGTTACTCAACCTTGGTTAGACCTTAAAATAGAGATTGTAAAACTACTTTAAGATGTTTTTGTGGGACTTAAAATTATAAATGTAGAGCACACTCCAATAAAACATATGAAGCACATGCCTAAAAAAAATATGTTTATTTCAATTAAACTGTCTTGTAGTTAGGTTAATTTTCTTACCAACTTTGAGCCATGAGTAAGAAACAAACTTTAACAAATAG
>NW_006921612.1:10992553-11004575 GCF_000298275.1 Orycteropus afer afer | reverse complement strand
TTGCTCCCAGCCCACTGGAACTAGTGGCTTTCTTCACTCAGGAAGTTGCTAGCTGCTGATGCTGACAAACCTAAGGTCATTAAGGAAAAATGGGGACAGTCCCATTATTACCAAACCACATTGCAGGCCACTGATTCAAGTCCAGTGACAGTCCCAATATCAACAGATAACATGGCAACCTGCTGAACGACGACTTGGTTACATACAGGATTCAAGCATACCAAAAACTTCTGACACCTTTCTCAAAGTGTGTTCTTATGTACTAGAAACAGACCACATCCCTAAGGCAACTACTCAGCTTCTCCCAGAGATCCCACCATGGAGCTGATTATCAATCTCACCAAGGGGAATAATGACATCCAGCTCCCCAGCCACTCAAAACGAGGCCCAGCCAAGTTGACACATAACCCTAACTACCACAAACTAATATGACAAAAGCTTCTTAAATTCTATCCCCTTTTAAAATTAAACACATCATCCCCTTTATTAATAATATAAAAAAAATGTATATAATAGCAATGTCATAAGAATAACTGGAAATTTTAAAACAATATACCAAAAAAAAAAAAAAAACCCACCAATGTCATTGAGTCACTTCCAACTCATAGTGACACTTTAGGACATATTAGAAGTGCTCCATAGGGTTTCCAAGGCTGTTAATTTTTACAGAAGCCACCTGCCTTATCTTTCTCCAATGGGGCAGCTGGTGGGTTTGAACTTGTGTCCTTTTGGTTAGCGATCAAATGTTTTTAACCACTATAATACCAGAGCTCTCTTTTTTTTTCAAACAAGATATACTCCAGAAACTAAGGTAAATTTTGCCCCCATGAGTTGGACATTATTTCTTTCTCCTCTTTAACAATTTCTGTTCCATATTGACAATACTTTTTCATCAATTATCATCTCCTGATGGATATTAGGATAGAGAAGAAGCAGAGACAGCTCTGATGAGATTCTAAATGTCATGAATTGTTGCTGATGCACCAATCTTTCAAATGCAATCACTCAATTTCTCACCTTTCAACACATACAATTCCTGAACTAAAAATCATAAGATGGACCTCCCCATGTTCCATATTCCTGTTACCAGCATGCCATCTGTACGAGTGAAGACACTGTTGACCATCTTTACATAATGCTCTGGTGGATCTGGGGACTGAAATTCACTGCATAGAAGACTATGAGCAGGGGAATGTGGTGGTTTCACAGTGGGTCTATTTAGCTGAGCTGGAACTACATTTCAGGTCCCCTTCTCTGAATAAATGTTGGCTGTAATAGAAATCTTCATGTAACTTGGAAGCCAGAAATAAAAAGCATCCCTCTTTACACTAGGTGCTGGGTGTGGGGTCAGGTACTGCTTTAGATCAGGAGCATTGTTGCAGATCTCTGGATGCACTTTGCAGATGTGAGACATCAGGTTAGCATGCAGCTACTCTAGTTCCTTTCTGCACTTTTCCATCAGCTTCTCTGAATCTTGGGCTGGGTGCACATGCAGCTCCATGGGGAAGGACACTAGCTTATCCTGCACTCACATCCCTGAGGCTGGAAGTGGTGAGAGAGATATGGGTCCCAGATTGTCTGAGGACTTCCAATTTATCCTCTTCAGTTCCAGTTTTCCCTGAAAAGTTCAACTTTTTTCTTACTTTCTATCATGTCCTATCCATTTTTTTCCTTTCAACTACCAGCCCTGCTGACTTCAGGTTCAGTACCATACACAGAAATAACTATTTTACATACATACACTCTTTAACTAGATCCATGAATTGCATAAGAGATAGAAAGTAAGAGAGAGGTTTGAAAAATGATATTGAGGGGTAAGGGTGTTGGATTTAACTGTTTTGAAATTGGACATATAAGGTCAAAATGACCTACATCTCTTTAGGAAAATAAACAAATAAATAAATAAATAAAAGTGTCCTCAAGGGTCATATGGGTTATATTTCTTTCTCAACATTTTATACTCAATCTGTCACAAAGTTGTATATTTTGTAACATTTGTACAATATCTTGATTTGTCCCCTTTCTCCCATATTCAAAGAGTTCTGGTGGCGTGCCACTACTCGTCTGTAAGTTTGTTGAACTGTGATGGCTTGCATGTTGTGGTGAGGCTGGAGGCTATGCCACTGATATTTCAAATACCAGCAGGGTCACCCATGGTGGGCAGGATTCACTAGAGCTTTCAGACTAAGACTTGGAAGAATGAAGGACTCATCCTCTTCTCAAAGATTTGGCCAGTGAAAACTTTATCAATAGCAATGAAACACTGTCTAATATATTACTGGAAATATATCCCTGAAACATTGTCCAATATTGTGCAAGAAGGTGAGCCCCTTAGGTCAGAAGGCACTCAAAATACAACTTCTTCCTCAAAGTAGAGTCGATCTTAATGATGTGGATGGAGTAAAGCTTTCTGGACCTCCAATTGCTGATGTGGCATGATTCAAAATGAGAAGAAACATCTACAAATATCCATTAATAATCAGGACATGGAATGTATGAAGTATGAATCTAGGAATATCAGAAGTTGTCAAATATGAAAGGGAACACATAAAGATCAATATCCTAGACACTAGTGGGCTGAAATGGACTGGTTTTGGCCATTTTGAATCAGACAACCATATGATCTACCATGCTGAGAGTGACGATTTGAAGAGGAATGGTGTGGCATTTGCAGTCAAAAAGAATGTTTCAAGATCTATCCTGAAGCACAATGCTCTCGATGATAGGATAATACCCATATTGCTACAAGGAAGATCAGTTAATATTACTATTATTCAAATTTATGCGTCAACCACCAAAGCGAAAGATGAGGAAATTGGAGATATTTATCAGCTTCTGTAGTTTGAAATTGACCCAACATTGCAATTAAGATGTGTTGACTATACTGGTGATTGGAATGCAAAAGTTGGAAACAAAGAATTACTGGTAGTTGGAAAACAGGGTGTTAGTGATGAAAATAACACTGGAGATCACATGGTAGAATTTTTCAAGACCAATGACTTATTCATTGCAAATAACTTTTTTCAACAACATAAATGGTGACTATACATATGGACCTCACCAGATGTAGTACACAGGAATCAGATCAACTACATCTGTGGTAAGAGGAGATGGAAAAGTTCAATATCTTCAATGAAAACAAGGCCAGAGGCTGACTGTGGAACAGACCATCAACTTCTCATATGCAAGTTCAAGTTGAAGTTGAAGACAATTAAAACAAGTCCACGAGAGCCAAAATATGACCTTGATTACATCCCTCCTGAAGTTAGAGACCATCTAAAGAATAGATTTGGTTCATTGAACACCAAGACCAAAACCAGAGAAGTTGTGGGATGATATCAAGAATATCATCCATGAAGAAAGCAAAAGGTAATTAAAAAGACAAGAGAGGAAGAAAAGACCACAATGGATGTCAGAAAATACTCTGAAACTTGCTCTTGAATGGAGAGTAGCTAAAGCAAATGGAACAAATGACAAGGTAAAAGACCTGAACAGAAGATTTCAAAGAAAACCTAGAGAAACTCACTGCTGTCCAGTCAGATCTGACTCATAGCAACCCCTCGTTGAGTTTTCAAGACAGTATCACTACGGATGTAGATTGCCCAGTCTTCTTTCAAAGGAGTGGCTGGTGAGTTTGAGTCACCAGCCTTCTGGTTAGCAGTCAAATGCCTTAGGCATTATTCAATTATTGTAATGAAATGAGCAGAGACCTGGAGTTAGAACACCAAAAAGGAAGAACACACTCAGCATTTCTCAAGCTGAAAGGGCTGAAGAAGAAATTAAGTCTTGAGTTGCAATATTGAAAGATTCAATGGGCAAAATACTGAATGATGCAGAAAATATCAAAAGAAGTTGGAAGGAGTACCCAGTCACTGTGACAAAAAGAATTGGTTGGTGTTCATCCATTTCAGGAGGTGGCATATTATCAAATACCAATGGCACTGAAGGAAACAGTCAAAGCTGCACTGAAGGTATTGGCAAAAAACAAGGCTCAAGGAAATGATGGGATACCCTTTGAAATGTTTCAACAAACAGATGCCGCACTGGAGATGCATCAATGCTAGGAAATTTGGAAGCAGCTGCCTGCCCAACTGACTGGAAGAGATCCATCTTGGCACCCATTCCAAAGAAAGGTGATTCCACAGAATGTGGAAATTATCAAACAATGTCATTAATATCACACGTAAGTAAAATCTTGTTGAAGATAATTCAGAAATGTTGCAGCAGTATACTGACAGAGAACTTCCAGAAATGTCAATTGGATTCATAAAAGGATGTAGAATGAGGGATATCATTAGTGATGTCAGATGGCTCTTGGCTGAAAGCAATGAATGCCATAAATATGTTTACTTGTGTTTTAATAACACAAATGCCTTTGCATTTGATTGTGTGGATCATAAAAAAAAATATGCATAACATTGAGAAGAATGGGAATTCCAGAACACTTAATTGTGCTCACGAGGAACCTGTACGTAGACCAAGAGACTGTCATTCAAACAGAACTAAGGGGTACTTCGTTTAAAATCAGTAAGGCAGTGTATCAGGATTGTATCCTTTCACCATACATATCCATCTGTACACTGAGCAAATAATCTGAGAAGCTGGACTATATGAAGAAGAACATGGCATCAACATTAGAGGAAGAAATCATTAACAACCTGAGATATACAGATGACACAACTTTGCTTGCTGAAAGTGAGGATGACTTGAAGCACTTACTGATGAAGATGAATGACTACAGTCTGTAGTATGGATTACACTTCAACATAAATAAAATGAAAATCCTTACAATTGGACCAATAAGCAGCATCATGATAAATGGAAAAAAGATTGAAGTTTTCAATGATTTTGTATTCCTTGGTTCCACAATCAATACCAATGGAAGCAGCAGTCAAGAAATCAGATGATCTATTGCACTGGTCAAATCCACGGCAAAAGACCTCTTTAAAGTGCTGAAGAGCAAAGATATCTCTTTGAAGACTAAGGTGTGTCTAATCCAATCATGGTATTTTAACTATCTCATATGCATGTGAATGCTGGACAATGAATAAGGAAGATGGAAGAAGAGTTAATACTTTTGAGTTGTGGTGTTTGGTGAAGAATACTGAAAGTAACACACACTGCCAGAAGAACGAACAGGAACACAAATCTGTCCTGGAGAAGTGCAGCTAGAATGTTCACTGGAAATGAGAATGGCCAGACTTTATGTCACCTACTTTGGTCATGTTGTCAGAAGGGACCATTTCCTGGAGAAGGATATCATGCTTGTTAAAATGGTTTTAATGGGCTCAGGTATAGCAAGGATTATGAAGCTTGCAAATGACCAGACAGGCTTTGTTCTGTTGTATATATAGTTGCTATGTGTTGGAACCAACTTGACAGCACCTAACAACAACAAGATTGCAGATGTATTTCAGATGTACTGAGTCAGATCTGTCTCAACAAAAAAGAGGAAGGCCCTCAAGGAGATGGATTGACACAGTGGCTGCAACAATGGGCTCAGGTATAGCAAGGATTATGAGGCTGGCACAGGACCAGGCAGTGTTTTGTTCTAGTGTACATAAGGTCGCTATGAGCAGGAGCTGACTTGAGAGCACCTAATAAAAATGACTGGTCCAGTGGTTAATATGTTCAGGAATTAATCAGAAGATCTGTGGTTCAAACCCACCAGCCACTCCACAGGAGAAAGAAAAGGCAGTCTGCTTTCTTAAAGGTGTATAACCCTACAGGGCAATTCTGCTCTGTGCTATAGGGTTACTATGAATTGGAATCAATTTGATGGCAGTGTTTTTTTTTTTTTTTTTTTTTTATCTCATATTCATAATAATGTAATTTAACTCTTCATTGCCTCTTATCTGAGGTATTATAATATCAGCTACTCTAACCACTGCTACTCTGTCTGCCTTCTCTCTCATTTCATCCACCACTCAGCACCCTAATTATACTTCCTTAAACACAGTCTAGTAACATGAGTAAAATTCAATGACTTTTGATATTTTCCCACTATCTACTAGGTAGACCACAATTTTTGTAGTGGTATGATCTTTCTCAAGCTATATTTCTAGCCTTTATTCTAAGTGCAATACTGTAATAAGACTGCTACAGTCAAATTGAACTTAATATTCCCTTTGCCTAGAGCACCTCTATATCAATGTTTCTCCACAACCAAAACTTATCTGTTCTTCAAGAAGAAATGCAGAAACCTCCCATAATGCCCCAAACTAGAGGCCAATTGTTGAAAATTGATAATATCTTACAAAATTTTAAATTAGATTATAATTATTTGAGTATTGTTTTTATTAGGCAATGAGCTCCTTGAAATCTGGGCTTTACTGTACTTAGCTCACTTCTGACATATAAACTGTACTTTAAAATTATTAATTGAAGAAATGAAAGATGCAGTGTTAATGTCACTGTGAGTATGACATTTCTCCAGTTGGTTGCTGGATGTGAGAGCAATACATCTGCAATCTTGTTGTTACGTGCTGTCAAGTTGGCTCCAACTCATAACGACTCTGTGTACCACAGAACGAAGCACTTCCTGGTCATTTGCAAGCTTCATAATCTTTGCTATATATGAGCCCATCATTACTGTCACTCTGTCAGGCCATGTCCTTGAGGGCCTTCCTCTTTTTCACTGACCCTCCACTTTACTAAGCATGATGTCCTTCTCCAGGGAATGATGGTCTCTTCTAAGAAAATGACCAAAGTAGGTGAGACAAAGTCTGATTATTCTCACTTCCATGGAGCATTCCAGCTGCACTTCTTGGAGGACAGATTTGTTAGTTCTTCTGGCAGTCCATGGTACTTTCAGCATTCTTTGCCAACACCACAACTCACAAGCATCAACTCTTCTTAGGTCTTCCTTATTCATTATCCAGCTTTCACATGCATATGACACAATTGAAAATACCGTGGCTTGGGTTAGACACACCTTAGTCCTCAAAGAGACATCTTTTCTCTTCAGTGCTTTAAAAAGGTCTTTAAAGTTACCGCTGCAGATTTTCCCAGTACAATAAGATGTCTGCTTTCCTGACTGCTGCTTCTATGGGTGTTGATGGTGGATCCAAGTAAAATGAAATCTCTGACAACTTCAATCTTTTCCCCATTTATCATAATGTTGCTTGTTGGTCCAGTTGTGAGGAATTTCACTTATTTTTTGTGGAGATTTAACCCATACTAAGACTGTGGTCTTTGATCTTTATCAATAAGTGCTTCAAGTCATCTTCACTTTCAGCAAACAAGGTTATGTCATCTGCATATCACAGGTTATTATCTGCTATTTTACATGCCATCTGCTATCTTATATGTCATCTGCTATCTTAAAAGCCAAAAGAACAAACTCACTGCCATCAAGTTGATTCTGACTCATAGTGAACCCCTTTGGGTTTCCAAGGCAGTAAATTTTTATGGAAGTAGCTTGTCCAGTCTTCTTTCTAAAGATTGGCTAGTGGGTTTGAAGCTCCAACCTCTGGTTAGCAGTTAAATGCCTCAGGCACTGTGCCACCAGAGCTCCTTTCTGCTGTCTTAGGGAGAGCAAAATGGCTTTGGCCATTTCACTTGGGTATTTTTGAAAAATAATATCAATTTCTTCCTTACCAAGAGAACTCAAATAACATCTATATGTAATAGAATATAAATGACCTTAGGAGTCACTGGGTCATGCAAATGGCTCATGTGCTTGGCTGATAACCAAGAATCTGGTGGTTTGAGACCACTCAAAGTTGCCTCAGAAGAAAGGCCTGGTGATATACTCCCAAGAAATCAGCATTAATACAATAAAATAGATACATACATAAATAAATAATAAAATAGATACATAAATAGGGTCACCATGAATCAATATCAAATTGATAACAAATGTTTTTTTTTTGTTGTTAATGATTTTAAATTATAATCAACTTGACGTCCAGACTGCCTTTTCCAAGAAAAAGAAGATAAACATAAATAATTGTCTTTTGAGCCAATTATTTGTTAAACTACATAAACTTGACATTCTTTTAAGTAGACAAGAGGCAAGAGAATATCAACTGTCATATTTCCTTCTATATGGTATGACTTCTCGTACGTTCTTTCCTCTTCATTTATTTTCCTCCATCCTTCAAGACTTAGGCTATTTCTACCTTCTCCTGAAAGTCTTGAGGCCCTCCTTTAAACTTCATTTATATTTATCATTTTGGCTTGCTCTCATTTTGTACCAAATTATATTAGTCATTTACTTATTCTACTAATAATTATAAAGACTGATGTTCCAGGAAGCACCAGACAACTAGAAGAAGAAAATATGTAACATTATTTATAAAGTATCATATCAAGTGTTATAAAATGATATGTACAGTGATTCAGGATTAGAAAAATAGATACTTAATCCAGTTTTTGTGTGGGAGAAGATCACAGATGAATCTGATTTACTAAATTTACTAGAATTAAGTGTACAAAGACCCTAATAATAATAATAATAATAATAATATCCATTTTATTGTATTTTTAAATTTATTTTATGATTTTACTTTCATTCCTTTTAACCATGATTTGGCCATTGATATGTTCCTCCTTCCTCCAATACCTAATGTAGAGCATGGTAAATATATTCCATAAGGATTCGTTGAATGAAAAGATGATATTAGAAAATTTGCACTATAAAGGCATTGTATATATTTTTTCCTACAAATAGGGAGTTCAGTAAAATACAAATAAAGTGACAGTTCATGTTATCATCAGAAGCACAGCTGGCTAGACGTAAATTGGTGAAATTTGTCCTGAACCTTCCCTTACTGAACTCTTTTATCCTTCATTAATGCATCTCTTTTTAACCTGTCCACATCCCTTTTACATCTGCTATTCTCTAAGCATTTTTTTGTTTTGCCCAATCCATGCTTAAACTACCTTCAAAAAATATACTGGTATCTGTCATGTGTCAGGAGAGTAGGAATGTTTTATAAATGATATTTGACATTAGGAGAAATTTTTGTATACATGAGAAAGTTTGAGAAGTATTTGGGGTATCAAGAAACATTTGATTTTCTTAAAGACACATGCCCAAGTGTATACTTTGATGATATAATCAATCCTGGAAGATCATTAAGTGTCATAATAATTAACCTTACTATACATAGATCCAATTTAATTGAAAGGAGCTCAGGGGGTATAGTTTAGTAGCATGGTATGTGTCACAAAGGAGAACATTTGTTTCCCCCTGTAGATCCTCTGACCATGGAGAAAATTAAGTTACACTTCCTTAGCACTTTCAACACCTTGCATGATAGGTTTTTTTTTTTTTTTTTTTTAAGAACTCCACTCATTTTTTTACTTATTCGTTAAACAAATATTTATTGAGTACATACTTTATACAAGCACTGTTCTAAGCACTGTCAGTGAGGAAATGAGAAGAAAATTCCTGCCCTCTTGAAGCTTACATTCTACTGGTAGTAGATGTAATTCTTTGATTTTTAAAAATAATCAAACTTAAAAGCTCTGGTGGCTTAGCAGACAAGATTTTTGGTTGCTAACCAGAAGGTCAACGGTTCAAACCCACCAGCTGCTCTATGGAAGGAAGATGGGGCAATCTACTTCCATAAAGATTTACAGCCTTGGAAACCCAGTGGGGTTCACTATGAGTCAGAATCAACTCGATGGCAGTGAATTTGGTTTTTGGGTTTAAAAAGTCAAATATTTTATCCAATTTCTTTTGTATACAATTATGACATAGAATTCAAATACATATTTTACAAATGCTATGACAGTATTTAAAAATTGAGTTTATTTGTGTACCATAGAATATGTGTCTAGTCCTCCTGGAAACAAATGGAACTTAAAAAATATATATATATTGAAAAGGGTTGATAAGGCATTGTATCACAGAAGAAGAATGTTCGGAATAGGTCCTTTGAATGTCTTTTGTTGGCTTTCCCTGCTCTCTCTCCCTAAAGGTTAAAATTGTTTAATATGCTCTTTCTGGCCAAACACCTGTCAAATTCCTATTTTTGCTTGATTTTAATTAGGAGTAAGAACTAATACCTTTTTAATTAATTGCACATCTTTCCTCCTCAGTTCCTCTGATGTTTCTTGCTCCAGTAGATAACCCCTAAACAGAATTACTGTAGAGTTGAGGAATCTATTAGTATAAAAGCATGAGGATAATAAATACAGAGACTCATAAACACTTAGGTTGTCAAATGTCTTCACCTGTCCTTAATTAGTAATCATTCTAATTTAATTGGCTGGCTATATTGAAAATGTATGCAATCTGCTCAGCAAGTTCCCAACAATGTTTTCCAATATCCTTTTTGCTATAAGAACTATTGAGACAAAAGAATAATCCACATTTCCACCTTTTTCTCACCATTATAGTCTTCATCATCTTGAAACTGGGTAAATAACACAACACATGTACCACAGAATCCTTGTACTGCCTGTACCTTCTAAGAAAGCTAACTTCCAAACACTACAAGTCACACTATGTGGTTTGTATTTATTTGTTTTGTAAGCCAATGTTTTCTTTGTTCATTGGTTTCTATAACTCTACCCCACTCTTTTAAGAGTTTCCTAAGTGATTTCTAAACATCATAATGCAAAACCAAGAGAGTCTTCTAAAATACAAACTGATCATAGTTTCTGTTAGTTTGTTTTCTTAAAATCCTTTAAAGACCCTCTCCCCACATTGTTCTCAGCACAGGCTAAAGTTTCCAAGTGTGTGTCATCCTTTTTGATGTGGCTCCTGACAGCTTTCCCACTTTTTTTTTTTTTTCCTATAACCTCTATATAGGCATCTGCATTCTCTCTATGTCATACTAACCAGATTTAATGTTGTGGATGTTTTGCTGTAGTGTGAACCTTTTTTAAACCTGAGTCACTCATTGCCCCAACTACTGGAAGTACTTGATGGCTTAGAGCTTTCAGCTAAATTGCTCTCCAGTGCTGCTATAACAAAAAATACCAAAAGTGTATGGTTTTAAAGAATAGAGGTTAATATTCTCACAGTTCTGGAGATTAGAAGTCTGACTTCAGGATGTGAATCTCCAGGGAGGTACATCCTCATCAGTTTCAGCTTCTAGTTGTTGTTGTTTAGGTGCCCTCAAGTCAGTTCCGAGTCACAGTGACCTTATGTACAACAGAACGCAACACTTCCCAGTCCTGCACCATCTTCAAATTGTTGCTATACTTGAGCCCATTGTTGCAGCCAATATATCAATCCATCTCATCAAAGATTTTCCTGTTTTTTATTGACTATCTACTTTACCAAGCAGGATATCCTTTCTTGTACATGATATCCTTCTGGCTGTACTTATTCTAAGGATGGTTCTAGCCACCCTTGGTATATATAATATCCTTTGACAGTACCATAATTAAAAAATCCTCATAACTGGACTAACAAGCAATATCATGATAAATGGAGAAATGCTTGAAGTTGTCTGAGATTTCATTTTACTTTGATCCATAGTCAATACCCATAGAAACAGCAGTCAAGAAATCAAATGAGGTGGGAAAATCTGCTGTAAAAGATCTTTAAAGTGTTAAAGTGCAAAGATGTCATTTTGAAGACTAAGGTGAACCTGATTCAAGTCAGGGTATTTTCAGTTGCCTCATATGCATGCAAAAGCTGGACAATAACTAAAGAAGACTGAGGAAGAATTTATACATTTGAATCATGATGTTGACAAAGACTATTAGCTGCTGGCAACCCTTAGAGTTCTTGGGCTTATAGATGCATCTGTCTTCATCTCCACCTGTGAGTGTGGGGGGCGGGAGGTGGGGGGCGGGGGAGTCTGCATGTGCTTCTCTTTTTCTGTTTTCTTTTTTGTAAGATACCCTTCAGAAAGGATTAGTTTTCAGTCCCTTTCTACTCTGATATGACCACATTAATGTAACAAAAGAAAAACCCTATATCCAAATAGGATCACATTCATAGGTATATGAGTCAGGACTTCAACATACCATTTTGGAGGGCATATGTTGTTGTTAGGTGCCGTTGAGTCGTTTCCGACCCATAGCAACCCCATGCACATCAGAACGAAACATTGTC
>NW_006921612.1:10984499-10990408 GCF_000298275.1 Orycteropus afer afer | reverse complement strand
TGCACATTTCATTATAATAATTGATTTTGTCTGCTTGAGCTGCTCTTTGAAATCTTCTGTTCAGCTCTTTTATCTTGTCATTTCTTCCATTGGCTTTAGCTACTCTCCACTCAAGGGCAAGTTTCAGAGTCTCTTCTGTCATCCATTTTGGTCTTCTTTTCTCATCTTTTTAGTGATCTCTTGCTTCCTTCATGGATAATATTCTTGATATCCTCCCACAATTTTTCTGGTTTTCAGTCATTGGTGTTTAATGCATCAAATCTAGTCTTTAGATGATCTCTAAATTCAGGAGGGATATATTCAAGATCATATTTTGTCTCTCTTGGACTAGTTTTAATTGTCTTTAACTTCAGGTTGAACTTGCATATGAGCAGTTGATGGTTTGTTCCACAATCAGCTCTTGGTCTGATTTTGGCTGAAGATATTGAGCTTTGGAGGGCATATATCAATCCATAATAGCTACTTAGATTAAAGTAACAGTCTCTGTGTAGGGATGGGGGATGGCAAGGAGTATAAGTGCATAAATTCTGGCTCTCTTGTCCTGAGGCAGGATGAGTCTGAAGGGCTGCTCCTGCCTTAGAGCTTCCCAGTGGGATTGGCTTTTCTTGCAATCCCTTTGTAGTTCATAGTCTCCCTCTGACCAGTTCTACTTCATTCTTTCATAGGTGATCCTGTGGGAATTCCTCAAGTAATTGTTGTGTGCCATCAATTCAAGATGATTCAACTCATACTCACCCCACCTAGAGGAATAGATTTGCTGCATACGGTTTCCTACTTTATAATCTTCATGGGAGCAGATAGGCAGTTCCTATGGAGCTATTCAGTGAGTTTGAACCGCCAAGTTTCTGCTTAGCAGTCAAGTGCTTTAACCACTATACAATCGAGGCTGCTTATCAAGAAATTACCATATGCAAATCTTCATTTCAAACACTTGTAGGGAAATTCAGTCTAAGTCATTTATTATTGCTATATTATATTGTGCAATTTTACACTTGCAGGTCATTAAAGGTGCTGTCCACTTGGAATGTCCTTCTGTCACTGAGCTGTGCTGGATTTTTTAAAGGATCTTCCAGATTTCTTCCTTAGCTTCCCTAGAAATAGATCACATGCTGTTTGTACATAACTGTAATATGTAAATACTATGGAAAATAATTTAATTGTATGATTTTCTTTTGTCCTATCACAGAATAAATGCTCAGAAAATATTTGTTACATGAATAAATGAACGTCCCCCAGCTGAAAATGTGCAGGCTCTCTGCTTAGGATCATCAAGCAGAAATCTGTTCTCTTCAGGGAAACCAATCCATTGACTAATCAATTGTCCTTGAAATACACCTAAGTACTCAAATAACAATAAAATCATTTAAATCAAGATTTAGCTTTGACTGAGTGGCAGCATGAATTATTGTTATGTCTTCTAGACCAGAAAGGTTGAATGTATGTTTGCTTTTTATATTAATTAATTAATTAGGTTATTGATTTTACTGTTGATTCTAAGTGCTGTGCTATATTTTCTGTGAAGTTTAAGCTAAATCTAATAAAGAACCTAGGAATATATACCTAAATAAATTGCTCTACAAGGTAAAATGATACATGCCAAAGGAGAAGGGCATATTTAGAATTGATAGAGTTCATAAGGCCAGTGATAAATTGTATCCAGGCCTTATGAGGAACCAAATCTGCTCTAATCAACTGTTCTCTCTGACAGGGTTTGAGTTTCTCATAGTATTGTGCTATATGGTGGTTCTATGGTTAAGGAATTAGGCTGCTACCCAGAAGGTAGGCACCTCAAACCTGCCTGCTGCTCCATTGAGAGGAAGATGAGGCAATCTACTTTGGCAAAGATTTACAGCCTTGGAAATCCGATGGGGGTTGTTATGAGTCAGAATTGTCTTGATGACAGTGAATTTAGGTTTGATTTAGATGTGTTGCATTAGATGTTGAGACTGTAAAGATAAGGAAGATTCAATCTATGCCTTCTTGCCATCTTATGATCTAGCAAGGAGTACAGAAAAAATAAAGAAGACTTTAAAATGCAGTGTCATATACGCCAAAATTCTTGCTCACTGCCGTCAAGTTGGATCCAACACACAGTGACCCCTCTTTGGGTTTCTGAGGCGGTATCACTATGGAAGTAGATTGCCCAATTTCCTTCCTAGCAGTGGCTGGTGGGTTTGAACCTCCAGCCTTCTGATTAGCAGTCAAATGCCTTAGACACTATACCACCAGAGCTCCCATGCCAAAACAGGGCTAATCAATAATTTTGCCAAGTGACAAAGCCAGTTATTGAGACCTGTAGCAAGTATAATAATTGTTTATCAATATCTAGTTTGTCTCTGCTTATAAATATACAGGAAATTTGTATCAGGCTCTCTGGTGGCACAGTGGTTAAGTGTTTGGATGCTAACAAAAAGGTTGGCAGCTTAAAAGCATCCAGAGTCTTCAAAGGAGAAAAACTTAACCATCTGTTTCCATAAAGATTCCACCCTTGGAATCCTATGGGGCAGTTCTGCTCTGTTACATGGGAGCATTATGAGTTGGAATTGACTCAAGGACAAAGAGAAATAACAACATATCTCCATACTTTTTAACTCATTAAAAAAGCCTATTGTTGTTCAGTTGATTCCAATTCATAGTAACACTATAGGGCAGAGTAGAATGCCCCATCAGGTTTCCAAGGCTAGAATCTTTTTGAAAGTTGACCTCCATGTCTTTCTCCTGTAGAGTGGCTGGTGGGTTCAAACTGCTGACCTCTCAGTTAGCAGGCAAGCACTTAACCACTATGCTACTAGGGCTCCTTTAACTTATCATTTAATTCCTAAAATTAAGTATGGCCAAGTGGCTTACTTTGGCCAATGAAATATGAGTTGAATGTCATATGCCACTTCTGAGGAAAAGCATTTAATTTGGAGTGCTCAGATCTCTAGCCCATTTTTCCCCTATTACAGTGATCATGGAAGCATGTATTTTAACATTTATTTTGATATAGAAGAAATAGCATCAAACTAGAGGCTATTTGTAGAGTGTTCACTGCTTCACATGATCTTCCTTATTCCTTCTCATATCCAATTTAGAAGAAAGACAAAGAAGTGAACTATTGGATATGAAAGCAAATATGGTCACCTCTTCCCTTTCACAAAGTGTGAGAGGGTCTATAAATGAACTCTTAAAATTAATTAGAATATTGGAAAAAAATTAACCATTTTAATAATATATTGAAGGGAAAGAAAAGAAGTTTGCCAGAAATAGTTTGAAATTTTAGACTATTGATACCATCCATCTTGGAAATAATGGAAATTGATCAAGACTTGACCAAGAACACACAGCCAGTCAACTAACACCAGAATCCATGATTTTTCCCATTTCCTTTCTTTGCTTTTGCTTTTAATAAAAAAAGGCAAAGATGGCATTAGATTATGTCTTATTATTTTTTATCAAAAACATTGTGCTATATTCTGTTCAGTCTATTTCTTTCAATGTAATGATCTTTGGGGCTTTTATTCCTGAAACAGATATGATGCTTTGGATCAATGTATTATTTGAAGTCTTTCTTCAATCACTCTTGTTAGATATTACACATTCTCTGTAAGAAGCTGAGTATTCACAGTGGTTGACACTTTTGATATTTAAATATAGTCTATAGCTCTGACAAATGGAAAGGGGTAACCAAGCTAGCAGTGTAACTTAATAAGAAGTACGTAAAGTGTCTATAAAGCAATCATTCTGGTCTCCTGATGTGGCACATGAATTAATCATGTCAGCTAGTTCTACCTCTGAAATGATGATTGAAACAACTCATAAAGGTTGAGGAGTTTATGCATGTCTGTTTTGTTTTGAATTCCTTAGTTTCATTGTATCATAATTATTGTACTTAAAAAAAAAAAAAGTTCTGTGGAGCTTTTCTTTTCTATCTCAACTTAGAATTTATTTGAATTTTTGTTTATTCTAGCTTCAGCATTACTCGTTCTTCCTATGTATTCTATCCTCTCACTCCTCTTTCCCATGACTTGTCAACCAATCTCTCTTCCTCAAAACCAGACACATTTTCCAATAATATCCCCTCATTTATGTCTCCTGCTGAAAGATGTGATCAAGTATACATAGTAACTCATCTCATGTAATACCAAGTAAAAAGTCAAGATGAGGAAGATACAGAGGTGTGGAGATTCATTTTCAACACAGTACTGGAGTAGTGGGAAAGATACCAGAGGAGTTGTGTGATCACTGAAAAGCTAGCACTTACTAAGCAATATAGACTGGCAACTTAAGTAATAAGAGACACTCACCAGGAAAGGTCTGCAGAACTATTTCCTTTGTCAGAATGGCCTGAGAAAGTGATCAGCATTGTATTTGTAGCTATAGAATAGTCCACAGACTATCTGTTGTGGAATCACTTGAGATGCTAGTGAAAATTCAGAATCAAGAGCTAGTCCTGGACTATAACCTACCTTAGTAATTTGTGGCTAAACTAAGGAACTAGAGAAAATGTTGCAAATAACTGTAACTATAACGATAATTGTAGCTACATATGTGTGCATGTGTGTTGTTGTTTTTGTTATATGAGATTGAGTTGTCTCTGACTCATAACAACCCCTCCTTGGGCTTCCAAAATGAAATCTTGATAAAATCTCACCCACAGACCAGCTTAAGTTAGACAGATAAAATATAAATAAATAAATTTATTGGGGACCCCTATAGAAGTGTCAAGATAGAAACTGGGTGAATACAAAAAATAATAATTTCTTGAACTTATATAGCGACCCCTCCTTGGGTTTCTGAGGCAGTATCACTATGGAAGTAGATTGCTCCATCTTCCTTCCGAGGAGTGGCTGGTAGGCTTGAACCGCCAGCCTTCTGGTTAGCAGTCATGTGCCTTAGGCACTATGCTACCAGAGCTCCTGAACTTGTATAATAGTCATGTCATTTCCCAAGCATGTGTCATTCATCTCTCACAGGCTGTGGAGTTGTTAAGATTTGTATTATTAGTTCCTTTATATATCAGAATCCCAGACAAGGAAGAGACTTGTTTATTGGAGGTAGAATGAAGATGCTGGACCATAATTTCTGACTTCCTGGCAAGTTCTCATTCTTCTAAAATCATAGAAATCCAATAAATTACTGCCTCCAAAAAGTTCACTTCCTGTTAGTCTCATTTGCATAGATAAAATACAGCTACTATAGCCAGCCCAAAGTATCCAGATGCTTCAGGATAAAAAGAGGTGTTGCTGTCAGAATACAAAGAAATCAGCAAGTCAGCTCCCATCTGTCTGATGAGTGTCAGAGTTGAGGCTATGCTGGCTTTTAGAGATAAAGCTTAAAAGACCTGCTGTAATTGTGATACCACCTATTTGAATCACTTTATGAGCTTTGTACAAATTTGTGAGAATTCTTGGAGTTTGCATTCTAGGTAGGCTATAAGCAAAAAACCAAACTCACTGCTGTCAAGTCAGATTCAACTTATAGCGACCCCTCCTTGGGTTTCCGAGGTACTATCACTATGGAAGTAGATTGCCCAATCTTCCTTCCTAGGAGTGGCTGGTAGGTTTGAATAGTCAGCCTTCTGGTTAGCAGTCAAATGCCTTAAGCATGCATAAAATTAATGCTTAATGAAAATATATTATTAGAAAAGTGTAACACTTTTTGTCAAACAATGCTTGTGATATTTACACACTGATCTCTCATTTATCCTTATTACCACAATCCTATGATTTATGTATGTATGCCATATTTTACTATACTCAGCTACAAATGAGAGAATAAGGGTTTAATGAAATTAAGGAACTTGGACTTACATTCTTTCTGATAAATGATAGTTGAGAGAATCTGGCCCACTCTATAGAATTGTGCTATTCAATATGGTACTCAAAAGTCACAAAAGATTATTTAAATTTAAATTAATTAAAAATAAA
>NW_006921612.1:10973902-10975502 GCF_000298275.1 Orycteropus afer afer | reverse complement strand
GTATCTACTGGGCTTCTTCATCTACTTGTCTTCTGTACAACCTGAAGAGTTCTTTATTATAACTATTTTTCAGATAAAACTGAATCACAGCTGGAGATTAAACTCAGTCTAAGTTCACATAATAATTAAGTAGTTGATTGGGGACTAGACAGAGGTCTGAACTTAAAGAGTCATGTACTTTCTAGCATAAGGACAAAAATGCCTGCTGCACAGGATACCTACAATGTGGGCCTACTCTCTCTTGTTACATTGCTTCTATTGCCCATACACTTAGATAATCTCCTCCCTGACTCAACCCAAACATTCATTTTTTTCTACTTTTATTATTTTGCTGATGTGTATTACTAGAAGGAGTGAGCAACTGTATTTATATCGACATTAGCTGGACCATCAGGCTTACTCAGAAATACTCTTATTCATCATCCTTCAGTGTCATCTCTGCTTATAGATGTCACTAGAAACCTGAACCCCCTACGAATCTTTCCTTTAGATGATTGTCTGTTCCTGAAAATGGATACCATAGATTGCAGTCACTTTCATCTTACTCTGGGCTCAGATAAGTCACCAACAGTCACTTCACTTAGTAGGAACTGGTTGGTTGTTCATCAGACTATTTCCCTCTTCCTCTGGGCATCTATGGTTCTTAGATCCCAAAGCCAAAGCCATAGACCATAAACTATATGTACTGGGAACCAGGCTGATCTGACTTATTCTGATGAAGATGATTATGATGTGATGATACTGATATTTCCCAAGGAAAAAATGCATAGGAAAGAAATAAGAAGGAAAGGAATACGTATTAGGCACTAACTATGTGTCAGACATCTGCCTCGTGTCCTCTTCACATGAAGTAGAAAATATTATCAACATTTCTTAATGAAAGAAAATTGAAGATGAGAGAAATTAAATCATTATTTTCAGGCAACACAACTAGTAAAATGGTAAAATGGATTGAAACTCATATGTACTTCCTCCAAGTATAGTGCTCATTTTACTGTACATTTGGAAAAATAACAAATAAATTTACCAAAATTGTGTGAGTAGTCTCATTAGTACATTTCCTTCCTCTCAAACTAGACTAAAACCATGAAAAAATCACCATGATATCTCATTATTCTCTTAAATTCCTCAATGACTAAAAAATGTGTTTGAAAAAGAGGTTCTCAATGAGTGCAGGAGGAAGCAGCAGAGGCATCCAGGTAAAGTGAGGGACCTAGGCCCCAAACCCCAAGCAGCAGGAAAAGTGGAGGGGAAGGAAAGGAAAGCCACAGTGTTCAGGACAGAGCAAGCAAGTGGCAGAGGGATCCAGATAAAGGGAGGAACCCAGGCCCCAAACGCCAAGCAGCAGGAAAAGTGGAATGGAAAGGGAAGCCTGGGCCTCCAGGACAGAATGAGCTAGTGGCAGGGATCCTGGTAAGGGGAGGGTGGAGAGGTTTCAATTAGCTAAGGGCGACAAACTTTTCTGTCAGTTTGTTGTGCTCTGGTGGTGTGTTACTGTGAGGTTTGAGGCTGTGCCACAGGAGTTTCAAATGCCAACAGGGTTGCACATGGTGCACATGTTTCAGTGCAGCTTCTAGACTGAGACAGACTAGGAAGAAGA
>NW_006921612.1:10972260-10973802 GCF_000298275.1 Orycteropus afer afer | reverse complement strand
TTCTTTACGTCCCCCAACATCTTAGATCACTGCCCTAAATCCCTTAGCAACAACCAATCATCTGTACCCTCTTGCCCTGGTGCTGCCCCTCCCCATATTGTTCCATAAATTTGTGAGAATACCAGGGCATGGGGTCTTTTGCTCAAACCACTGATATGGTAAGAGCAAAGACCCTAACTTAAGTTAGCTAATAAACCCTCCTATTGCTTTTGCATTATCATGTGTTAGCATATTTCTCTTGTCGAGGAACTCCTTCATAACCTGAACACAACATTTGGTGCGTTGGCCGGGAAGGGAGGATTCGGATCGAGTGAAGTTGCCTACAACAATAGGAGAGTTTCAGGAACTAGAACCAGCTGGACTAGATACGTCCTTTGCATAAGGACACTAGTCCATCAGGAAAGGCTGGGCACCGGCGGATGCGCCGGGTGAGCAGGGGAAGGTGCCCTTCCTCAGCTCACAGGCAGGCTGTGAGTGTTTGTTGGTAAGAGCAGCCCACTTCTGGGGAGGGGAGAGGACCCTCCAATCTGTGGTGCAGGAACGAGATCTCTTCTGGGTATCAGATATCTGTGTTGTCTGGTTTGGTGTCTCTGAGCATCAAGTATTTTGTACTGTCCGTTTTGGTGTGTAGCCCCTGTCTTTTGTTCATTCTGTGTTTTCTTGAAGAAGGTTGAAATGGGACAGAAACAGACTACCCCTCTGTCCCTGATGATTGAACATTTTTCAGAGTTTAAGACCAGAGGATCTAGTTTGTCTGTGATAATTAATAAGAATAAACTAATGACTTTTTGCTCTTCAGAATAGCCTTCTATTGAGGTGGGGTAGCCTCCGGAGAGCTCACTGGATGAAAAGGTGATTGCAGCTGTATTCGACCAAGTTCAAGCGGCTGGCCCCCAACGTGGGCACCCGGACCAACATCCTTACATTTTAGTGTAGCAAGATATGGTAACTAATCCACCCCCATAGCTAAAACCTTTTCTTCCAAACCCTTCTGTTAAGGTATTAACATCCTCACTTGGGACTAGCAGGAAGGAAAAACCCAGACGACCTGGGTCCCAAGCAGCTGTTCCACAGGTTTTACCTGATTCTCAGGTTAACCTCGATCTGATGAACCTAGAAAGCAGCATATCTCCACCTCCCTATACCCCTCTGCCACCTCCGCCACCTCCCCACCCTCTCCAGGTTCCGCAAGTGTCGGGAGGGAATGGAGAGAATACTCCAAGTGCGCCACCCGTCATTATGGGCCCAGCCTCCGGTCTCCACCCGTGCCAGAGGGGCTCCCAGGAAGCTGAAGCTTCATCGTCTACTGTCCAAGCGCTGCCTCTCAGGGTGGTTGACCCGCCCCGTGAGAACGGAAGCAGAACCTAGCAGTACTAGCTGTTTTCAACATCAGACCTGTATAACTGGAAAGCGCAAAACGCCCCCTTTTCTGAGAACCCCCAAAGCCTGATTAATTTGTTAGACTCCATATTGTTTACTCATAACCCCACTTGGGATGATTGTCAGCAGCTGTTGCAGGTTTTGTTCACCACAGAGGAGAAA
>NW_006921612.1:10945125-10971576 GCF_000298275.1 Orycteropus afer afer | reverse complement strand
CATATGATCTACTATGCTGGGAATAACAATTTGAAGAGGAATGGCATGACATTCATCATCACAAAGGATATTTCAAGATCAATCCTGAAGTATAGTGTTGTCAGTGATAGGATAATATCTATATGCCTACAAGGAAAACTAGTTAATATGTCCAGTTAATATTCAAATTTATGCACCAACCACCAAAGCCAAAGATGAGGAACTTGAAGAAATGTATCAACTTCTGCAGTCTGAAATTGACTGAATGTGCAATCAAGATGTGTTCATTATCACTGGTGACTGGAATGCAAAATGTGGGAACAAAGCAGAATCACTGGTAGTTGGAAAGTTTGGCCTTGATGACAAAAATAATGTTGGATATCACATGACAGAATTTTGCAAGACCAATGACTTATTCAATGCAAATACCTTTTTTTAACAACACAAATGGTGGCTATACACATGGACTTCACCAGATGGAATACACAGGAATCAGATTGACTACATCTGTGATAAGAGGCAATAAAAAAGCTCAACATCTTCAGCCAAAAACAGTCCAGGAGCTGATTGTGGAGCAGACCATCAACTGCTCATATGCAAGTTCAAATTGCATATGAAGACAATTAAAACAAGCCCATGAGACCCTAAATATTACCTTCAATATATCTTTCCTGAATTTAGAGACCATCTAAAGAATAGTTTTGATGCATTGAACATCAATGACCAAAAACCAGAAAAGTTATGTGATGACATCAAGAACATCAGCCATGAAGAAAACAAGAGGTTATTAAAAAGATGAGGAAAAAAAAGAAAAGACCAAAGAGGATGTCAGAAGACACTTGAAGCCCTTGAGTGGAGAGTAGCCAAAGTAAATGGAAAAACTGACAAGATAAAAGAGCTGAACAGAAAATTTCAAAGAGCAGCTTGAGCAGACAAAGCCAATAATGAAATGTGTAAAGACTTGGATTTTGGAAATCAAAAGAGAAGAACACACTCAGTATTTCTCAAGCTTAAAGAACTGAGGAAAAATTTTAAGCCTTGAGTTGCAATATTGAAGATTCTATAGGAAAAATATTGAATGATGAGGAAGCATCAAAAGAAGCTGGAAGGAATACACAGAGTGACTGTACCAAAAATAACTGGTCGGTCTTCATCCATTTCCGGAGGTGGCATATGATCAAGAATCAATGATATAGAAGGAAGAAGTCAAAGCTACTCTGAAATAATTGGCAAAGAACAAGGCTCCAGGAATTGATAGACTACCCATTGAGATGTTTCAACAAACACATGCCCCATGGAGGTACTCACTTGGTTATGCCAAGAGATTTGGAAGGCAGATACCTGGCCAACTGACTAGAAGAGATCCATATTTGTACCCAATTCAAAGAAAGAAGATCCCACAGAATGTGGAAATTATCCAACAATATCATTAATACCACACTCAAGTAAACTCTTACTAAAGATAATTAAAAAATGATTGCAGCAGTATATTGACAGAGAACTTCCAGAGGTGCAAACCAGATTCAGAAGAGGATGTGGAAAAAGAGATATCATTGTTGATGTCAGATGGATCTTGGCTCAAAGCAAAGAATTCCAGAAAGATGTTCACTTGTGTTTTATTGATTATGCAAAAACATTTGATTGTGTGGATCATAAGAAATTGTGTATAACATTGAGAAGAATGGGAATTCCAGAACACTTACTTGTACACATGAGGAATCTGTATGTAGACCAGGAGGCTGTCATTCAAATGGAACAAAGAGATACTGCATGGTTTAGGGTCAAGAAGGGAGTGTATCAGGGTTGTGTCCTTTCACCATACTTATTCAATCTATATGCTGAGCAAATAATCTGAGAAGCTAGACTATATGAAGAAGAACATGGCATCAGGATTGGAGGAAGAATCATTAACAACCTGCGATAAGCTGATGACACAACTTTCCTTGCTGAAAGTGAGGATAACTTGAAGCACTTATTGATAAAGATTGAAGAATACAGTCTGCAGTATGGATTACAACTCAATATAAAGAAAACAAAAATTTTCACAACTGGATCTATAAACAGTGTCATGATAAATGGAGAAAAGATTGAGGTTGTCAAAGACTTCACATTATTTGGTTCTACAATTGATGCCAATGGAAGCAGCAGTCAGAACATCAGACATGTATAGAACTGGGCAAGTTAGCTGCAAAAGACCTCTTTCAAGTGCTGAAGAGCAAAGATGTCTCCTTGAGGACTAGGGTGTGCCTGACACAAGCCTGATATTTCCAATCACCTCATATACATGTAAGAGCTAGACAATGAATAAGGCCGAAGAATTGATGCTTTTGAGTTGTGGTGCTGGCAAAGAATGCTGAAAGTATCATGGGCTACTAAAAGAAGTAACAATTCTGTCCTGGAGGAAGTGCAACCTTGGAAGCGAGAATGGTGAAGCTTTGTCTCACCTACTTTGGTCATGTTATCAGAAGGGACCATTCCCTGGAGAAGGATATCATGCTTGGTAAGGTGGACAGTCAACGAATGAGGGGAAGGCCCTCAGTGAGATGAACTGACACAGTGGCTGTAGCTATGGGCTCAAGTATAGCAGAGATTGTGGAGCTGGTGCAGGACCAATCAGTGTTTCATTCTGCTGTGCACAGGGTTGCTATGAGTTAAAGGTGACTGGATGATACCTAACAACAACAACAATGAGTGTATGTTAAATGAAATATTTCCAATGAAATTATGCACATACTCAATGTTGTAGATTGAATTGATTCTCCCCAAAATATGTGCTATCTTGGCTTGTCCATCATTCCCACTGGTTTGAGTTACATAATGATGTAATCATTCACTATGATGTGATCTGATATAATCAGCCAATTAGTTACAAGAGAATTAGGGTGAGATGTAACACTCTTATTCGTATCACAACCCTGATCTGATGTAAGGGGAAAATCGCCGGGGTGTGGCTTGCATAGCCTTTTATCTTATAAGAGATAAAAGGAGAGAGAAACCAGCAGAAAAGCAAGGATTTCAACAAGAAATTTCTTGTTGCAAGAAATTCTACAGGATTTCTATAACCAAGAAAGAAGAGCCAGGAGCAAAACACTTTCTTTGGCCCCAAATTCCCTATGCTGAGAACCACCTAGACCCAGAAGATTGATCTGAAGATACATAGAGATTTCAAAGGGATTCTGGGCCCACAGATGTTGAGAGAAGACAAGGACCTCCCCCCAGAGCTGACAGAGGAAGAAAGCTTTCCATTAAATCTGGCACCCTGAAGTTGGATTTCTAACCTCCTAAAATGTGAGAATAAATTTCTGTTTGTTTAAACCATCCACTTGCAGTATTTCTATTATAGCAATACTAGATAACTAAGACAGAATTTGGTGCAAAGAGTGAGGTGCTGCTCTAACAGATACCTAAAATATGGAAGCAGTTTGGAAATTGGGTAATGAGTAGAGACTAGAAGAGTTTTAAAATGCTTTTAGTCAGTGGTTTGAAGCCACCAGCTACTCCACAGGGAAAATATGAAGCAGTCTACTTTTGTAAAGATTCACAGTCTTGAAAACTCTTTCAGATCATGTTGAGTTGGAATCGACTTGATGGCGATGGGTTTGATTTCAATTTAATACTAAAATGCTAGATTGCCTAGAAGAGACTGTTGTTGCAATCATGAACATCAAAGGCAATTCTGGTGAGGATGCAGAAGGAAGTGTGGAGAACCATAACACTGGAGACTAGTGCAGACTGCAAAAAGTAGTGGCAGAGAAACAGTGACAGTAGAACCAGGGAAAATGATGAGAGATAGCTTGGGAGCTGACTCATGGAATGAGAGAGATGAGTGCCTTTGGGCAGGAGGCTTCCTTGCAGAGTGGGGTGTCTCTGGGCACTTAATGGTAGAAATAATGGGTTTGTAATTCTTGCCTGAACAGGGCAGAGGCTGGGATGGCTCAAGAAACCTGAGAAACCAAGGAGCCAAGAGACTAGGAAAACAGGAAGAAGAAGCTGAAGAGACAAGGATCATGGGAAGCAAAGCTACCTTGGTCTCAAAGCGTAGGGTCACAAACTCTAAATTCTCAAAGGGTAGAACCAAAACCTTCTGGGTCTCAAAGGGAGGGGCAATGGACTCCTACATTTCAAAGAGTCAGATCTTCAAGAACTCAGGTCTGGAATGTGGGGCTGACGTTCACAAATATCAGAGGGATGAGGCCTGATCCACTGCAAGGGACAAGAATGCCATGCCAAAGAGCAAAAGAACTGGGCCTGCTGAGGCTGAGAGGGTTTTATCAGTTGTAATAGGACAATGGGGTTGCCCATACTGACGGAGCAGAGTTCCATCCCAGTGGGCCTGGAAGGCAGAGCTGAAGCCTAAAGCAGAGAAGCCTCCACCCAGAATCCAGAGAGCTTGGCCAACACCTAGAGTCTGGAGGGCAAAACTATTGCCTGAATGGATTAAGAGAACAGAGGATTATTTTCAAGTGTTAAAATCTAATGTAAATTGTTCTGCTCATTTTTTTTTTTTAATTGTTTTGTGCCCATTAGCCCTTCTTTCCCTCCAATTTCTTCCATTTGTAATGGAAATATATACCTTGTGCCATTCCACTGTTATACTTTGGAAGCAGATAACTTGTATTCTTGTATGGGGCAACCTATTTCCAGCCTTGCATCCAATGGGGCTTGCTGTGAGTTGGAATTGACTCAATGTCAGTTAATTCATAGATAAAGAGGAATTTTGCTCCAGATGGAATTTGGACTTGGAGTTGATTTAAGACTTTTGGGAGTATATGATGGGCTGAAATTGCTTTCATGTAGCAAGGACATGAAGGTTGGGTGGCCAAGGGGTGGAATGTCACGTACTGAATTGCCTTCACAAGAAATATGGGTCTACTTGGCTGGGCCACTTTGCTGGGACAAGGAGTCCTGGTAGTGTAGTGCCTAAGGCATTTGACTGCTAACCAGAAGGCTGGCGGTTCAAAACCATCAGCCACGTTTCAGAAGGAAGGTTGGGCAATCTACTTCCATAGTGATACTGCCTCAGAAACCCAAGAAGGGGTTGCTATATGTCAAAATTGACTCAATGGAAGTGATTTTGGTTTGGTTTCTGACTGGGCCATGATTCTCAGTAGTTAACAGTTATGAAATAATGTGATTTGGCAGTTATGTATTGATGTAATCACTCCCCATGATGTAATCTGATATGATTGGGCAATCTATTATAAGAGGATTAGGGTGGGATGCAATACCCTTACTCAGGTCATAAGCCTTCATCTGACATAAGAGGAGTTTTCCTGAGGTATGGACTGCATCAACCTTTATCTTATAAGAGATAAAATGAGAGAGAAGGAAGCAGAGAAGGAGGGACCTGGATACTACCAAGAAAGAAGAGTCAGGAGGAAAGCACGTGCTTTGGCCCCAGGGTCCCTGTGGTGAAACCTTTAGACCCAAGATAAGATTGATGCCAAAACACATGGAGATTTCTGAAGGATGCCAAGCCCACAGATGTTGAAAATCATCAGAGAAAGAAAGCCTTCCACTAGAGCTGGTTCGCTGAATTTGGACTTCCAGCCTCTTCTTCTGTGAGAGAATATTTATGTTTGGTAGAGACATCCACTTGTGATATTTCTGCTATCATAGTACTAGATAACTAAAATACTCAACAAATGTGAAGATGAGTACATATTTATAAAGAATCTTTTATATTTCTCTGAAGCAGGCTCTTGGAATCAGAAGTGAATAATACATGCTTTCTGTTTTTGAGTAATCCATAATGTGTTAGTGATGGTTATGGTGTTGTTGAAAAACCCAAGGAGGGGTCACTATGAGTTGGGTCCAACTCGACAGCACATAACAAGAACAACAACAATAAAACAGTATAACCTAGCATGAGAACCAAATGTTGTTTCTCAGAACTCATGAAAATATCTTGGGCAGGTTTTAATAACAAAATCAAGTTGGGAGAAAGGATGGGCAGATATAACAGGAATGAGTGATAGGATCAGTATTAGGACATAGTAGGTAAGGGTAGGAGAACAGGTCTTAGTGAAACAAAGGGAAAGAGATAGTAAATAGGTGAGCATAACCTGTTGATCTGAGATTCAGTAAGTTCAGCCAGGCTTGTGTTTAAACAGTTGTTTTTTAATTCTTAAACTGTATCTTAAGGTCCAGAATGTGATCCCTAAAAGAAGATAATAAGACTAATACACACCCCTAGTTCTCTCAGTGATGCTAGAGCAACAGGATGACTCTTGGGTTGGGGCAGAGGATAATCCCAAAACATAAGACATAAAGGGCAGTTTGGTAGGTAGAATAATGTCCCATCAAAAGATGTTCACACCCTAATTCCAAATCCTTTGAATATGTTACCTTATATGGAAAAGAGAACTTATTACATGTGATTATGATATGGAACTTGAGATGTAAATATTATTCTGAATTGTCCAACTGGGTCCAATGTAATCACAAGAATGTTTGTCTAAGAGAACTAAAGATATCCATATCAGAGAAAAAGATGTTAAAATGAAAGCAGAGGTCAGAGAGAAATTTGAAAATGCTACACTGCTGACTTTGAAGATGGAGGAAGGAGGCATAAGCCAAGGAATGTTAGAAGCCTTTAGAAGCTAAAAAAAACAAGGGGAGGAATTGTCGCTCCAGAAGTATCTGTGTCCTACCTACATCTTGATTTAGCTCAGTGAAACCCATATTGGACTTCTGCCCTATATTGCCTTCAGGCACTAACCCACTGCCATCGAGTCAATTACAACTCACAGCAAGCCCCACTGGGTTTGCAAGGCTGGAAATAGGTTGCCCCATCTTTCTCCCATGGATCAGCTGGTAGGTTTGAACCATCAATCTTCTGATTAGCAGCCAAATGCCTTACCAACTATACTACCAAAGCTCCACTTTTTTAAGGCACTAAATTGGTAGTAATTTGTAACAGCAGCAATAGAAAATTAATATAGGTGGTTACACTTTATTCTTAAAGGTCTCTCTTTCTGTGGTTCAAGTCAAGGTACAAAAACCCCTTTACCTGAATGGAAACACTGAGTGATGGTCAGTGCTGGGGCTCCATTTTCATCCATCAGCAGTGGTCACAGAGTAAACAGGTTTGTAAATGAGAGCACAAACAACGATAGAAGTGATGCAAAACCTCACTGGTTTCTACTACTTAAGTGGAAAGGCATTGGAGCTATTTATATATCTGAAGTTAAAAAAGAGGCTGAGTTGGGGGAGGGAGAATATGATTGAATTAAGTTGCAGAGGAGATAGATTTGAAAGACAAATGCAGGCTAGTACCATGAGTAGTACACAAGTATAAGAGGAGTTAGAAGACATAAGAACACACTGAACTCCCAAAGTCAGGAAAGACTTCCAGAAGAGAAGGGCTGAAACTAGAACCTGCAGGACAGAAGTGGTATCCAACCGAAGGGTGACAATATCAGAAATCACATGTCTCCACCACTAGACTATGAGCTCTCTAAATGTAGGGACTGTGACCGATCTTTCCAGAACCCAGTGCCAGGGGGACTGGTCAGCAGATATTCAGAAAGTAGTTCCTGCAAGCAAAAATGAGAACAACAACAACAAAAAAAAAGGCAAGTGGAAATTGTTAGCACATTCAGAGACTAAAGGGCTAACCTACGGGGTTGAGCTGGTAACATCCACAGCAACAGGTTCATATCAGAGTTCTGTTCTTATTAGGAAATTGGGTACATGATTTATAAGCAGACAAGTTATGCCTGCAAAATAGAAGTTGGAGAGGTAAATACTGCTCAATGGGTGAACAGGAAATGAAAGGCTTGCTGTAGTTGATTCAAGCAGGCAAAGAACAAGAAGAATAAGTCTTTGGAGCAAACACAGTAGAGAGGCCAACAGAGCAAAACACCCAAGCATTATCATCACAATTGTCCAGTTTACTTCATGATGATCGTACCTCTTATGTAGGCTAGTTTGGATCTCAGATAAGCTCTTGTTCTCCATCTCCCATTTCTGGACTTTGTAACTGTCATGAGTTGATTTTTGATCCCCCAAAAGATATGTTGAAGTCCTAAACTATACCTGTGAATGTGAACTTATTTGGAGATAGTTTCTTTGCAGCAGGGTTTAGAACCAATTCATTCTGGTTGGACACCCTGTTGAGAATTTGCATTTCTATCGCTCATATAGTGAATCAGATTCTAAGTTTTAACAAGATTCCCAGGCGATTCTTATAGATCTCATGCATTTCTTATTCAACAGGCACACCTTTTTTTTATTGCTCTTCACTCTACAGTACTTGGCAAATACTGCATATTGCTCTTCACTCTACAGTACTTGGCAAATACTGCATATTTTATAAATTGAAGGTTTGTCCCAAGCTTGCATTAAGCAAATCTATTGGTGCCATTTTTCCAACAGTATGTGCTCATTTTATGTCTCTATATCACATTTTAAGGAGTTATGGTGGTGTAGTGCCTAAGGCATTTGACTGCTAACCAGAAGACTGGCAGTTCAAACCCACCAGCCACTTCACAGAAGGAAGACTGGGCAATCTACTTCCATAAAGATTTACCACCTCACATACACAAAAGGGGTTGCTATGAGTTGGAATTGACTCAATGGCAGTGAGTTTTGTTGTTTTTTTTTTTTTAACCACATTTTGGTAATTCTCACAATATGTCAAACTTTTTCATAATGATACTACACACTTAATAGACTACAGTGTGAATATAACTTTTATATGCACTGGGAAAACAAAAATTTTATGTGACTAATTTTATTGTGATATTTCCTTTATGGTGATGGTCTGGAATGGAACCCTCAGAGTTAAGTCTGTATTAATTAAATCTATCTCAGAAGTACATCCAGAATATTCTTAGAAATGAGAAGGGTGAGACTTCATTTCACTTACTTTGGACATGACACAAGGACAGAACAGTCACCAAAGAACAACATCTTGTATGGTAAAGTAATGGGTCAGCAAAAAAGAGGAAGACCCTCAATGAGATAGATTGACACAGAGGCTACAACGATGGGTTCATATATAGCAACAATTCTGAGGAAGGCACAAGACCAGATATCATTTTATTTTCTTGCACATAGGGTGGCTATGAGTCCAAACTGACTTGAGACCACCTAACAACAATAATGCCTATTCAACAACTACCATGTACCAGGCACTGTTCTAAATTCTACACATCATTTAGTTTTTCAAATGAGATTATAATGAAGATAAGTATAATTAGCCCCATTTTAGAGAATAGTAAAGTGAGACACACAAAGGTTAAGTAACTCATCTTCCATCATATCTAATAAATAACAGAGTCCAGATTCAAACAAATAAACCGTATCTCAAGTCCATTACACTTTACAGCCTCTTGGTTTTTTAGGAACACTAAATTTGAAAAATAGTTCATGAAAATTAAGTTGGATCTGCATGAAACCTAAAGAAGAAACCCAACAAAAAGCCTCAAAATGAGAGTATCTGCAAGGGAGAAGCTCAGCTCATGTGGATTGTCAAATATCAGCATTAAGGAATTTGTAAATTACTATGGAGGCCATGGGTTGTACAAATGCTTAAAATACTCAGCTGCTGATCAAAAATTCTGAGGTTTGAATCAGAATACCTCAATAAAAGGCCTGGAAATCTACATCTGAAAAATCAGCCATTGAAAATTCTGTTAAACACAGTTCTTGGGGCTGCCATTAGTAAAAGTCAACTCAATGACAACTGGTTTGGGTAAAACTTCTGTGCTAGAAAATAAAAGCTGAAAATGAGAGAATAAAACCAACAAAATACTGTCAGACCTTTCCAAAAGGTAGGAAGATAAATAGGATCATTACCGATGGGGGCCCTTCAGCCTTAGCCTGACCTGGCCTGGTGCAGCCATCTTGGCCTGACAAAAAAACAAACAAAACCTACTGCTATGGAATCAAATCTGAATAATAATAGAGTCCCTAAAGGACAGCACATCACAACAACAAAGGACAGAGTAGAACTTCTCCATAGCTTTTCCAAGGCTGTAATCTTTACAGAAGCAGTCTGCTACATTTTTTCTCCCATTGAGCAGCTACTGGATTTGAACCACTGACCTTTCGGTTATCAGCCTGCACTTAACCTCTGTGCCACCAGGACTCTTGGCCTAACGAAAGTATCTGGAAAAAGGCAACTGGAGTCTAGAAGCACCAGTAAGAAGAAGAAGTCCTACTGCAGGCTTAGAAAACCCTATGCCTGTGTGTATCATGCCATAACACAACTAGCTAGAAAGTCTCTGAGTGAGAACTCCAAACTTCCCATTCACTCTTCTCTATTTCAGGTAGGTAGAACATTGAACGTCATCATTTCAGCATGAGAACTTGATTTTGTAGATTTTAATTTGACTGTTTACCTAGAGTAGTTGCTTTGAATAGTACAATATTTTTGCACATAATAATTGTAGGCTAATAAAGTAATTGTAGTCTTCTGCATAGTTTTTAAAACATAATTTTTTTTTTTGGCATAGAAACAAGACCAACAAGCCCCACCACATTTGTTGGATTAGGTATTATTCCATCTATTGGCTGGTATTTTTATCTAAAAAAGAGTCTTTCTTTTTCTTCTTTTTTCCCTCTCTCATTATTATTTTGAATATTGCTATGGACTCTTAGATTTATATTTATCTAATGTGTCAACTGCAAGGATTGTTCTTTTTAATACTCAAGTATGCCAAAACTTCAAGCCAGATACAGAGAGGACATGGACATTGATAATGTTAGATGGATGTTTGTTGAAATCATAGAGTAACAGAAAGCTTATCTCTGTTTTATTGACTATGCAAAGGGATTTAAGTGTGTAGATCATAATAACTTATGAATAATATTGCAAAGAATATGAATTCTGGAATACTTCATTGTGCTCATGCAGAACCCGTCCATAGAACAAGAAGGAGTGTTTGAACAGAATAGTAAGTAATAAATTAATAAATAATACGTAAATAACAAATTCATTGGTTAAAATCAGGAAAGATGTGCAGCAAAGTTGCATCCTTTCACCATACTTATTCAATATTTATGCTCAGTAAATAATCTGAGAGGCTAGACTATCTGAAGAAAAACACAACATCAGGATTGGAGGAATATCCATTAACAACCTGAGATATGCAGATGGCACAACTTTGCTTACTGAAAACAAAGAAGACTTGAAGCACTTACTGATGAAGATCAAAGAATACAGCCTCCAGTATAGATTACACCTCATCATAAAGAAAACAAAAATCCTCATGACTGGACCAATAAGAAACATAATGATAAATGGAGAAAAATTTGAAGTTGTCAAGCATTTCATTTTACTTGGATTCACAACCAATGACTATAGAATCAGTGAAAAAATCAAATGACATTGCATTCAGCAAATCTGACACAAAACACCTCTTTAAATTGTCAAAAAGCAAAAATGTCACTTTGAGTATAATGTGCATCTGACCCAATCCATGGTATTTTCAATCACCTCATATATGTAAGAAAGCTGGATGATGAATAATTGAAGAAGAATTGATGCATTTGAATTATGGTGTTGGGAAAGAATATTGAATATACCATGGACTTTTGGAAGAACAAACAAACCTGCCTTAGAAGAAGTACAGTCAGTTCCTTAGAAGCAAGGATGGTAAGACATCATCTCAGGTACTTTGGGCATGTTATCAGGAAGGACAAGTTCCTGGAGAAAGTCATAATGCTTGGAAAAGGTCAGTGGAAAATAGAAGACCCACAATGAGATGGATTGACACAGTGGCCTCAAAGATAGAGTCAAATATATCGAGGATGGCACAAGACTGCGCAATGTTTCCTTCTGTTGACATAGGGTCTCAGTTGGAACTGAGTCAACAGCACCCAAAATCAACAACATCCCATTTGTAAACATCCAGAACTCTTCACACCAGTTCCTGTGTCTTTGGGAATAATCTTAGCCAGTTCCCATATCTTTGAGAGCTTCAGAAGCTTCCCTACTTTTTCAGTTTTGTTGGGCACACCCTTCCAACTCTTCCATTTTAGCACAAAAGCATAGGAAATACATAAATGAATAAATGAGTTTGTATTCTAATGCAACTTTATTCACCAAAAGAGATTTTGGTGAATTGATAGCATTGACAGAATACTTATTGAGATATTTCAACAAATATCTAGAGGCACTCACTCAGTCATGCCAAGAAATTTGGAAGATAGCTACTTGGCTACCTGACAGGAAGACATACTTGTATCCATATAGAAGAAAAGTGACCCAGCAGAATGAGGAAATTCATGAACAATATCATTAAAATTACATGCAAGCAAAATTTTGCTCAAAATAATTTTAAAAAATGTTGCACCAATACATTTCATTCTATTGTTCACAGGTTTGCTATGAGTTAGAACCAAATCAACAAAATCTAACAATGACAATTCCACAAAACTGATAGCACATATCTCAAATCCAGATTTGCAGGTCTCAAGTCCTCTTCTTGAACCCTTGAAACACAAAGGATATATGGAACAGTCTTTGGAGCAAAATCAGCCTGTGCTAAACTCTATAATAAACTTTTGGAGGAAACAGTCACTAAAAACACAGGATAGTAGCTGGCCACATTCAAGAATGACAAGAAATTTAAGCTGGATTCAGAAGAGGACAGGGAACAAGGGATCCAACTGTCAGATGGATCTTGGTTGAAAGGAGGGAATTCCAGGATGATGTTTACCTGTGTTTTATTGACGTGCAAAAGGATTTGACTGTGTAGATCATAACAAATCATGGATAATATTGAAAAAAAATATGAATTCCAGAATACTTAACTGTGCTCATGCAGAAACTATACATAGACCAAGAGGCAGTCATTTGAACAGAACAAGGGGATACTTCATGGTTTAAAACCATGAAATGTGTGTGTCAAGGTTATATCCTTTCACCATACTTATTCAATCTGTATGCTGAGCAAATAATCTGAGAATCTGGACCATATGAAAAATGTGGTATCAGAATTGGAGGTGGACTTATTAACAACCTGAGATATGCACATGACACAACATTGCTTGCTGAAAGTGAAGGAGACTTGAAGCACTTATTGATGAAGATCAAAGACTGACAGGAAGACATACTTGTATCCTTATAGAAGAAAAGTGACCCAGCAGAATGAGGAAATTCATGAACAATATCATTAAAATTACATGCAAGCAAAATTTTGCTCAAAATAATTTTAAAAAATGTTGCACCAATACATTTCATTCTATTGTTCACAGGTTTGCTATGAGTTCGAACCAAATCAACAAAATCTAACAATGACAATTCCACAAAACTGATAGCACATATAGCCTTCAGTATGCATTACATCTCAGTAGAAAATAAGCAAAATCCTCAAAACTGGACCAATAAGCTATATCATGATAAACAGAGAAAATGTTGAAATTGTCAAGGGTTTGGTTTTACTTGAATCCATAGTCAATGCCCATGGAAGCAACAGACAAGAAGTCAAGAAACATTGGTCAAATCTGCTGCAAAAGAACTCTAGAAATATTAAAAAGCACAGGTGGCACTTTGAGTACTAACATCCAACTGATCCAAGCCATGACATCTTCAATCCCTTCATATGCATGAGAAAGCTGGACAATGAATAAGGAAGTTAGAACAAGAGTTCATCCATTTGAATTACAGTGTTGGTGAAGAATACTGAAGCTATCATGGACTTTCAGAATATGAAACAAATCTGTCTTAGAAAAAGTACTTCCAGAATCCTTCCTAGAAGTTACAATGGTGAGACTTCATCTTACGTACTTTGGACATATTATCAGGAGGGAATTGTCCTTGAAGAAGGACATCATCCTTGGCAAAGTTGGGATCAGCAAAAAAGAGGAAGTCCCTCAATGACTTGGAATGAGGCAAAGGCTGTAACAATGGGCTCAAACTTAGCAATGATTGTGAGGATGGTGCAGCACTGGACAGTGTTTCATTTTATTGTTCATAGGTTTGCTGTGAGTCAGAACCAATTTGACAACACCTAACAATGATAATTCCACAAAACTGATGGCACATGTCCCAAATCCAGATTTACAATCTCAAGTCCTGTTCTTAAATCCTTGAAACACAGGATATATGGACCAATCTTTGGAGCAACAGCAGCCTGTGCTAAACTCCACAGTAAAACTTTGGAGGGAACTGTTACCCCCTAAAAACACAGAGTAGTAGCTGGCTACATTGAAGAATGAAGTTTGAGAAGTCAGAGTCATAGCTAAGAAATTTGGCAGGGTAGCTAGCAGAGTTGGAGAAATTTCACCAGATTTTTGTGAGTAGAAGTTCTGTGCTTCTTTTTCTCTTTTGGAATCTTACTCTGATGAATATTCTCAGGAGATACATGTTGTTGTCTCTTATAGTCCCATATTTCATATTTACCTAAGCATTATACCAGCTGCAAGGTTTTAGTATTTGAATGGATGGCAAAATTCTATTTACTCAGAGGACAAGTCAAGCTTTTACTTTAATCTTTGGCTATTTGGGCATCAGTGAAAACAATGAAGAGAATTTCTAACAGCAAAATCCTGCAATATTTCATGCATAGTTTTCTGGTCTTGGCCATAGCTCAGAAGAGTAGCCCCATAAGACCTGAAAACTGTCCCCACTGAAACAGTGTGCACTGTTATTGTATACACCTTGAACTTGAGCAATTAAGGGCAAACACTTTCTCATCTGACTTTGTATCATCATTGCTTCTTATAGATAGTATTTGGCACTTAGAGAGGAACCAACAAATATTTGTGGAATGAATCAATCATATCCTTATCATTCCTGGATTTTTATCCATCAGCAGGTCATTGATAGTGGTGGTGGTGGTGTTATAAGTTACTATTGAGTTGGCTTCAATTCATGGCAACCTTATATATAAAAGAATGAAAAATGTCCTGTTTTGTATGCCATGTTCATGATCATCGACATGCTAAGTTCGTTTTTATGGTTTATTGAGGGCTTCCTTCATTTACATTGGCCTACTTTATCAAACATGATGTGTTTCTCTAGTAAATAGTCTTTCTTGATAGTATGTCCAAAATGTTGTTGTTGTTGTTTGCTGTCAAGTCGGCCCCGACTCATAGCGACTCCTCCTTGGGTTTCCGAGGCAGTATCACTATGGAAGTAGGATTGCCCAACCTTCCTTCCGAGCAGTGGCTGGTGAGTTTGAACCACCAGCCTTCTGGTGAGCAGTCAAGTGCCTTAGGCACTATGCTACCAGAGCTCCTTGTCCAAAATAAGTGAGTCAAAGTTTTTCCTCCCTCTATTTGAAATCTCACTTCTAATTAA
The DNA here is from genome assembly GCF_000298275.1 of Orycteropus afer afer. Lineage (NCBI taxonomy): Eukaryota > Metazoa > Chordata > Mammalia > Tubulidentata > Orycteropodidae > Orycteropus > Orycteropus afer. The sequence continues at coordinate 10,956,341 of NW_006921612.1, read as the reverse complement.
CATTATTGTATTCCTTCTAGAACTGATTTTTTTCATATTTTTGCAGTTCATGGTATATTCCATAGTCCTCATTAACACCATAGCTCAAATGCATATATTCTTCATTGTGGTTACAAGTACCCAAAAGGACAAGATTGCGTACACATTCTCTGACATTATCATATTCTTTAAATTTTCATAATTTTATTGTTATTTTTAACAAGTCTTAGTAATGCAAATGAGAATCAAATTTGTGAGTACCTGCTCCACTGAGTCCCTGGAGTAGCACAAACAGTTAAGTGGTTGACTACTTTTCCAAAGGTTGGCAGTTTAAACCCATCCAGATGCACCTTGGAAGACAGGCCTGGTGATCTGCTTCAAAAAGGTCACTACCTTGAAAAGCCTGTATATGGAGTAGTTCTTCTCTGCACATATGAGATCATCATGAGTCCAAACCACCTTGGCAGCAACTAACAACAAAAACAACAGCTACACATTACTTTCTTGTTAGAGATCATCATTTCTTCAACAGATCAGTTCATAAGCATATCTGTGTGCTCTTTCTCTTTCAGCTTTGTTCACATCCCCCCTACAAGACTATCCAGATGCTTACCTGCCAGTCATGCAAATGGCAGGCACAGACTGGTAAGTAATATCTCCACTGAATACTCCCTCCAGATACTAGTTAGGAACTGAATTGCCCATGCAAGGTGAAAACAGCTAATAATCATGGAATTGAGCAGGCATCAGTGGCCTCTCTGTGAAACACTAATGGTTATAAATATGGCAACAGCAATGATGTAATACTGGTCGCTTTTAATTAGCATCACGTGTTTGAAATAAACCCTTAGATAGTTTAGCTATGACACTGTCTAGCAAGCAGTGTGGTTTGTGGCTTTTCAATAGCTTTTTGGTTAATTAAAATAGTTTCTTCATCTCCTCTAAATAGCTTGGGTCTTTAAAAGAAGGGTAGAGCCTTTCTAATTCCATCTAGCATAGCTTTGTTCTGATTTATATTAGGCAGTTTAAATATGGTATGCTAATCATTTTCTATGTGTCCCAATTCAAAAGTAGGAAAAATGAACAAAAACAGAAGTTAGTTTAGGAAATGAAATTAATAAATTTCGAGCCACACACGAATTAAATTATAAAAGACAAACACACATGTGAAACTAATGAAAACTATCCCATTTCACAGACAGTCTTATAGATGGCGGGAACACTGTAGGCATCCTTTGGTGTTATAGAATTATAGCATTTTAGTGTTGAAGGAAAAAATGGAAGATTGTTGATCAGAGAGCATCTCAGAACATCACCAGATTTTCAGAAGTATGACACATGATCCAAACTTATTTTGTGTGGGTCACATTAATTTCTGTTGATAAAAATGGTGAAGACTGGTACTCGATGTGATCCTCACCCTATGCGACTATGAGACCAGAACTAGATGGTGCCTGGTTACCCTGTCAACCACTGAGAGAGGGGTCTGTGTAGAAGATCCTGGATAGAGTGGAAGAACAATGTGGAAAAAAACTCAAAATCATTAAAACAAAAAAAAAGGGACCAGGTTTTCTGGTCTGGTAGAGCCTAGTGGAACCCCTGAGACTATGGCTTCTAGCTGTATTCAAGTCTAGAACTGAACCCACTCCTATGGCTTCCAGCCAAACAAAAGACAGGCATATGAGCTGAACATTTACATTAGCTAGATACACTCCTTGGAGAGATTAATCATGGGAGAATAGAAGGGCTGTTTATGCTCAGGGGAGACAGCTGGTGGGGGGCAAGAGTACATGGGAGGAAAGGAAACAGGGAAGAGGTGGCTATGGGAAAGAAGTGGGAAGAGAGATGTTGCATTGTGGGAGATTACAGTAAATGCCATGAGGCAAAATAGTATGTGAACTACTGTATGGAACATTAATTTGCTTTGTAAACTTCCACCCAAATCACAATTAAAAAAAAAAAAAATGGTGAAAGACTATTTGCTGCTCAAAAATAGAAATTGTATTAGTAATACAAGAGTATATTTTATTTGTACCAATGAAATATTAGCCCTTCTTTCAGTTGCTTATCACTTTTTATGAAATCAAGAAATTAAGTCATATTTACCATTCAAGCATTTTTTAAAATGATAGGGCACATTTGATGAGAGTATATCAAAACCATTGAAATGATGGGCTCAAGCATAACAGAGATTGTGAGGATGGTGCATGTCTGAGCCCTGCTTTGTTCTGTTGTGCATAGGGTCATTATGAATTGGAACTAGCTTGATGGCACCTGGCAATAATAACACCACATCAAAATTGTCACCCATCTAGTCATTCATTTATTCCTTTATAAACATTTACTAAGCACTTTCTATATACCAGGCACCATTCTGAGAGAAAGGGAGAATAAGGAAGTGAGTATTGTAAAACCTCTGTCCACAAGGAACTCACAGGTTAACCGGATATCTTATGATATCACTGTGTGTTCATTTTTTTTATTTTCCCCTTCTAAGAAAAAGATTCTGGCAATCATTTATTGTTCTTAAGTAAGATAAAATATCTTGATTTTTTGTGGCCCTTTAGTATTAGTTAGGATAATTAATAATAGCTCTGAGTTTATTTATTTGCATATAACCACCAAATCTCAGTGACTTAACACAATGAAAATTTGTTAATTCTCCAGATCTTCTACATATCATATTGCTCTTCTCCAGCTTGTAGTTATACGTTTTGGAACATAGAATGCAAGGCCTCACTTGTAGGAACAAAAACTAAAGTACTAGAGGGAGAACAGATTATTTTTAAAGACTATTGTTATTGTTGTGTGTCGTCGAGTCGGACCCGACTCATAGTGACCCCTCCTTGGGTTTCCGAGGCAGTATCACTATGGAAGTAGATTACCCAACCTTCCTTCCAAGGAGTGGCTGGTGGATTTGAACCTCCAGCCTTCTGGTTAGTAGTCAAGTGCCTTGGCACTATGCTACCGGAGCTCACTTTTAAAGATTAGACCAACTAATAACAACCCTTTCTTGGGTTTCCTAGGAGGTATGTCTATGGAAGTAGATTGCCTAGTCTTCTTTCTGAGAAGTGGCTGGTGTGTTTGAACCACCAGATTTCTGGTTAACAGTCTAATGCCTTATGAACTTTGCCACCAGAGCTCCCAGAAGTGGTACACATCACTCAATTTTACATTCTACTGGCCAGAACTCAATTACATGACCCCAATCTTAACTGCAAGAGAAATTAAGTAATGTAATTCTCCAATGAGCCACACTGTTTCAACCAATGGATGCACTGCAGGAAGTACTCACTCATCTATGCTTACTTCTCAAGTCTAAGAAATTTGGAAGACAGCTACCTGGCCAATCATCTCAAAGAGATCCATATTTGTGCTCATTCCCAAGAAAGATATCCAATGGAATGTGGAAATTATCTAACAATATCATTAATATCACCTGCAGGTAAAACGATGCTGAAGATAATTCAAAAATGGTCGCAGCAGTCCATCAACAGACAACTGCCAGAAATTCAAGCCAGATTCAGAAGAGGATGAGGAACAAGGGATGTTATTGCTAATGTCAGATGCACCTTGGGTGAAAGCAGAGAATATCTAAAAGATATTAAATAACTTCTGTATGTCATTGACTATTCAAAGACATTCAACTGAGTGAATCATAAGAAACTGCAAAGAGTGGGAATTCCAGAACACTTTAACTCCTCATATGGAAACAGTGCATAAATCAAGAAGCAGTCATTTGAACAGAGCAAGGGGATACTGCATGTTGTTGCTTTTGTTGTTAGGTGCCGTCGAGTCATCTCCAACTCATAGTGACCCTATGCACAGCAGAATGAAACACTGCCTGAGCCAGCACCAACTCCACAATCCTTGCTATACTTGAGCCCATAACCTCAGCCACTGTGTAAATCCATCTCTTTGAGAGCCTTCCCTCTTTTGTTGACCCTTCACCTTACCAAACATGGCATCCTTCTCCAGGGAATGGTCTCTTCTAACAAAATGACCAAAGTAGGTGAGATGATGTGTGTCCATTTTTGCTTCCAAGGAGCGTTCTGGATGCACTTCCTCCAGGACAGATTTATTAGATCTTTTAGAAGGCCATGGTACTTTCAGCATTCTTCGCCAGCCCACAACTCCAACGCATCAACTCTGGCCTTCCTTATTCATTGTCACCTCTCACATAAATATGAGGTGTTTTGAGAATCATCTGACCTAAGGGCTCATCTTCCTGGACTGTATCGGATAATATTTCTGAGCTATTCATAAAGTTGTCCAGTAATGTTTCAGACAGTGTTTCTCTGATATTCATAAGGTTTTCCCTGGCCAATTCTTTGAGAAGTGGATGGCTTCTTCCTCTTCTTTGTCTGTCTCAGTCTGTAAGCTGCATTGAAATCTGTGTACCATGTGCAACACTGCTGGGGTTTGAAACACCAGTGGCACAGCCTCAAACCTCACAGCAACATGCAAGCCAGCACAGTACAAAAAACTGACAGACAAGTTTGTCTCCTTCAGCTGTTTGAAACCTCCCCACCCTCCCCTTACCTGGATCCTGCTACTCTGTCTGTCATCCCTGGCTTTTCCCTGCTTCCTGCCTCTTGGGGTGGGACCTCTGTCCCTCCCCTTACTGGATCCTGCCACTCTATCTGTCATTCCTGGCTTTTCCTTGCTTCCTGCCTCTTGGGGTTGGGCCTCTGTCCCTCCTCTTTTTTGGATCCTGCTGCTCTCCATAATTATTCAGCCTGTCTGCTGAGCAAATAATCTAAGGAGCTGGACTATATGAAGGAAGAATGCAGCATCAGGATGGGAAGAAGACTTATCAACAACCTACAATGTACAGATGACACAACTTTGCTTGTTGAAAGTAAAGATGACTTGAAACACTGACAAAGATCAAAAACTAAATGGTTCAGTATGGATTACACCTCAACAAAGAGTAAACAAAAATCCTTACAAGTGGACTAATATGTAACATTATGTAAAACAGAGAAAAAATTTACATTGTCAAGTATTTTATTGTACTTGGACCCACAACCAACACCCATAGAAGCAACAGTCAGGAAACTAAACAACATATTGTATTGGGCAAGTCTCCTTCAGAAGACCTCTTTAACATGTTAAAAAAACAAAGATGTCACTTTGAGAACTAAGATGTGCCTGACCCAAGCCATCATATTTTCAGTCACTTCATAGGCATGAAAAACTGGACAATGGATTAGGAAGAATGAAGAACTGATGCCTTTGAATTATGGTGTTGGTGAAGAATATTGAATATACCATGAACTGCCAGAAGAATGAAAAAATCTCCTTTGAAGAAGTACAGCCAGAATGTTCCTTAGAGTTAAGGATGGCAAAACTTGTCTCTTGTACTTTGGACATTTTATCAGGAGAGACCAGTCCTTGGAGAAGGACATCATGCTTGGTTAAGTACAGGATCAGCAAAAAAGAGAAAGACCCTCAGCAAGATGGATTGATATAGTGGCTGGAACAATGGCTTCTAGCATAATAAGGATTATGAGGATGGTGCAGGACCTGGTAGTGTTTTTTTTTTTCTGTTGTGTGTAGGGTCACCATAAGGTGGAATCAATGAGGGCACATAAAAACAACAACCTAACAGGTCTAAAACTGGTAGACATCATTTCCCCTTGTTTTCTACTGGTCAAAATTCAGTGACATGGCCCCAACCACAACTGCAAGGGAGGCTTTCCTCTTGTGAGCCCAGGAAAGGGTGAAAATGTTGAGACTACAACATTGTTTCTTCCACAGTCTATTCCAAAAATATAGGTTAAACACCTGTAAAATAACCTTTGAACTGGAGCTGACTTTGTAGCTCCCACATTATGTATAAAATAAAAATTCTAAGTTCTAAGAATACTTTAGGTCATGGTTTAATTATCATGTTTCCCTTAGAAGTAAAATAAAGACACATATTGCTTTCAAGTCTAACTAGGTTCAGTAATTTCAAGAAAGAAAATGTGTTTTCACACTGTTATAATATTCCCAAGATTCCTCATTCTTTGAAGTTTAATGACAGTTCTGCAGCTTCTATACTCTTTACCATTGTAAAATGTTGAGTATTCATTGTAGAAATGTCCTTGAAATATCACCAAAGGACAACTATTTAGAAATATTCTGAGATTTCTAACCCAAAGGTAGGTAAAAAAAACTTAATATATTATTCACACCCATCAAAACCTCTGAATTTCTTCTGAAATGCTAACATTTTTTTTTTTTTCCTGAATGGTTCCAGAAATATTCATATTCTGTGATACTGTTGAGTCTGACTTTGCTAGCAATTGGATGTGAGGGCATTCTCTTCTCTACTAATTTTACAAATTCAGTTTAAATTTGAGTATTAGCAATCTCTGGAGCATGTACACAGACCTCCATTATTTTTATTAGGTTTTTTTAATCATATAATTTCAAATAAATATTCAGAGATATTGTGATTTTTGTAGGAAATTACAGTCTTATGAAAAATGGGTTTATTTGGAATTCACAGAGCATTTAAATGTCCAAAGATCTTGTTTTGAAGAAGGAGCTTTTCAATGTATTTCTATGATTTGGCCATTAAATTGAGGAAAAACAAAACAAAATAAATAACCCCCTTAATCTTCATATTCTGCTTCAACTTCTTCCAACTATTTCATTCATCATAAACAGTCAAGTTTTGTACACCAAAATATAAAATAAAAATATGTACTGATTCCTTTATCATATCATGCAAGGAAATAAATTTCAAAGTTCATAGCCCAAATCTTTTTAGTACATTTGGTGATGGAAATTGGGCTCATCAATCCTCTGCTTTTATTCAATGGGCATAACATGCTACACAAAAACATTGTTACACATCCTACTTTGACAAGTAGCGACTGGGATCTTAAAAGCTTGCAAGTCTCCATTTAGATGCAACGAATGTTTTTTCCTTATCCAGATCAAAGAAGAATGATGAAAAACAAAGACCCATGGAAATAATTAGTCCAAGCGACTGGTACGCCATGCAATCCTCAACCTATAAGACTATGAGACCAGAAGAACTAGATGGTAACTAGATGGTTCCGAGCTACCACTGTCAACCACTCAGAGGGGGGTCTCTGTAGGAGATCCTGGATAGAATGGGAGAACAATGTGAAACAAAAACCAGGTTTGCTAGTCAGATAGAGCCTGATGAAACCACTGAATCTATGGCCCCTTGTTGCCCTTTAGGTCTGGAATTGAACCCACACCTGTGGCTTCCAGCCAAACAAAAGACAAGCATATGAGTTGAACATTTACAGTAGGTAGATACACTCCTTGGAGAGATCAGTCCTGGAAGAATAGAAGGGTTGTGTGTAAACAGAGAGACAGCTCAGGGAGCAGGAGTGCATGGGAGGGAAAGACACAGGGAAAAGGTAACTATGGGGAGGAAATGGGAGATGAGCTGTTGCATTATGGTAAATTGTAGTCAATGTCATGAGACAAAGTATATGTGAGCTGTTGTATGGAAAGTGAATTTGCTCTGTAAACTTTCACACCAATCACGATAAAAGTTTGAAAAAAAAAAAAAGGAATGCCTGGGACTACTGACAAAGATGGAAATCACACTCTTGAGACCCTGATTTGGAATTTTAGACCCCAGAACTGTGAAAAAATACATTTCTATTCTTTAAAAAAAAAAAAATTGAGATTATTTTTAATTGCAGTTTTCCATTTCAGCTAAGTGGATAAACAATTAACAGAGTAAATCCAAAGTTTATAAATCCCTTAAGTATACAAGTTTTTGTGTGCTGTTGAGTTAATTCTGACTCATAGAGACTCTATAGGACAGAGTAGAACTGTCACATGGGATTTCCTAGGCTGTAAACTTTAAAGGAGTAAATTTCAAGGTCTTTTCTTCCCTAAAGCCACTTGTGAATTTGAACTACTGATCTTTCAGTTCCTAGTCAAGTACTTTATCCATTGTACCACCATTGCCCTTTAATATACATAGATTTCTCTACTCATCCTTGTCTGCTGGTTCTTTCTTTCTTTTTCTTTTTTTTTTTTTTTTAGTTGTAAAAAACTTCAGTGCAGTAAAATTTTGTGCACAGAATATCATGCATCTGATCTGACTCAATTTCTCAGGCAATTAACCAGTACCACTTGCCAAGACAGTTCCAACTCATGGTGACCTAATGGTTGTCAGAATAGAATTGTTCTCCACAGGGTTTTCAATGACTGATTTTTTTGAAAGTAGATTTAGATCTCTAACTTTTCGGTTAGCAACTGAGATTAGCTACTTTTCGGTTCACAAGTGTTTGCACCACTCAGGGACTCTTCAACCAATTTAAATGGAGCTCTGGTGGTATAGTGTCTAAGGCATGTGACTGCTAACCAGAGAGTTGGCAGTTCAAACCCAGCAGCCACTCCTCAGAAAGAAGATTGGGCAATCTGCTTCCATAATGATATGCCTGGGAAACCCAAGGAGGGGTCGCTATGAGTCAGATCCAACTTGACAGCAGTATGTGTGTGTGTGTGATATCATCTCATTATTATCAACCAGTAACTGCTTGAACCTTTCCAATAAATAGAAGTTGTCTTTCTTAAGAAGTATTTCATTCCTTTTGTAACATTTCTGAATTTTTACATACTCTTGTTTATATTAAGCCACTTGTAAATCCCTTTAATTTTTACCTAGTGTTTCTAATTTTCTTATTTAAGTTATTCAGAAAAAATCCAGTTTATCTCTCCAAAAACAGTTTCAAATATAAGATTAGTCAAATGCTCCCTTTTTAAAGAACTTGTACTTAAATTATATACTAGTTTTACCATTTTCAGCTGGCCATCCCTATGTTCCCCTTGTAAGATAATAAGTTAGGAATTATATGTCCTGGAATCCCTTCTGTATATGGTTTTTGATTAGTTTGTCAATTAAAGGCAATTGCTCTGTATTTGCAAATCAGAAGAGAAGAGCCTAATAATCTATGGAGAAAATTTCAGACAATTGCCAGGGCAGATAGGGAGTATAAAGCAGCTTCCAGGACAATCTTTGAGAACTAGTTATTACTACAGACTGAGATAGTGAAGCAAGTTTCCTAGATATTTTTGAGAATTTGAAAGCTTCTGAATGAGCCCTTGAGAACCAAATATTCTGGAATTGCAGGTTGAGATTCTCAGTGGCAGTGTTTTTTTCTCTGTATCAAAAGCTGACATACTTAAAATACAGAGAATTCTTTCAGTATTCCTAACCAAATTGTGCCTGATAACACAATATGAATTAATGATTATAACCAAAGACTTTGTTGTTCAAGAGACCAGGATTTACATACCAGATCTCCAACAAGTCTGAATTTCCTAATTATAAAGTGGGAATAATAGATATACTTGCCTTTTTATGAGGATTAAATGAACTAATGAATGAAATCACATTGTAGACCTGAAAATATAAAATCAAGGGGAGAAAAAAAAGTCAAAGGAGAAGACTGACATTTGCAAGAGTTAATTTTTTCTAATACCCTTAGTGAACTTACCTTTTTGTTATTCTTTTTCATCTAGAATTGATGTCTTTGAGAGATTTATCATTCTATTAGAAGTATTTGAAACTTTTATTCCAGATCCTTTTTTTGTACTGCCAAAACCTGTACAAGAATAGACACACAGACCCCAAGGCAGCATGAGCACCCATAGATCGTCCCTTAATACAAATTTGTGAACTTCAAAACTCAATAGAATCTGATTACTGGAGAGCCCACTTAGAACTTTTCTTTTATTTGTTTAATGTGAAATGAGATTTCCTACATTTCAAATCTTGGATCTTTGGTTTTACAGCTGAGAATTCTTACTAACTTCTGAGATTGGCTTGGGTCCTGGTTACATGTTGTACATTATGAAATAAAACGTGTATGAACAATTGAATGGAAAATCGATTTGCTCTGCAAACTTTCACTCAAATCACAATTAAAAATTTTTTTAAAAGAATGCAAAAAGGAAAAAAAGTGGGGGTTGTTTAGTTACTCTGAAAAAGATTCTATTCTATCCCTCAAAACTATTACTTTCCTCAGATCCACACAGAGAAGCATAGGTGACCATTATATAATTGGGAAAATAACTATTGACTATAGAAAAAAGAAGAGTCATAAAAATTTCCTAAATTCTAACCTCAGCTTCAAGTACCAAATTCCCTAAATTACTCTTGATACACTCTCCAACATGTGCCACACACATTTCTTGTTTATTTGTCTTTGGATTTCGTGTACATGAAAGTAAGATATTCCTTGAAAAAATGAATATGTGAGTCAAGTTTTTCTTAGGCAAAACCATTGAAAATGAGTGAAGCTTGCATATGTGTGTGTGTGCGTGTGTGTGTTGTTTGTGTTGTTGTTGTTTGGTGCCGTTGAATTGTCTTCGACTCATAGCAGCCCTATGCACAGCAGAACGAAACACAGCTCGGTCCCATGCAAGCTCCGTGATCCTTGCTGTACTTGAGCCCACAGCCGCAGCCACTGTGTCAATCCATCTTGCTGAGGGCCTTTCTCTCTTTCATCAACCCTCCACCTTACCAAGTATGACATTCTTCTGCAAGGAATGGTCCCTTCTGACAACATGACCAAAGTAGGTGAGACAAAGTCTGGCCATTCCCTCTTCCAAGGAGCATTCCGGCTGTACTTCCTCCAGGACAGATTTGTTAATTCTTTTAGCAGTCCATTGTATTTTCAGTACTCCTCACCAGCACCACAACTCAAAAACATCACCTCTTCTTTGGTCTTCCTTATTCAATATCTAGCTCTCACATGCATATGAAGTAATTGAAAATACCATGACTTATGTCAGGTGCACCCTAGTCCTCAAGGAGGCATCTTTGCCCTTCAGCACTTGAAAGAGGTCTTTGCAGCTGAATTGCCCAGTGCTATACATCATCTGATGTCCTGACTGTTGCTTCCATTGGCATGGATTGTAGAACCAAGTAATGTGAAATCTCTGACAACCACAATCTTTTCTCCATTTATTATGATGCTGCTTATAGGTCCAGATGTAAGAATATTTATTTTCTTTATATTCAGATGTAATCCATACTGCAGACTGTATTCTTCCATCTTCATCAGTAAGTGCTTCGAGTCATCCTCACTTTCAGCAAGCAAAGTTGTGTCGTCAGCGTATTGCAGGTTGTTAATGATTCTTCTTCAAATCCTGATATATCATGTTCTTCTCTTTATAGTCCAGCTTCTTGAATTATTTGCTCAGCAAATAGATTGAATAAGTATGGTGAAATGATACAACCCTGA
>NW_006921612.1:10902073-10944382 GCF_000298275.1 Orycteropus afer afer | reverse complement strand
TGAGGCTTAGATTTTTTCCTCAGTTCCTTCAGCTTGAGAAACGTCAAGTGTGTTCTTCCTTTTAGGTTTTCTAACTCCAAGTCTTTGCACATTTCATTACAGTAATTGGCTTTGTCTTCTCCAGCTGCTCTTTGAAATCTGTTCAGCTCTTTTATCTTCTCAATTTTTCCATTTGTTTTGGCTACTCTCCACTCAAGGACAAGCTTCAGAGTCTCTTCTATCACCAATTTTGGTATTTTCTTTATTTCTCATCTTTTTTATGACCTCTTGCTTTCTTCATGGATGATGTTCTTGATGTCCCATAATCTCACAATTCTTTTGGTTTCTGGTCATTGGTGTTCAATGCATCAAATCTATTCTTTAGATGGTCTCTAAATTCAGGAGGGATATATTCATGATCATATTTTTGCTCTCATGGACTTGTTTTAATTGTCTTCTACTTCAGCTTGAACTTGAATATGAGCAGTTGATTGTCAGTTCCACAATCAGATCCTGGCCTGGTTTTGGCTGAAGATATTGAGCTTCTCCATTGCCTCTTGGCACAGATGTAGTTGGTCTGATTCTTATTTACTCCATCTGATGAGGTCCATGTGTATAGCTGCTGTTTGTGTTGTTGAAAATTGGTATTTGCAATAAATAAGTCATTGGGCTTGCAAAATTCTATCGTGCAATCTCCAGTGTTATTTCTGTCACCAAGGCCAAATTTCCTAACAACCAATGATTCTTCATTGTTTCCAACTTTTGCATTCCAGTCACCAGTGATAATTAACACACATTGATTGCATGTTCAGTCAATTTCAGACTGCAGAAGTTGATAAAAATCTTTAATTTCCTCATCTTTGGCTTTGGTGGTTAGTGTGTAAATTTGAATATTAACTGGTCATATTAACTGATCTTCCTTGTAGACGTATGGATATTACCCTATAACTGACAACACTGTACTTCAGGACAGATCATGAAATATCATTTGTGATGATGCCACACCATTCCTCTTCAATTGTCATTCCCAGTATAGTAGATCATATGGTTGTCTGAGTCAAAATGGCCAAAACCAGTCCACTTCAGCTCACTAATGCCTAGGATATCAACCTTTATGTGTTCCATTCCATTTTTACAACTTCCAATTTTCCTAGATTCATACTTCATACATTCCATGTTCCTATTATTAATGGATGTTTGCAGCTGTTTCTCCTCAATTTGAGTCAAGTCACGTCAGCAAATGGAGGTCTCAAAGCTTTACTTTATCCATATCAGTAAGGCTGGTTCTACTCTGATGATGCAGTACTTGCCCAGTCCTATTTTGAGAGCTTTCCAACCTAAGTGGATCATCATCCTGCACTTTACCAGTGTTTCCAGGCTATTCATATAATTGCCTAGTAATGTAACAGACAGTGTTTCTCTGCTATTCATAAGGTTTTTCCTGGCCATTTTTTTTTTTTTTCAGAAGTGGATGGCCTCATCCTTCCTCCTAGTCTGTCTCAGTTTGATAGCTGAACTGAAACCTGTGCACCAAATACCGGTGACACAGCCTCAAGCCTCACAGCAACATGCCACGAGATCATGACAAGCCAACAGAAAAGTTTGTCTCCCTTAGCTGTTTGAAACTTCTCCACCCTGTCCTTACCAGAATTCCTGCCGCTTGCTCACTCTGTCCTGGAGGCGCTGGCTCTCCTTTCCTTTCCTCTTCACTTTTCCTGCCACTTGAGGGGGGCTTGGGCCCTGGGACACCCCCCCTTACCTGGATCCTTCTTTTGCTTGCTCACTCTGTCCTGGATACCATGGCTTTCCTTTCCTTTCCCCTCTACTTTTCCTCCTGCTTGGGGGTTAAGTCCTCGGTCCCTCCACTTACCTGGATCTCTCTGCCATTTGCTCATTCTGTCCTGGAAACCCTGGCTTTCCTTTCCTTTCCGTTCCACTTTTCCTGCTGCTTGGGGGTCATGTCCTGGGTCCCTCCCCTTACCTGAATCTGTCTGTCCTTGCTTGCTCATATATATATATATATATGGAGCTCTGGTGGTATAGTGCCTAAGCATTTGACTGCTAACCAGAAGGCTGGTAATTCAAACCCACCAGACACTCTGTGGAAGGAAGACAAGCAATCTACTTCCTAAAGATTTACCACCTCAGAAACCCAAAGGGAGCCACTATGAGACAGAATCAACTAGATGACAGTGAGTTTTTTTGTTTGTTTGTTTGTATTTTGTTTTAGTTTTATACATATGTATTCATGTTGTTGTTGTTGTTAGGAGCTGTGGTGTCATCTCTGACTCATAACAATGCTATGTACAGCTGAATGAAACACTGCCCAGTTCTGTGCCATCTTCATGATACTTGCTATACCTAAGCCCATTGTAGCAGCCACTCTGTCAATCCATCTTATTGAGGGCCTTCTCCTTCTTCACTGACACTCCAAGTTACCAAGCGTGAAATCCTTCTTCAGGGAATGGTCCCTTCTGACAACATGATCAAAGTAGGTGAGATGAAGTCTGGCCATTCTCCATTCTAAGGAAGATTTCAGCTGTACTTCTTCCAGGACAGATTTGGTAGTTCTTTTAACAGTCCACAGTACTTTCAGCATTCTTCACCAATACCACAACTCAAAAGCATCAACTCTACTTATGTCTTCCTTATTTATTGTCCAGGTCTCACATGCATATGATGCAACTGAAAATACCAGGTGCATCTTAGTCTTCAAGGAGTTATCTTTGCCCTTCAGTGGTTGAAAGAGATCTTTTGCAACAGATTTGCCCAATGCAATACATCTTTTGATATCTTGACTGCTGCTTCCATTTTTGATTGTAGAACCAAGTAATGTGAAGTCTTTGACAACTCCAATCTTTTCTGCATTCACTGTGAGGTTGTTTATTGGTCCAGTTTCGAGGATTTATGTTTTCTTTACATGGAGGTTGCGGTGTAGTGAATTACCTGGTATGGCTTGTAAATTCCATGGTGGAATTGGCCATGAGCAATCAAGTAGCTTCTGATTGTTAACTATCCACCTGGGGTATTTCTGTTGGGAGCAGCACAAAACAAAGTTCTGGGAAGTCTGCTCTTTCTCAGGTGCTTAGAATTCTGATGTTATGATTGGCTAGTTTGGCCACTCTGCCAGGCTCAAAAGGAGGCCTCCCAGAGCAGAACTCTCTCTGACTGCTGGTTGAGGAATGTGATGCTGAAAGGTATACACTCTCCTGAGAGACATGCACTGCTGGGAAAGAGACACAAGAGACAGGCATTGCTGAGTGACACTGAGGGGCACGCACTGCTGAGTGAGAAACTGTGAAGACTGTTGGCTGAGAGGCCGGGAGAGAGACTGAGCTTTTTTCCTGAACTTGAACTGTAGCCTGGTGCTTCCCTAATAAACTCCGTAATCTGTGAGTTCTGTGTGGTACTGAAGCAAATTATCGAACCCAGGAGAGAGGTGGTGGGTGCTTTGGGAGGAACGGTTGGTGAAAGCGCTGGAGGGAGGCAACATGCCCGACTTCACAGGAATAGGCCTTGGGCTATTGATAGTGATTCTGTTTTCCTCTTGTGGGGTTAGAGGAGGTCAGAAGATGTGGCTTCCTTGCCCCTTTGGCAGTTGGTGTCAGAAGCAGTGGGATTAGTTGCAGTGGCTCCAGACTCATAGAAGCAGGAGAATTTGTAAAAGAAGGAAAGGGCCTGGGAAGTGAAATTTTGGATTCTTAGATTGTTACTTTGTTTGGTGTTACCTCTTAAAGGAGATAATTGATCCAGAGGCTAGGACTTTTGGTTACACCCAGACAAAGGCCCAAGGCCATATGCATAAAATGGGATTGTAATCAAGGTAAAGAAAGGAAAGTGGAATGTCATAAAAAGGATTATGTGTTTTGGATTATGTGTTTACCTGAATGTGCTAAGGGGATTGAATGTCTCTTACCTGCTTTTACATTAGGAATGATTAAGGGGTGTGGATAATAGAGAACGTGTAAGTCCACCTTCAGCTGATACTTGATTGGATATGTTTAAAAGGGGAAATAGAATTTGCCCAGAAGAAACACAAGCTTTTGTTTTAAGCCCTGTGTGTAGGCACTACTAGGAGTTTAGGTAGAAAACCTGAGCCCCATTCAATACTACTGAGGGAATGGAAGGTTTGCATTTGAAGAAAGGAACTTAAAAAAAAAAAAAAGACTGTTTGGCCTTTTGAATTTTGAGCAAGCATTTAGGCTTTGGATTCATCAAGGCAGGAAAGTCATGGTCCATGAGAGAAACCCCTTCCAGGACTGAAAGTTAAAGGAAACCAGCGAACAGTGGGCTTGTATGTTGCTCGCTTGTGACCACCTGGGTCCACTTGAGTGGAAATGGGGGAAGTGCAGCAAAGAAGAAATGGCTGAGTTTGTTACTCTTTGACCTAGGCCATGGAGGCTGGGGAAGAGAGGAAGTGCTGGCTGGTCTGAAGTGCAAGGAGTTGTGAGCCTTCGGGCATTGAAATAGTCCCTGAGGACTGAGGATGTGAGAGAATGAGAGCAGGTGCTGACTGGTCTGAAGTGAAGGGAAGAGTGTGACTTCCAGATTTGGCAGCTGGTACCCATGATCTAGCTGGGATGACTAGGGCTGAGCTGACCAGAACCCAACCAAACAAAGAGGAAGATGTTTGACACTGAACTGGTGTCAAATTTGATGGCTTGCACTGGACTGGACTTTGCTTGTTTATGGATGCAGATGCCCCAAGTTTCTAAGCAGAAGAGAAGATTCTTCAGAGAAAGAACAGGCTTATCTCCTCAGAGTACTGGTTTGATAGGGATGGGCAAATTAGAAATTGGCTCTCTAAAATGGGGGGAGAGGAAGGAATGAAATGGTTGGTTTACATGCTTTCATGTTGTTGCTTTCATGGGTGTGGTTATTCTTAAACTGATGGTGAAGAGGATGTTAATTTTTGAAGTATAAAAAGGATAATAGCTGGAAAAGCCAGGGGGTGGCCTGTGTTGTAGTGAATTACCTGGTGTGGCTTTTCTAGCAATAAGTCTTTGAAAACTCCATTGTAGAAATGGCCATGAGCAACCAAGTAGCTCCTGATTGTTAGTTATTCACCTGGGGTATTTCTGTTGGAAGCAGCACAAAACAATGTTCTGGGAAGTTTGCACTCTCTCAGGTGCTTAGAATTCTGATGTTATTACTGGGTAGTTTGGCCACTCTGCCAGGCTCAAAAAGAGGCCCCCTAGAGGCAGAAGTCTCTCTGACTGCTGGTTGAGGAAGATGTGCTGCTGAAAGAGACACATGCTCCTGAGAGACATGCACTGCTGTTACTGATGGTGATTCTGTTTTCCTCTTGGTGGTTTAGAGGAGGTCAGATGTGGTCTCCTTGCACCTTTGTCAGTCAACTGCTAAAAGGGCAGGGATGCCACATCTTCTGACATCCTCTAATCACACAAAAGAAAAACAAAATCACTATCAGTAGCCCAAGGCCTATTCCTGTGAGGCCAGACATGCTGCCTCCCTCCAGCCCTTTCACCAACGTAACACCAACTGTTCCTCCAGCAGCACTCACCACCTTTCTTCAGGGTTCGATAATTCACTTCAGTGGCCACACAGAACTCACAGGTTATGGGGTTTATTAGGGAAGCACCAGGCTACAATTCAAGTTCAGGAAAAATGCTCAGTCTCTCTCAGCCTACTGTATCTCAGCCAACAGTCTCTCACAGTCTCTCTCACAACAGTGTGTGTCCCTCAGTGTCTCATTCAACAATGCCTATCTCTTGTGTCTCTTTCCCAGCAGTGCATGTCTCTCAACAGTGCATGTCTCTTTCAGCAGCACATCCTTAGCCAGCAATCAGAGAGACTTCTGCCTCTAGGAGGCCTCCTATGGAGTCTGGCAGAGTAGCTAAACCAACCAATCATAACATCAGAATTCTAAGCACCTGAGAGAGCAGGAACCCCCCCCCCACACACACACACACCCCAGAACATTGTTTTGTGCCACTCCCAACACAAATACCCCAGGTGGACAACTTTAGCAATCAGGAGCTCCTCAGTTGCTCATGGCAAATTCCACCTCAGAGTTTACAAAGACTTATGGGTAGAAAAGCCACACTGAGTAATTTACTACACTGCAGAGGTGTAATCTACACTGCCGACTATCATCTTTGATCTTTATCAGTAAGTGCTTCAACTCATCCTCACTTTCAGCAAGCAAAGTTGCATATCACAGGTTGTTAATGAGTCTTCCTCTAATCCTGATGCCACATTCTTCTTCATATAATCTAGCTTCTCAGATTATTTGTTCAGTATACAAATTGAATAAGCAAAGTAAAAGGATACAACCCTGACACACTCCCTTCCTGATTTTAAGCCATGCAGTATCCCCTTGTTCTATTTGAACAACAGCCTCCTGTTCTATGCACAGGTTCCTCATGAGTACAATTAAGTGTTCTGGAATTCCCATTCTTCTCAATGTTATCCGTAATTTGTGATGATCCACACAATCAAATGCTTTTGCATAGTCAGTAAAACATAACTAAACATATTTCTGGTACTCTTTGCTTTCAGCCAAGATCCATCTGACATTGGCAATGATATCCCTTGTTCCACATCCTCTTCTTAATTCAACTTACATTTCTGGAAGTTTTCTGTCAATATTCTAATGCAACCATTTTTAATTATCTTCAATAAGATTTTATTTCCATGTGATATTAATGATATTGTTAGATGATTTCCACATTCTGTGGGATCACCTTTCTTTGGAATTAGTTCAAATATGGATCTCTCTCAGTCAGTTGGCCAGGTAGCTAGCTGTCTTTCAAATCTCTTGGAATAGCCACGTGAATGCCTCCAGCATGACATCCCCTTGTTAAAACATCTCAATGGTATTCCATTGATTCCTGGAGCCTTGTTTTTTGAAATTCCTTCAGTGCATCCTCGACTTCTTTCTTCAGTACCACTAGTTCTTGATCATATGCCACCTCCTGAAATGGATGAGAATCTACCAGTTCTTTTTGGTACAGTGACTTTGTATTCCTTCCATATTCTTTTGATGTTTCTTGTATCATTCAATGTTTTGCTCATAGAATCTTTCAATATTGCAACTTGAGTCTTGAATTTTTTTCTTCAGTTCTTTCAGCTTGAGAAGTGCTGAGCATGTTCTTCCCATTTTGCTTTCCAACTCCAGATCTTAACGCATTGCATTATAATAATTGGCTTTATCTTCTTGAGCTGCTTTTTGAAATCTGCCATTCAGCTTTTTTATCCTGTTCATTCTTCCATTTGCTTTTGCTACTCTCCATTCAATGGCAAGTTTCAGAATCTCTTCTGTCATCCATTTTGATCTTTTTTTTCCTTTCCTGTCTGTTTAATGATATCATCCCCCAATTCCTCTGGTTTTCAGTCATTTGTGTTCAGTGCATCAAATCTATTCTTTAGATGGTCTCTAACTGCAGGATGGATATAATCAAAGTCATATTTAGGCTCTCATAGACTTTTTAAAATTGTCTTCAACTGTAACTTGAACTCGCGTATAAACAGTTGATGATCTGTTCCACAATCAGCTCCTGGCCTTGTTTTGGCTGAACATATTGAGCTTCTCCATTGCTTCTTGCCATAGATGTAGTCAATATGATTCTTATGTACTCCATCTAGTGAAGTCCACATGTATAATTGCCATTTTTGTTGTTGAAAAAAGGTATTTGCAATGAATAAGTTGTTGGTCTTGCAAAATTCTACCATGCATTCTCCAACGTTATTTCAATCACCAAGGCCATATTTTTCAACTAACAGTGATTCTTCTTTGTTTCCCACTCTTGCATTACAATCAACATTGATAATCAACACATCTTCATTGCATGTTAGGTCAATTTCAGACTGCAGAAGTTAGTAGAAATCTTCAATTTCCTCATTTTTGGCTTTGGTTATATGTGCATAAATTTGAATAATAATAATATTGATTGGTCTTCTTTGTAAATGTGTAGAAATTATCCTATGACAGACAGCATTGTACTTCAGGATAGATTTTGAAGTGTTCTTTGTGGTGATGAATGCCACACCATTCTTCTTCGTTTTGTCATTCCCAGCATAGTAGATCATATGGTTGTCTGTTTCAAAATGGCCAAAGCCAGTCCATTTCAGCTCACTAATGCCTAGGATATTGATTTTTATGCACTCCATTTCATTTTTGACAACTTCACATTTTCCTAGATTCGTATGTTGTACATGTTCTGATTATTAATGGATTTTTGCACTTGTTTCTTTTCATCTCGAGTTGTGTCACATCAGCAATTGGAGGTCCCCAAAGCTTGATTCTACCCATATCATTAAGGTCAGTTCTTCTCTGAGGAGGTAGCTCTTCCTCAGTCATATTTTGAGTGCCTTCCAACCTGAGGGTCTCATTTTCAACGTTTAACAGACATCATAAAGTTTTCCAGTAATATATCAGGCAGTATTTCACTGTTGGTCATAAGGTTTTCATTGGCCAACTCTTTGAGAAGTGGATGGCCTCTTACTTCTTCCAAGTCTGTTTTAGTTTGGAAGCTTCCCTGAAACCTGTCCACCATGGGTAACCCTGCTGGCATTTGCAACACCAGTGGCATATCCTCTAGCCTCATAGCAACATGCAAGCCACCACAGGCTGACAAACTGACAGACAAGGGTATCTCCCTTAGTTGTTCGACACTGCTCTGCTCACTTCTTGGCCTCCTTTAATGCTGCTCCAAATCTCTCTCTCTCTCTTTATTTCCCTGTCAAGGAAATGGCTCACATGGTTGGAGAGCCTAGCAAGGACCATTCTGTGGTTCAGGCATCAGGCTGGAGACTTCTGACTCAAGTAGCTGCAGGGACTGATAAACCCAAGACCAACAAATCAGATAGCAGGTTTCTGATTCACAAGCTGCAGAGGCTAATAAATCCCAAAATAAATAGATAATACATAATGCCACTGGCTCAAGTAGAAAGAACTAGAGGTCATAGGATGAAAAACTTGTTGCAGGATCCATGTCAAACAGAAAGCCAGAGAACTTTGACAGAACATCCATATTTCATGGATATAGGCCATACCCAGAGGAAATTCCTTTTCAACTGATTGGTTGTTCATAAAAGATCTCATCATGGAAGTAATTACATTATATCAGATTTCATCATGGGGGATTACTACATCATAATGGACAAACCACTAAAAATCATAACCCAATCAAGCTGACCAGTGTTGCTAAATTATGACAACTTTAACTATCACAATCCACCCCTTGTGAACTTGGTACCTGTACCTAACTCCTTAAATCACACATAATCTTTAAATGAATACAATTATAAAGTCATAGGTACACCTGACATAATTAAACTAATACATGCACAACCAGAAATGCACTTGTTCTATTTACAAATTATATTTCATGAGTGGAAAAAGATATATATATGTATGTATTTGAGGAATATATACAATATTCATAACAATTACAGTCCCCTTTCTGCAATTGGCCATGTGGTCATAACTGATATATTGAACTACATTCTTCCTCTGCCCACTCTATATTCTCTTTGTAAGAAACTCAGTTGGTGATGGTTTTTTGCTTTGGTCATTAGTACTCATGTTGGAATTGGATTGCTGTGCTTTTCCATTGACTTTAATCACAGGACATACTCTTCTCTACCTCTTCTAGATAATATCAATCTTATTTCCTCTTGACTGATCAGGATCAATCACATCAGCCAATACAGGACTCCCTTCTTTGCTTGTTGATCCAAAATGGCCAGGTGGCATACTTAATTTCCAGTTCAATGCAATCAGTGTTGTGTCTACAGGTAGGAGTATTCCTTCATTTGGAATTAGACATCCATACCCACAGAGAATAGGGTCACAAGGAAAGGAAGTGAAATTTTTTTGAGTGGGTTATTAGGGGTAATAGTGAGAGGTGACACTCCCATTTCCATCCTGTTGTTTTTGGACCCATGATTCCTGGCTTTTCAGAAAAAGGGCCATGTATCAAACAGTGATTTAGAGCATGTACAACCTCCTGGAAAAAAAATTACCCCAATCTTGCAAGGTATTTCCACCTAGTTGATGGCATAATTGTGTCTTTTGAAGGCCATTCCATTGTTATATCAAGCCAGTTACTTCAGGATGATGGGGAACATGGTAAGACAATTGAATTCCATGAAAATGGACCCATTGAAACACTTTATTTGCTGTGAAGAGAGTTCATTGACCAGAGGTAATGCTGTGTGAAATACCACAATGGTGGAATTTTGTTGATGACACTTAACAACAACAACAATGCTGTGTGAAATACCACAGTGGTGGATAAGGCACTCTGTAAATCCACAGATGGTAGTTTTGGAAGAAGTATTGCTTGAAGGGAAGGCAAATGCATATCCAGAGTGTCTATTCCACCAAGAACAAAATACTACCCTTTCCTTGATGGAAGTGGTCCAATGTAATCAATTTGCTGGCTGATTACCTCAAGGAATGGTTCCATATCATGTACTCAGTGTTGATCTCTGCTGGTCTCAGATTGGGGCATTCAGCAGTGTCTGTATGCAAGTCAGCCTTAGTGAGTGGACATCTATGTTGCTGAGTCCATGCATAACTTCCATCCTTGCCACCATGGTCACTTTTCTCATGAGTGCATTGGGCAATAAGAGTGGCTGAGGAAAGAGAATGATTAGTTTCCACAGAACATGTCATCCTACCCACTTGCTAGTTAAAATCCTCCTCTGTCTAGGTCACCCTTTGATAAGCTTTCACATAAGACACAAATATTTTCACTTTTTTTGCCCATTCAGAGATGTCTATCCACATAGCTTTTCCCCATACCTCTTTGTCACCAATTTTCTAATCATTTTCTTTCCAAGTCCCTGACCATCCAGCCAAAACATTGACCACAGTCATGAATTAGTATATTCTTACATATTTAGCCATTTCTCTTTCCAAGCAAAATGAACAACCAGGTGCATTGCTCAAAGTTCTGTCCACTGGCAGGATTTCTCTTCACCCCTGTGCTTCATTCAGGGAGGTCCCAGAAATGTGCTACACTGCTAAATTATAACATAGTACTGGAGAGTTTCTACTTCTGTAGTGATAATGCCTTGGAGACCCAAGGAGGGGTTACTATGAGTCAAGTCGGACTCAACAGCACATAACAACAACAACAACTCGAGAGTTTATATACCTTGAGGCAGGAGAGTGCAAGTGCATTGCTGGCTTAGCCAGCAGAAAGAAAACTGCTTCTAGTGATCCTTTGAACCCAGAATTGAGAAGAAGGCATCGGCCAGATCAATAGCTACATATCAAGTACCAGAAGATGTATAAATTCCTCAAATAATGAAACCACATCTCAAACAGCAGCTGCAATTGATGTCACTACCTGGTTAAGTTTATAAGAATCCACTGTCATTCTGCAAGATGCATCCATTTTTTACACAAGCCAAATACATGAATTAATGGTAGGAATTACCACTCCTACCTACATCCTGCAAGTCCTTGATGGTGACACTAATATTTGGAATTTCTCCAAGAATGTAGATTATTGTTTTTGTTTACTATTTCCCTAGATGAGGAAATTCTATTGGCTTGCAGTTGGCCTTTCCTACTGTGGAAGGCTGTGTGTCAACTTGGCTGGGCTGTGATTTTGAGTAGTTTGGCTTGACAGACAGCTGGATGTAGTTATTCCCCATGATGAGATAAAAAAAAAAAAAAAAAGAAAGAAACTTTGCTAGTTGAGTTTATTCCAACTTACAGCAACTCCCATTGGATTCCCAAGGCAGTATAACTTTTTTGGAAGGAGACTGCCTCATCTTTCTTTCACAGAGCAGCTGATGTGTTCAAACCATTGACCTTTTGATTAGCAGACAAATGTCTTAAGCACTGCATCACCAGAGCTCTTTATAACAAGATTGGATGTGATATAACCACCTCCATGGTGGAATTTGTAAGCAGCTAATTAGTTGAAGGGACTCTCCCTGAGGTTTGGCCTTCATCCAGTATACATGGAGAAGCTTTGAGAAAGTTCTCTAGCTTTTTTATTTATTTTGGATCCTGCATTTGGCCCATTGACATCTCCAGCTCCTGGACTTGAACCAGTGGACTGCCATGTTGCCTGCCAATCTTGGGATTGTTGCCTTCACAGCCTGTAAGCCAACAATCTGCCATTTTATTTTTCAACCTTAGATTCATCAGCCTCAGCAGCCAGCAGTTGTGTGAGTCTGAAGAAGCCTCCAACTTACTCCAGTGGTCCTGGAAAGCAGACCTGAAGCCCAAGGCCCAGGGGCTGCCACCCAGCCCCTAGACATGGCACTCTGAACTTGGACTTACAGACTCCTAAACTTTAAGAGTATAAATTTCTATTTGTTAAAGTCATCCACTTGTGATGTTTCTGTTACAGCAGTACTAGAGAACTAAGATACCTACCATAATTAAGCCTTTACTCCACATGTCTGTGATCCAAGGTAAGATTCTTCCAGTTGCTGATTATGTCTTTTCCAATTATGCCTTCTGAATCTAAAGCAATCACTACAAAATGGTTTCAAGGAACTGCTGGACAATCTGTGAGATGGACCTGAGCTAAAACTCTATTAATAACCTGACCTCCAAATATCCCTACTCTGACTGGTGAACCACAGTGATGTTTTGGGTCTACTGGAATTAGGATCAATTTGAAGCCATTGCCAATAATCCCCATAAAGTCTGATAATTTTCTTTTCCCTAGTGAATAGTCATTTACATAGAATGCTGATTCCTTTGGGAAAGCCTGGGAGAAAGATTAATAGTATATATTTTTGGCAGTGTAGTGGGGTCTTTCCTCAAGGGAACCCAGCTTCCCCTTCATTCAAGGAATTGTGGGTCTGTCTGTAAACTGGCAGAAGCTTGGGAATTGATTGAGGACCTGTGACTCTCTATTCTGGTTATTCAAATTAGACTGCCATTGACATGAACTAGAATTATTTTCTTGTACAGATCAAGTAAATATTTATTGTTGTTGTTGTTATGTGCCCTGGATTAGATTTCCTATCTATTTTATTCCTAGGGATGTCATGCCTAAGTAACCAATGCCATAAGTCCATACAAGTCGCCATTCTGATTACTGCTTTGACCCTGCTGTCAATTATGTAAAGGATGTCCACCTTGTCTTCATCAGTTATGTGCTATCACCTGACTCCTACCACCAAGAAGTCCAGTTAGCACCACTATAGTTAGATGTCTTAATTCAATTAGAGCAGTTCCCACCCACTGTCAAATCTGACTTATATAAAATCTGAACCACAGCAGTCTTCAAGTATGCTTTTGCTCCCTTCATAATTTTGTTTTCTCAACATTGTGGTAAAAGGTGAGTCATTTGGCTACTCTATGTGTGGGAGCTCTGGTAGCATAGTGGCTAAGACACTTGCCTGCTAACCAGAAGACTGGCGGTTCAAACCCACCAGCCACTCCTCGGAAGGAAGGTTGGGCAATCCTACTTCCGTAGTGATACTGCCTCGGAAACCCAAGAAGGGGTTGCTATGAGTTGGGTTTGACTCAACGGCACATAACAACAACAGCAACAATGTGTGATTCTATGGGTATAACCTGATAAATCCACTCTAATATGCCAATTTCCCAAAGCCTTTGGATACATTCTTCTACAGTACACCAAGGCAGAGCTGGTATTTCCATTTGATTTAGTGCAGGCCACTGTGTACTGCATGCTTTAGTGAACCAATCAAATAAACTGTTACATCATTTCCTAACCCCTTGAGCTGAAACATTGAATGAAGAATTTGTATTTAGTAGTCCCATATCAAAGAACTCAGATTGATCCAGCATTACATTCTTGAACCATTATCCCACACCTTTTATAGCTATTCCCACACATATTCTCCAGGTTTATGTTTGTACATATTAGAAAAATCAAGCAATTCTTTTGGAGTGTAATACTCTTTTTCTTGGGTCACACTTTGCATTCACCTTTTGGGAATCAAAAACCAAACCAAACTCACTGCAGTAGAATGGGTCTCGACTCATAGCGACCTCTCCTTGGGTTTCCAAGGTGTTATCATTGTGGAAGTAGATTGCTCAACCTTCCTTCCGAGGAGTGGCTGGTGGGTTTGAACCAGCAGCCTTCTGGTTAGCAGTCAAATGCTTTAGGCACTACACCACCAGAGCTCCTTAAATCCAGCTATAGATCTAGAAACAAAAATGGGTGTGGAAAGGGGTCCTGGGAACACTCAGCAATGTTTTATAAAACATCTGCCTCAGGCAATGCCCAAGAAAATGCCCCGGGTGCCACAGCAGCAGGCACAGTTTGGTTAATCTCATCAAATGGGTGTGGAAGGGATGATTTTATTAGGAAATGTGGCTTAGCAGACAAAGATGGAATAATCTCTTCAGACAGGAGAGTCCTGATCTTTGTAGGAGTGATCCAATAGAATTTAGGGGTTCAGTGTCCCCATCTTCCTGATTGTCAGCCCACATCTTCCCATTCCAAGTTTCAGCGTTTGGTTTCTATTGGGTCTGTGAAACCAAATGTTCATGCACTGTTGAGAGTAAAACAAATCTGCTTTGTAAATTTGCACCCAAATCACAAAAATAAAATAAAACAAAAATATTACAAGAAATAAAGCTTTCTTTCAGGAAAAAAGTAGCAGGTCTTTTGTGCAGCACTTGGGTCATTCCAAGGCCCTGAACTCATCTCTTGCTTTCACTACATTGTCTAGTGAATATAGGACCAACCAACCAGCTTCCTTATACTTGTCATTCTGACAAAATTATAGAAAAATAGGTAATGTGCAATCACCTGGAGGCTTGTTTATCACAAATATTTGATATACTGGTGCTGATATTTTGTTTATTTCTGTTGCTACCTCATACCAATGATTAGCAGTGCCCTCTTTGCTGCTATAAGTAGAATCATTAGTGCCTTTAAGCTATACTTGAGAACCAATTTAGAAAACCCATTTTTATAACTTTGTTTCTCTATAACTACTCAGACCTGGTCACCTGATTGGAAGAGATACATATTTGTACCCAATCCAAATAAAGGTGATGCAACAGAATGTGGAACTTATCAAACAGTATCATTAATATCACATGCAAGTAAAATTTTGCTGAAGATAATTCAAAAATGGTTGGAGCACTATATTGGCAGGGAACTGCCAGAAATGTAAGCTGGATTCAGAAGAGGATGTGGAATCAGGGATATCATTGCTGATGTCAGATAAATCTTTGCTGAAGGCAAATTACACCAGAAGGATGTTTAATTTTGTTTTCTTGACTATGCAAAAGAATTTGACTGTGAATCATAACAAATTATGGATAAAATTGAAAAGAAGGGGAATTCCCGAACACTTAATTGTGCTCATGGGGAACCTGGAGTGATATTACTCCTGTTTCTCTGTCTGCCTATTCTGATGCTGACTTCCAGATAATACGATGAAAACCATGGATTTTAGTATATATAGAAAAAGTCAAAAATTAATGTCTCTTTGGAAAGCAGCCAGGAAAACCTTGTCCATTTCTTAAAGAGAAGTGCTTAGATTCATACTTTATAGAGTTGAAGGACAACGAAAATGAGAAAGGAATTTCAAATCAAGCACAGAATGTCTCCAGGTTCTTCTGATTTTATTTTGAGTATGCCAAGTCTAAAATAACTGAAGGATTTCCTAATTTTTATTCTTACATTTCTATAAACTTTGACATTTTGAAGGAGATAAGGTAGTGATTATGAATATAAAGATGTTAATTTCTCTGAATGACCAAAGACAAAGGATTTTTGCATGTGCATGGAAAAATCACCTAGCAAATTCACAAATATAACTTGGTAGTACATTTATTTAGATGGCATGAAGTTACACTCTCCAACTATTAATAAAGAGAAAGAAAACAAATATTTATTGAGATTTGAATGTGCTAGACATTGTGCAAGAGCTTTATACACATTTTTACATACAAATCACTAAGAAGTTTGTAAGATATTTGATATCATCCATGATTTACAGATGAAGAAACCAAGGCTCTGAGAGGATAGTTAAATTGTTCAAAGAGTTAATATTTACTAAACCAAAAACTTACTGCCATTGAGTGAATTCCAACTCACGTTGTTGTTGTTGTTGGTGGTGGTGGTGGTGGTGGTGGTGTTGTTATGTGCCATGGATTCCAACTCATAGCAATTCCAATTAGATATCCAAGGCTGTAAATCTTTGCAGAGGGAGCTCTTGTAGCCTAGTGCCTAAGGCACTTGACTGCTAACCAGAAGGCTGGCAGTTCAAACCCACCAGCCACTCCTCGGAAGGACAGTTGGGTTACCTACTTCCATAGCTATATTGCCTTGGAAACCCAAGGAGGGGTCACTATGAGTCAGGTCCAACTCAATGGTACATAACAACAACAACAACAAATCTTTGCAGAAGCAGACACCCCATCTTTCTTCCACAGAGCAGCTGGTGGGTTCAAATCACCAACCTTTTAGGGAGCAACGAAATGCTTTAACCAGTACACCACCAGAGCTCCTTAATATGTACTAGACATACTTCCCCCACCCCCATCTCTTTGACTATGAAATCTAAGGAGCTCTGATGGTGTACTGGTTAGGCATTTGGCTGCTTACCAAAAAGTCAGTGGTTCAAACCCACCAGCCCCTCCATGGACGAAAGGTGAAGCAGTCTGCTTTCATAAAGATTTATAGCCTTGGAAACCATTTGCTATGGCACAGAATCAACTTGATGGCAGTGAGTAAGTTTGAGACACACATTATTATAAATTTTTCTATCTCTTTTCCTATGAAATCTACAATGAACTTTCTTTGTGATATATCTGAAAAATAGCATATATTTGAAACCACTCCTAAAGTGTCTTATCTTCTACAGAAGCAATAAAGGCAAATAGCAGGGGTTAGTCATGGGCCACTACACTAGTTTTCCCTTTGTGCTGATACGTTGTGCAGTAGTTCTGATGGCATTACTTGTCGCACATAATTCTCTACCTACTACGAATCTATGGATTTGACAGACGGGCAATTATAGACTGCTGCAAAAACTGTAGAGTGATATGATGAGCCAAATTATCCTTTAGAGATGGCAAAAGATCTACCATAAGATAAAAGATCAGAAACCCAGAACTGTTTGTCATCTTTTCTAAGTGAAATGTAGCTTTGGCTTCTGATCCAGTTAAACCCAGATCAAAATAAAATCAAACTATACGGTTCTAATTAAGAATTTCAGATACCACCAAAATTCTCTGTTGAGGTCCTGGACAGCAGAAGAATTGAAAAATGAAAGGAAAGAAGGAAGGAAGGGAGGGAGGGAAGGAGGGAGGAATAGGGAGGCAGGAGCAAGGGGGAGGGAGATAAGGAGGAAGGGAGGGAGGGAAGAAGGAAAGAAGGAAGAATAGAGGTAGGAGAAAGGGGGAGGGAGTGAAGGAGATGGGAGAGAGGCAGGAAGGAAGGAAACAAGTTCATCCAGAAGCCTATAATCCTACCTAAGTATAAGGATAAAATCTTAGGTGAACAGAGTTACTTATTTTTTTTCAATTTGGATCTATACATTAGTCAACCTAAGGAAGGTAGTTATTAAAAGATTATGATAACTACTTTTGTTATAAATGTGAGAATATTCACAATTAGTATTTCAAAATTAGTAGTTGGACTGCTTCCAAGATCATAGCACACAATTTTCTCTTAAAATTAACCTTTTTATTCCTAAATACCCAGGAATTGATAGATTCCTGTATGTGCTTATCACTCAGTCACTCAGCAAATACTTTTAGAGCACTTTTTATGGGCCAGTTATACTTCAAAGAAGTACAGCTACTCTTCACTTTTCAATTATTTTGTTATCCAAAATTTTATGTTTATAACAATATTAAAAAATCTACTATATGACAATTTTGCACATTAAAGACATACAAAATGCTAGATGTGAGCTGAGAGTAACTCTGGCTGTGGTGGTTAAGGTTATATGTCAACATAATTCTCAGTGGTTTGCAAGCTAAATAATGATGTAATTTGGCAATATAATGATTCTTACATCCTTCATTTTGTGTTCTATTTGTAATCATCCTCCATTTTCATATAATGCCAATTTTTACATAATGATCAAATCTTTGAATTAATCATGTCAAGAAGTGAAGAATGGGTTTGCTAGAGGTACAAAGTTATATATATATAATTATACACACACACACATGTATTTATACACACACACATGCAAACGGTTGATGTTCAACTATTTCAGGAGGTGACATTTGATCAAGAAGCAATGGTATTGAAGAAAGAAATCGAAGGTGTGCTGAAGAAATTGGCAAAGAAAAACAAAAAACCCTCTAGGAATTGATAGAACACCCATTGAGATGTTTCAACAAACAGATGCTACGCTGGAGGCACTTACTCATCTATGCCAAGTAATCTGGAAGACAGCTACTTGGCCAACTGACTGGAAGAGATCCATATTTGAATCCATTCCAAAGAAAGGCTATTCAACAGAATGTAGGAATTGTCTAATAACATCATTAATATCACACACATGTAAAATTTTACTAAAGATAATTCAAAAATTGTTGCAGCAATATATTGACAAGGAACTTCCAGAAAAGTAAGCTGGATTCAGAAAAGAATGGGGAATGAGGGATGTCATTGCTGATGTCAGATGGATCTTAGCTGAAAGCAAAGAATACCAGAAATGGTTGTGTTTTATTGACTATGCGAAAGCATTTGACTGTGTGGATCATAATAAAATATGGAAAACATTGTGAAAAATGGGAATTCCAGAACACTTAATTGTGTTCATAAGGAACCTGTACATAAATCAGGAGGCTGTTGTTACAACAAACAAGGGGATACTGTGTAGCTTAAAGTCAGGAAGGGTGTGCATCAGGGTTGTATCATTTCACCATAATTATTCAATCTGTATGCTGAGCAAATAATCTGAGAAGCTGGACTATATGAATTACAATGTAGCATCAAGATTGGAGGAAAATCCGTTAACAACCTGTGATATTCAGACGATGCAACCTTGCTTGCTGAAATTGAAGATGATGTGAAGCACTTACTGTTGAAGATTTAAGACTGTAGTCTGCAGTATGGATTACTCTGCAGCACTGAGAAAATGAAAATCTTCACAACTGGATCAGTAAATAGCATCAGGATAGATGGCAAAAAGATTTAAGTGGTCAAAGTCTTCATTTCACTTGGATCCACAATCAACATTCAGGGAAGTAACAGTCCAGAAATTAGACAAAAATCTTTTGCAAAAGACCTCTTTAAAGGGTTCAAGAGCAAAGATGTCACTTTGGCTACTAAGGTGTGCCTAACCCCAACCATAGTATTTTCAATTGTCTCATATGTATGTGAAAGCTGTACAATGAATAAAGAAGATTGAAGAAGAGTTGATGATTTTGAGTTGTGGTGTTGGCGAAGAATACTTGAAGTACCATGGACTGCCAGGGGAACAAACAAATCTGTCCTGGACGAAGTGCAGCTGGAATGCTCATTTGAAGCAAGAATGCCCAGACTTTGTCTCATCTACTTTGGTCATGTTGTCAAAAGAGACCATTCCCTGGAGGATATCATGCTTTGTAAAGTGGAGGGTAAGCAAAAAAGGAAAGACCTTCAACCAGATGGATTGACACAATGGCTACAGCAAAGGGTTCAATTATAGCAAAGATTGGGAAGATAGTATACTCCCATACTACTACAGGCAGTGTTTCATTCTCTTGCACAAAGAGTTGGTATGCGTCAGAACCAAGTACTTAACAACAGCACTTAACAACAACATATACATACACACATACATATGTGTGTGTGTGTGTGTGTTTATATGGAGCTCTGGTGGTTACACACACACACACACACACACATATGTATATATACAGACAGACACCCTTTCCAAAATTGATAAGATTTTGCTTTATGAACCATACAAATGTTCCTGAGGACACTTTCCAATCCAGCACAATGACCCTTTCATCTTTGGATCTTTCCTTGATTAGATAATCACATTCCTTGAAATCTCCCCTCAGGAGCAATTTAACAGAATAGACAATCTACTCTTAAATATATTCACTATAATGTTGCCTAAAAGAATACAAAATTTGCCATCAATAATTGGTTATTATACATGTCTCAGTACACTATTTCTTAATTGCTAAAAATTCCAGTAAATATAAAGAGTATGTGCAAATAAAAAATGTTTTTCTATGCATGTTTAAATAAAGAAGGCAAAACGCAAAATAACATTTTTCATATGATTACAACTATATGAATCAAGTTTTTGTCGAACAAAGAGCAGGAGAAAATATGTGCTGCAGATATGTGTTGAGATAAGGGCATATACCTTAAAAAATTAAAATTTTTGAACTTTGTTTCATATTGTTGTATCATCTTTTCAATATACCAAGAAAATATGCACATGGACAGACAAAGGAAATGAAATTTACCATTGAAGAAGTAACAGATTAAAAGAAAAACCTGATCAATGATGGATGAATAAATGTGGAATCAGTCATCAAACTTTAAAATATGATACTGATGGTTATATAGTTGAAAATAAAGCATACTGAAATTAGCCATGAGATTAAGCATGAGCCCACCTGGTGGCATTTAAAGTAATTTAACTAGCATCCTTCATGTATTTCAGAGCAACCTAATCCTCAGCATAGAAAGAGAAAAACATCCAATCATATTTGTTTTTATTGAATACTTTATGCACTTATCAAATGGCCAGTCACTGCAAGAAATATAGTACTTAAAATATGCATAAAGTAGAAAAGAGTTATTATGATATCAAATACATCTAAAGTTTAATTTCCAGATTTGAAAATGGGAGATCTGCATATTACAGCCTAAAGAAAATATCAGTAAACCACCTCAGACTTTTGCCTTCCTTCAGTTCCTACCCTTCCATTCTCTTTTCACCATCACCTCCCCCTCCCAATAAAATCTAAGTCATGTGACTTTTTTTCAACATCTGCTTCCTTTCTTTTCTTTCATAGAAAGCGTGCATGAATAATCAGACCACACTGCTGCTGTTAATTGTAAAAATCATTAGCAAACTTCCAGGTGCTGTTTACTATATAACCATTGTAATTTTCTATCCTAAAATCAGCAACTCCCCCACATTATTGTCTGCCCTGGGGCATGAGAACTGTGCAGCTTTGAGGCTGTCAAAGGCAGTTGCAACCCCATTTACTGGGACTGAAAGAGATCGATCCACACCTGCAGCGTTTGAGGCAATAATTCCTAATATTAACCAGACCTCATGAGGAGCAGGCCCTTTTGCCAGCCTCCTCATGATTCAACACTTTGCAGTCCATGTGAAATCATTGAAATATGCAGTGATTGACTGACACCCACCCTCAGTTCTTTCTTCCCCTTTCTGCCATCACTCCACCCCATTTCCCATGGCTTCTGAAAAGAAACCTATAAAGAAGATAAAGCCAATCTAACCTACCTAGCAGGCTGAAGTGCCTGCATTCTTAAAATTACAAACAAAGTGTAGAAGAAGAGTAAATCCAACAACCCAAAAAGCCCAAACTAAAAGAATGAAGAATGTTGGGGATTTTACTGATTGAAAGATCACAATAAAGAGAGAAAGTAACCTGTCCAAAGCCACATAGACACTGCCTAATACTTTGCTTACTCAGAACAGATTACAACTTCCACTTGTTTCCTTTAAGGCATCTGTGGTTTTCCATAGGATATTCAAGATAAAAAGAAACAAAGCTTGAGTTTACATTCTTTGCAGGTAATACAATGACATCCCTGTATACACCTGCTGTTCTTCCCTTGAGGATTACAATTCCCACACTGCTCTTCTGGACACCATCCCACAAAGCCATCCAGTTCCATTGCAGGCATTACCCACTCAGGCTGATCTAACTGCTCCTTTGCCTATCCCTTACTCTTTGTATAGTAACAGCCATCATAATTACATTTCTGTATTGCATCATCTCATTTTGTTATTGTTAGGTGCCATCGAGTCGTTTCCGACTCATAGCGACCCCATGCACAGCAGAACGAAACACCACCCGATCCTGCGCCAGCTCCATGATCCTTGCTATAATTGAGCCCATCATCACAGCCACCATGTCAATCCATCTCATTGAAGGCCTTTCCCTCTTTCTTCGACCTTCCACTCTACCAAGCATGACATCCTTCTCCAGGGAATGGTGCCTTCTGGCAACATGACCAAAGTAGGTGAGATGAAATCTGGCCATTCTCACTTCCAAGGAGCATTTCGGGTGCATTTCCTCCAGGACATATCTGTTAGTTCTTTTAGCAGTCCATTTGTTGTTGTTGTTGTTATGTGCCATGAGTAGGACTAGACTCAAAACACCACTCCTTGGGTTTCCAAGACAGTATCACTACAGAAGTGGATTGCCCAACCTTCCTTTGGAGGTTGGTGAGTTTGAACCTCCAGCCCTCTGATTAGCAGTCAAGTGCCTTAGGCACTATGTTACCAGAGCTCTCATCTCATCGCATACCTCTATTTCAGTAGTACAGCGCCTCCAAGGCAAAGTAGCTTCTTTTCTTATAATTTTTATATTTTTGGTCAAGTACAGTACCTGAATAAATGAATCATAAAAAATCTATTGTGAGAGCTCTTCTAATATTGAATGCTTTTAATACATTATCAAGCTAAGAAGTCCTTCAAGAACATCTAATTATGAAATCAAAATTAATTTCCTGTGGCTCAGCAAAGTTAAGTGACTGTGCTGGACTATGTTTTTAATTTGACATCATCACCACCTCTTTCTATTTTCTTCTCTAAATCCCTGAGGAGAATTCTAGAGCTACATATGCCAGAATCCCTTTCCCTATAAATTTCTGACAATGAAAGAGAAGTAGAAGTCACTGATCTCCAGAGCAGTTGCAGGCTTATGTATAGGTATACTTAAGGGTAAAGTATGAGAGAAAGTGGATGTGACTTTCTCATGAGCTTCCAGGCCTGCTTCTATACATATCTTGCTTTGATGTTGTGGGCTGTGAAATTTGACAATGACTTCTCTCTTTTTTGTTCCCCTCATGCTTTCAAAAGCTTTGTTAGGTTTTAATTCCTTGTGTTAAAGTTTTCCTATGAGAAAACAACCATAATTTCAATAAATGGTCTGGATCAATTGGATATCCACAAGGAAAAAAAAAAAAAAAATTCTTGCATCTCCTTCCTCACATCATACATAAAAATCAAATCCAGGTAAATGTGAAATTGTTGTTGTTGTTGTTATGTGCTGTCAAGTCAGATCTGACTCAGCAATCCCTCTTCAGGTTTCTGAGGCAGTATCACTAGGGAAGTAGATTGCCCAACCTTCCTTCAGAGGAGTGGCTGGTGGGTTTGAACTTCTAGCCTTCTAGTTAACAGTCAAGTTCCTTTATACATTCATATAAATGTGAAAGATAAAATAATTAAAGTTCAAGGGATGACACAAGAACACCTTGGGGTAGATAAGTATTAAACAAGATTTTAAAATGTTATAATCTTAGAAAATAAAATTGACATGTAAACAATACTGAAATTTAGCTTTTCTGAATTTCAAAAGACACCATTAAGAGATGTAGAAGGCAAGACAAAAAGAGCAAAAGATACATTAAAAACAAATGTCTGATGGAAGAATATCTAGAATTTACAAAGAAATTTTACAAATCAGTAAGAAAACATAGGAATGGCCATAGAAAACTATGAGAAAAATTTGAATATACCCCTTGAGAAAGAATAGCTAAATAGCCAAAAACATGTTTAAAGGCACTCAGCTGTATTAATCATCAGAGAAATGCAAATTAAAACTACTTTATGTGCACAAGAAAGTCTATAATTTGAAAGACAGACAAAACCAAGTGTTAAGTCTGAAGCAACTAGAACTCTCATATTTGTAGGAGAATAAATTGGTGCAAGCTTTATTGTAGGTCGTTGGAAAACCTGGCATTATCTACGGAAATTGATCATACATTTTTTCCATATCCTAGAAATTCCACTAATATCAATAGAAATGTGTACATATTTTCACAAAAATTACTCATGAATATTGATAGCAACAATCAGTGAACAGCCCTACACTACAAACAACACAGCCTGTTCATCAAAAGGAAAATTAATAAATAAGCTGTAGCATATTCATAAACAGGAGGCTTAGTAGTACATTAGTACAGTAGTAAAGTGCTCAGCTGATAACCAAAAGTTGGAGGTTCAAACCTACCAGCTTCTCCATAAGAAAAGGAGGTGGCAGTCTGCTTCCATAAAAATACAAAGCCTTACAAACCCTATGAGCAGTTCTACTTTGTCCTATAGGGTCATCATGGGTTGGAATTTATCCAATGGCAGTATGTTTTTGGGTATATTCATAACTGGAATACTATAATCAATTAACTACAACTTCTCCAACAACATGGCTTAATCATAATCAAAACAATCAGGATATAAAAAGATAAATACTGAATAATTCAATTTATATAAAGTTTTAAAATTGGGGGGGGGGGAACTATAGTTTTAGAAATTAGGATAGTTTTTAATCTTGAGGAGGTAATGACCAGAAAGGGACAATGGGAGACTTTTTTTTTTTTTTTTTTAACGTGCCACATCTTAATCTGAATGGAAGTGACCAATTGGCAAAATTTTATTGAGTTCTACTCTTAATATATATTCATTTTTCTGTATAAATGTTATACTTCAATTAAAATTTTATATCAAAACCACTTCTGACTTAGCATACATAGAGTGACCTCTATTTTCTTCACTAATAGAATGAGTTACTTCAGTCCATAAATAATGAGTTTCATGGCCATGGTTATGAAGATAATCATGACTATGACAAAAATGATAAATATTTTAACTATAATCAAATGAGTTTCTACCATAACTAAGTGGTAGACAATGTACTGGAAAATTTATATAATTCATTTTGAACTTGTTACCTTGTTAGTTACCCATTTTAACCTTAAGGTATCCTGTTGTTGTTATTGTTAGGTGCCATCAAGTTGTCTCCAACTCATAATGTCCCTATGCACAGCAGAAGGAAACACTGCCTGGTTTTGTGCCAGCCTGCCAGCCTCATGGTCCATACTATACCTGAGCCCATTGTTGCAGCTTCTGCATCAGTTCATCTCATTGAGGGCCTTCCTCTTTTTCGTTGACCCTCCACTTTACCAAGCATGATATGCTTCTCCAGGAAATGGTTTCTTCTGACAATATGACCAAAGTAGTTGACACGAAGTCTGGCCATTCTCAATTCCAAGGAGCATTCAGGCTGTACTTCTTCCAGGACAAATTTGTTAATCCTTTTAGCAGACAATGGTCTCTTAACATTTTTCTCCAACACCACAACTCAAAAGCATCAACTCTTCTTCAGTCTTCCTTATTCACTGTCCAGCTCTCACACACACAAGAGGTGATTGAAAACACCATAGCTTGAGTTAGGTGCACCTTACGTCTTTGTAAGGAGACATCTTTGCTCTTCTTCACTTGAAAGAGGTCTCTTGTGGCAGATTTTCCCAATGCAATACATCATTTGATGTCTTGAATACTGCTCCCACTGGTGTTTATTGTAGAACCAAGTAATATGAACTCTTTGAACACTTCAATATTTTCTCCATCCATTATGAAGATGTTTATTGGACAAGTTGTGAGGATTTTAGTTTTCTTTATATTGAGGTGTAATCCATACTGCAGACTGTAGTCTTTTAATCTTCATCAGTAAGTGCTTCAAGCAACTTCAGAAAGCAAAGTTGTGTCATCTGCATATTGCAGGTTGTTAATGAGTCTTCCTCCAGTCCTGATGCCACGTTCTTCTTCCAAATGGCCGTTATCGGTCCCTTTTAGTTCACTAATGCCAATGATACTGATCTTTATGCATTCCACTTCATTTTGACAACTTCCAATTTTCATACTTCATAAATTCCACATTATGGATGGGTGTATGCAGCTTTTTCTGC
Source organism: Orycteropus afer afer (assembly GCF_000298275.1). Classification (NCBI taxonomy): domain Eukaryota; kingdom Metazoa; phylum Chordata; class Mammalia; order Tubulidentata; family Orycteropodidae; genus Orycteropus; species Orycteropus afer. Next base: position 10,918,556 of record NW_006921612.1, on the reverse strand, counting down.
CCATTTTGAGTCCTGCGCCATCAGCAAATAAAGGTCCCAAAAGCTTTACTCCATCTACATCATTAAGGTCAACTCTAATTTGAGAAGGCAGAACTTCCCTTGTCATATTTTGAGTATCTTCCAATCTGAGGGACTTATCTTCTGGAATTATATAAGACAATATTTTATGACTGTTCATAAAGATTTCCAGCTTCAGATGAAGACAGTCTCTGATGAAGGAAGGGGGCATCTGTTTCTGAAAGAAATGGCCACTGAAAACCTTATGAGTAGCAGTGAAACACTTTCTGATATGTTTTTATTGTTGTTAGGTGCCATTGAGTCAGTTCCAACTCATAGTGACCCTATGTACAACAGAATGGTCCTGGTCCTGTTCCTGCCTCACAATCCTTATTATACCCGAGCCCATCATGGCAGCCACTGTGTCAATCCATTACATTGAGGGCCTTTCCCTTTCTTACTGGTTCCACATTCTGCCCAGAATGATATTCTCCAGGGAATGGTCCCTTCTGATAATACAACCAAAGTAGGTGAGACGAATTCTGGCCATTCTGGATTCCAAGGAGCATTCAGCTGCACTTCCTCCAGGACAGGTTTGTTAGTTCTTCTGGCAGTCCATGATACTTTCAGTATTCTTTGGCAACACTACAACTCAAAAGTATCAACTCTTCTTTGGTCTTCCTTATTCATTGTCTGCCTTTCACATGCATATGAGGCAATTGAAAACACAAAGTCTTAGGTTAGACATACCTTTGTCTTCAAAGAGACATCTTTGCTGTTCAAGACTTGAAAGAGGTCTTTTGCAGCAGATTTCACAGTGCAATAAGTACTCTGACTTGTTGACTACTGCTCCCATTGATGTTGATTGTAGAAACAAGTAACATGAAATCCTCAACAACGTCAATCTTTTCTCCATTTATTGTGGTATTTTTTATTGCTCCACTTGTGAGGATTTTCGTTTTCTTTATGTTCAGGTGTAATCCATACTGCAGACTGTAGTCTGTAATCTTCATCAGTAAGTGCTTCAAGTCATCTTCACTTTCAGCAAGCAAGGTTGTGTCATCTGCATATTGCAGATTGTTAATAAATCTTTCTCCAATCCTAGTGCCAAGTTCTTCTTCATATAGTCTAGTTTCTTGGTTTATGAGCTCAGCATACATATGGAATAAGTATGGTGAAAGGATACAACCTCAATGAACTCCTTTCCTGATTTTAAACCATGCATTTTAAACAAAACCCTTATTCTGTTCAAATGACAGCCTCCTGGTCTATGTACGGGTTCCTCATGAGCACAATTAAATGTTCTGGAATTTCCATTCTTCTCAATGATAGCCATAATTTATTATGATCTACATAGTCAAAAGCCTTTGCAGAGTCAATAAAACACAAGTAAACATCTTTCTGGTATTCTGTCCTTTCAGCCAAGGACATCAACTATGACATCTCTAGTTCCACATCTTCTTCTGCATCCAGCTTGCATTTCTGGAACTTCCCTGCCCATTTATTGCTAACAACCATTTTTTAATTGTTTTCAGTGAAATTTTACTTGCCTATGATATTAATGATATTGTTTGCTAATTTCCACATTTTGTGGGATCACCTTTTTTGGAACGGGTACTAATATATATCTCTTCCAGTCAGTTGGCCAGGTAGCTGTCTTCCAATTTCTTGGCACAGATAAGTAAGTACCTCCAGCATAGCATCTGTTTGTCAAAACATCTCAATGGGTATCCCATCAATTCCTGGAGCTTCATTTTTTTTTTTGTTGTTGTTTTGTTTTGTTTTTTGCCAATTCCTACAGTGCAGTTTTGATTTCTTCCTTCAACACTATTGGTTCTTGATCATATGTCACCTCCTGAAATGGATGAACATTGACCAATTCTTTTTGGTAAAATGACTGTGTATTCTTTCGATCTTCTATTGATGTTCCCTTCATTATTCAATATTTTTCCCATAGAATCTTTCAATGTTACCACCCTAAGCTTGAATTTTTCTTCACTTCTTTAAGCTTGAGAAATACTGAGTGTGCTCTTCCCTTTTATTTGTGTAACTCCAAATGTTTGCACATTTCATTATAATAATTGACTTTGTCTTCTGGAGTGGCCCTTTGAAATCTTCTGTTTAGCTCTTTTATCTTGTCATTTCTTCCATTTGCTTTAGCTACTCTCCATTCAAGAGTAAGTCAGAGTCCCATTAGACATCCATTTTGGTCTTCCATTCCTTTCCTGTCTTTCTAATGAGCTTTTGCTTTCCTCATGGATGATGTTCTTGATGTCATCCCACAGTTCATATGCTTTTTGGTCATTGGTGTTCAGTGCATCAAATCTGTTCTTTAAATGGTCTCTAACTTCGGGTGGAATATAATTGTTTTGGTTAGTTAGTGCCACTCTGACAGGAATATACCACAAATGGGATGGCTTTAACAATTAGGAGCTTATTTTCTTGCAGTTTAGGAGGCTAGAAATCTGAGTTCAAAGTGCCAGGCTGTAGGGGCTGAGTGAAAGCCCCTCGACCCTGGGCTTCAGCTCTGCCTCTTGCTCTCTTCACTCAAGCAGCTGCTGACTGCTGAGGCTGACAAACCCAAGGTTGACAAGTGAAAAGGCACAGTTCTAATAGTACCACACTAGACAGCAGGCCATTGATTCAATTCCACTGAAAGTCCCAAGATAGGTGGACAACATGGCAGGCTGCTGAGGACTCTGCTACATACAAGGTCCAAACCTGCCAAAAAGCTGGAGAACTTCCTCAAAGTTGCTTTTTATATACTGGAAGAAGCTCACATCCCTAAAGCAGCTACTCAACTGTTCCAAGAGATTCCACTATGGAGTTAATTACCAATCTCACCACGGGGAATAACAACATCCAGCTTCCTATACACTCAAAACCAGGTCCAGCCAAGTTGACACACAACCCTAACTACCACAATAATCAAGATCATATTTTGATTCTCATGGACTTGTTTTAATTGTCTTCAGCTTCAACTTGAACTTGCATATGAGTAGTTGATGGTCTCTTCCAGTCAGCCTCTGACCTTGTTTTGACTGACATACTGAGCTTCTCCATCACTTCTTTGCACAGATGTAGTCAATCTGATTCCTGTGTACTCCATCTGGCAAATTCTGTTCCTTTACATTGTTGAAAATAGGTATTTGCAATGAATAAGCAGTTGGTCTTGCAAAATTCTATCATGTGATCTTCAGCATTATTTCTATCACCAAGGTTGTATTTTCCAACTACTGGTCATTCTTCTTTGTTTCCAACTTTTGCATTCCAATTACCAGTGATAATCAACACATCTTGATTGCATGTTTGGTCAATTTCAGAATGCAGAAGTTGGTAAATCTCTTCAATTTCCTCCTTTTTAGCTTTGGTGGTTGATGGGTAAATTTGAATAATAGTAGTATTAACTGGTCTTCCTTGTAGGCATATGGATATTATCCCATCATTGGCAGCATTGTACTTCAGGATGAATCTTGAAACATTCTTTGTGATGATAAATGCCTCACCATTTCTCTTCAATTTGTCTTTCCCAGCTTAGTAAATCATATGATTGTCTGATTCAAAAATGGCCAAAAATCAATCCATTTCAGCTCACTAATGCCTAGGATAGGAGCTCTGGTAGCATAGTGCCTAAGGCACTTGACTGCTAACCAGAAGGCTGGAGGTTCAAATCCACCAGCCACTCCTCAGAAGGAAGGTTGGGCAATCTACTTCTGTAGTGATACTGCCTCAGAAACCCAAGGAGGGGTTGCTATGAGTCAGGTCCAACTTAACGGTACATAACAACAATGCCTAGGATATTTATCTTTATGTGTTCCATTTCATTTTCTACAAATTGCAATTTTCCTAGATTCATACTTCGTGCATTCCATGTTCTGATTATTGATGGATATTGGCAGCTGTTTCTTCCCATTTTGAGTCATGGCATATTAGCAAATGGAGGTCCCGAAAGCTTTACTCCATCCATGTCATTAAGGTTAATTCTACTTTGAGGAGGCAGCTATTCCCCAGTCATATTTTAGTGCCTTTAGACCTGAGAGGCTCATCGTCTGGCAATATACCAGACAGTGTTTCAATGCTATTCATAAAGTTTTCACTGGCCAATTCTTTGAGAAATGGATGGTCCCTTCCTTCTTCAAAGTCTGTCTTAGTCTGGAAGCTCCACTGGAACCTGTCTACCATGGGTAATCCTGCTGGTATTTTGCAACACTGGTGGCATAGCCTCCAGCCTCACAGCAACACACAAGCCACTACCATGTGAAAAATTGACAGATGAGTGGTGGAAGAAACCTCTAGTTAGTGGCATAGTTTACCCTTCATTCCCCATTCAACTCCAAAGTAACCATCAAAGAATTGCTCTCTCTCTCTCTCTCTCTTTTTTTCCCTTTTTTTTTTTAATCATCAAACTCTTTTCTTGTCTTTTAATAGTAGTGGTCTCATACAATATTTGTCCTTTTGTGATTGACTAACTTTACTCAGCCTCTAAGTTTGCCCATGCTGTGAGCTGTTTTGCAGATTCATAATTGTTCTTTAATGCATAATATTCCATTGTATGTATGTGCAATAGTTTGTTGACCCATTTCTCTGTTAATAGGCATTAAGATTATTTTCATCTTTTTGCTGTCCTGAATAGTGCTATGATGAACATGGGTATGCATATATTTTTTGCGAGTAATGGCTCTTATTTCTCTAGGATATATACTTAGTAGTGGGATTACTGGATCATATGGTATTTCTATTTCTAACTTTTTTTAGGAAGTGTCATACCTTTTTCCACAGTAGTTGCACTATTTCAGAATCTCACCAGTAGGGTATGAGGTTTCCAGTCTCACCCACATCTTTGACAGGATTTGTTGCTTTCTGCTTTTTGAACATTGCTATTAGAGCTGGAATAGCTGATAACTCATTTTTGTTTTGATTTCCCTCTCTTGAATGGCTAATGATTGAGCATTTCTTCATGTATTTTTTAGCCACCTTAATGTTTCCTTTGGTAAAGTATCTGTTTATGTCCTCTGTCATTTTTAAGTGGGTTATTTGGTTCATGTTGTTGTTATTGTTTTTGTTAAGTTTTGGCAGTTTTCTATAAAGTTCAGAGATTATCCCTTTGTCTGATATGTCATTGTCAATTTTTTTTTCCCCCAGTCTATGGGTTCTCTTTTTACTCTCTTGGTGAAATCTTTTGATGTGTTGTTGTTGTTGTTGTTGTTGTTATGTGCCGTCGAGTTGGCCCCGACTCATAGTGACCCCTCCTTGGGTTTCCGAGGCAGTATCACTACGGAAGTAGATTGCCCAACCTTCCTTCCGAGGAGTGGCTGGTGGGTTTGAACCGCCTGCCTTCTGGTTAGCAGTCAAGTGCTTTAGCCACTATGCTACCAGAGAAATGTGTCTAATTTTTAGGATGTCCCACATCATTTTATTTTTTGACTGCTGCTTCCATGATATTGATTATTGATTCAAGTATGATGAAATCCTTGACACCTTCAATCTTTTCTCCATTTTTCATGATGTTGCTTATTGGTTCAGTTGTGAGGATATTTGTTTTCTTTATGTTGAGATGTAATCCATACTAATGGTTATAATCTTTGATCTTCAGTAAATACTTCAAGTCTTCTCCAATCTTAGAAATAACTTAAAAACATCTGTGGTCTTAGAAAAGAGCATGAACTATGTCTGGGGCTGACTGCTGCCTGTAAGAGTTTCAGTAAACTGAAATGTCTTTGCCTCTGACCATCTGACTAGAAATTGGATATAGTGAATCTCTGCAATCATATGAAACATTAACTTTTCTCACTTGAAAATAAATTTTAAAATAAGAAGTAATAATACTTAACTTACAAGATTGTGGGATAGAATTTAGTACAATGAATGTTCTAAATGCCGCAAGGTAGTTAAGGGAATTTTGATTAACGATCTCTCATATTCTCCATATACAGAATATGCTATTTTTTACATCTATCTGTAAAAAAAAAAAAAAAAATTTAATTAGCATAGAGATGCTTCTTAAAATAACTGGGTTGGGGGAGGGAGCGGTTGGCAAACAACATAAAAAGTGCATGCTATTTGTGAAAAAATACAGTAATAGCAGGCAAAACTGAGAATTCACTGAAGGTTGAGAAGAACGACACATAGAATAAACCTAAGTCTGAGATGATAATTAGTCTTTTTATTTTCCCTGGTAAGCATCTTCTTCATTTCTCTGAATGAAAATTCTGAATATTCACCAAACTCCCAATACTTCCCAACTTCCTTCCCACTCTAGCAGTTGAGGTTTTAACTTGTACTTCAAAGAAATCTAAGGCCAATAGACTTCTTCTCTAGCCCTTCTACTCATATACATACAGTCAGACCCATATGATTTTCATCTCTTCTCCTTCTTCAGAGGAAAAAGATGCCCTGTACTCTTTTAGGAGAAGACTTTCTGTGTCCTCATTGTCTTCCCATATTCCTTATCTGACTCTTTCCAGTAACTTATATAAAAACTTGAATCTCTCCAATACCCTAATGTATCATTCCCTCATATATCATTCTCAAACCTGAATTAACCTCTAAATTCAACCTCCTAAGTGTATATTACCCTCCAAAATTTTTCCCTCACTTCTTATCCAAATTTATCAGAATAATACTTGAAATTATTATTTGCATTACCGCAGTATAGTAAATTACATAGTGTGGCTTTTCTAGCCATAAATCTTTGTAAACTCTGTGGTGGAATTTGCTGTGAGCAACTGAGTAGCTCATGATTGCTAAAGTTATTGTCTTGGGGTATTTTTGTTGAATCAGCACAAAACAGTCTTCTGGGAAGTTCACTCTCTCTCAGGTGTATGGAATTCTGATGTTGGGATTGGTTAGTGGTCATTTTGCCAGGCTCAAAAGGAGCCCTTCTAGAAGCAGAAGAGGTCTCTCTGACTGTTCTCTGAGAAAGATATGCTGCTGAGAGAAACACACTCCTGAGAAACATATACTGCTGAGAGAGAGACACTGAGGGATATGCATTGCTGAGATAGAGACAAGAGACACACACTGAGAGAGACTGAGCATTGTTCTTGACTTGAATTGTAGCCTGGAGCTTCCCTAATAAACTCCATAATCTGTGAGTTCTGTGTGGCCACTGCAGCAAATTATTGAACCCAGTAGAAAGGTGGTGGGTGCTGTGGGAGAAACAGTTGGTGTCAGGATGGGTGAAAGGGCTGGAGGGAGCCAGCATGTGTGGCCTCATAGGGATAAGTCTTGGGTTACTGATGGAGATTCTGTCTTCCTCTTGTGTGATTAGAGGAGGTCAGAAGATGCAGCCTCCCTGCCCCTTTGGCAGATAGTTTTTTATACATTTCCTAATACAACACAGTTTAGCATTCATCCCTTCACTTTGTAGAATCTGTTTCCACTAAGCCTGGATAATTTCAAAATTCATTGAAAACTCCCCATTCCTTATTGGCTGGACTTCTCTTTTGCAGTGACAGAGTTGAAGACTGTTTTTCTTGAGGAACCTTATCTTTTGGCTTCTGTGTCACTTCAGGCTCTAAATCCTCTTCTTACCTGTCTCCATCCAGGGCTCTGCTTCTTCTAGAACCTGTATGTGTCTGATTCCTGGGTATCTTACCTTAGTCCCTTGCTCACTATGTAAACTTTTATGTTGATCTCAAATTTTCCCCAGAAATTTAAATTCCTATGTCCAACTCTTTGCTGGAAATTTTCATGCTACTGTCAAGACTCCATAGATGATTAGTGAAGACTACCATTTGAGGGGAGAAAATGTACATTAGCAACATATAGTGTACATTTCTATCCTCCAAGCCTAGACCAGAGTTAAAAGACAAAGACAGAAATAAAAGAAAGCAAAGCAGTTGCCATCAAGTTGATTCCAAATCATGGTAATCACATATACGACAAAGTAGAACTATGCTCCATAGCTTTTCAGAGTACAGGGCATCAATTTCCTCTGAGACAGGGAAGAGATGAGGAGCATAAGACTGTCTCTGTAAGCACTTTCTCTGGAAAATCTCTAGACCTCTCTTCCAAGTTTCCTCTGGGTGAAATAAAATTTCCAACCTTTAGGTTAGCATCAGAGCATGTTTTTTTCAGTTTGCACCACCTAGGGACTCCAGGTGGTCAATAAATGCTTGTTAAATGAATGGGTGAATGAAACAAACAAATAAATAAATAGTCAACAATTACAGATGTACTCAGATGTTATCTTTTTCCTGATCCATATCTGTCCATCACTGTCACTTATCCAGCCATACTCAGAGGTGAGTAACATGTGTCTGGTAACCAGTTTCAAAAAAGAGGAATAAGTTAACCAGAAAACATAGCACTTCTTTTTTTTTTTTTTTTTTTTCCCCCTTCTTCTTTTAACGTAGCATTTGGCTTCCAAAGAAGTTATATTTCAGAGGATGATCCTGATGAGATCAGAACGACTCATAAAAGACCATCGTAGCTGAGCACCAGTCACTGGGAGGTCCACAGCCTCGTCTGCTATCACAAGCTGTTTCCTCATTTAACATCTCTACTGAACAGTTGCTGTAAACCATTAGGTGACTGCTCTGGATGAAAACGACGGATTTGCTGTATAATGTATTTTTTAAAGAGATTATTTAAGGCACAATTTCTGTTTATGGTCCCAAGATAAATTATAATCACCTTTGTTTACCTCATATTCCTTTCTTAATTAACTGACAACCTATTAGCATACATTTTTTTTATCCCAGGAGTATTAATTATACATAATTTATATCATAAGCATTTATTTCGTATCAGTGGGATGAATAAAACATTTACCTGCTTATAGCTACTTGAGGTTAACATTTTTATACAAAAAATTCACCTGAGACTTCCAATCAAATTATCAGATTTTAATTTTCTGTTACATAATGATACTGTACTAGTCACTGTGGCATTTTATTCCACTCTAGGCTAAACAATCATTTAGCAGAGTGTGTGCTGGCAGCATTAATTAACCAATGATGCATGCCTTGCTGCAAAATGATATGCAAATAATAAAAATGTAAAATTTGCTAGTACAAAAGCTCGAGTCCTTACTCAGATTGGAATACCAACCAGCTATGGTGAAGTTGCAAAAATCTCTAGGCCTTTAGTGTCATTGTTGATCCTAACTGAAAGAGGACTCTAGAGATCAAAAGGTCCAGCTTTATGGCATTTTAAAAGTGACGTAGAATGGACAAATGCCTAGCAGTCTCATCAGAAAGTTGTGCCAAAACTTAGGATATAAAATAAACCCATTAAATCCATTCTTGGACCATTTCTACTGAAGTGTATATGCCTTTCTCTCTCAAAACATGGACACCACAGGGCAAGGGAAAAAAAAAAATTAAAAAGATAACATTATGGGTACTTGAGCAGTAGCATTCATATTCTATTTTCTGACAGCACACTCCAACCAATCAGGCTCAATGATAATTTCACAAAGATTCCTGTATCTCAGTGTTGGCAGAGAAGAAGAAAGCAATCAGGATGGCCATCCATGGGCATGCAACCTGTACTCAGAATGGTGCTGTAATTAGTTTAGTGCTTTGTGGCCATCTTGAAATTCTTGTCATTTTACCTATGAACTAACTTGTAAGTGAAGGCACATGGGACAAAGAAGCAAGCATGTGAATGAACAGAGAAGACACATGATTGTGTGTGTCCACTGTTCCCCACAATGATCTCATTTACATATAGCATCTTCAATGGCCACATGCCCAGAATTCAATGGACTCATGATGAGTGGGAGTTCAACAAACTCAAAATGAGTGCAAGGTAAATGTGTTACAACCATAACTGAGCAAGCCAATTATGCTACAGCCCTGGGAGTCCATGCTTTCCATTTGAACTAGAACTTGTGTTCAAATGCAAAAAAAAAAAAAAAAAAGACAATGAAAGACAATGACATTTTAAGAAACACAAACACAAACAAACAAGGAATCTTATCACAACCTTTCTTACTCATATTACTTCCCTGTATTAGCCAAACACTTTTGCTGAAAATGTTGGCATAGAAGGAAAGATAAGGTATCACATAGTTCCTTTCCCTTTCCATCACTTCTTATTCATTATTAAGCCAAAGGTAGAGAGTGTTGGGAGAAGGTGTACACGTCAAGAAATGAAATAAAAATAGTTGAGTTAGTTTTGTGCTGTGTTTCCACTATTCTAGTAAGAACTATATATATATATATATATATAAGCTATGAAATATGATTTGTCTAATTTTGGTGACATATTATGTGAATACTATATTTGCATATAAAATGGACATTACTCATTAAAGAGAAAAATAGTAGAACCCATGCTAACAATTTTACATTTTAATTTGTCTTTACTTAGAACATAAATAGTAAATAGAAAGCATAACAAATTAAAATGTAGACAAAAGAAAGGCAAAAGTTTTATATTTTAGCATCTTTAATGGCACTTGTCTCCTGTTCTTTGAACAAAAGGTCCTGTATTTGCATTTTGAACCAGGCCCTGCAATTATGTAGCCTTTTTTGGCCACCAAACATAAGGACACTGTACACAGAATAACAGTACAGATGTCTGTAATTACCAACGTAAATCAGAGAATCCAGCCCATTTTGGGCACTACCTAAGATCCCAAAAGGAGCTCTGATGGTGTAGTGCCTAAGGTATTTGACTGCTACCTAGAAGGCTGGTGGTCCAAACCTACCAGCCACTCCTCAGAAGGAAGGCTAGGCAATCCATAGAGATACTCCTTCAGATACCCAAGGAGGGGTCCTTCTGAGTCAGATTCAATTCCACACCAGTGAGTTCTTTTTTTAATATCCTAAAACTATGACCTATCCTGTTGAGGTGGGAACACCAAGAAGAAGAGGAAACTCCAAGAAAGATAAAGGGCTTCCTTTTTTTTTTTTTTTTTTTCCTTGACAGTGAAGGGCAGAAATTCAAAGGCTAAATTGTTAAAAATACAAAGTGATAATTCTTGAGCTCCTAAACTTAGGAATTGAACACCATACTTGTTACTTTGATCGATTTGGGGAGATACAAATAGAAATAAGACTTGGGCATTATTTGTGAAAAGTTTGTAGTGAAATTGGTGTAAGGTTATGAACATAAGAGAAATTAAGTGCTAATATTAGGATTAAATTGTAACACAACATAAAAGATGATAAAATAAAAGACATCATTTATTTGCTAACTCAAGTAATTGTTGTTGTTGTTGTGTGCCATCGAGTCAGACCCGACTCATACTGACCCCCCCCTTGGGTTTCTGAGGCAGTATCACTACGGAAGTAAATGATTGCCCCATCTTCCTTCCGAGGAGTGGCTGGTGGGTTTGAACCACCAGCCTTCTGGTTAGCAGTCAAGTGCCTTAGCCACTATGCTACCAGAGCTCCCAACTCAAGTAATTAGAAGTCACAAAAAATTTTAGCCATATCTTGCAACATTCATTTTAGTTTTTTTCTACTTATGAAATGTTTACCTCAGATATATTATTATGATTAAATGGGGTGGCATATTTAGCCACTAATACAGTGTCTGGCAATAGTAGACACTGAGTCAATTACAGTGTCTTTCAACTCTCCCTTTTCAACTTTTCCTTCAATAAGCTTTGCTAAGGTTTTCTTTGTTCTTTGCTAGGTGCTGATATGATAGGTTCAGAGAAAATAATTAAACTTGTCTACTAAAAAAATAGTACTGAAGTTAAGCTTGTTGTTGTTGTTAGGTGCCATGGAGTCATCTCCGACTCATAGTGACCCTATGCACAGCAGAATGAAACACTGCCCAGTCCTGTGCCAGCCTTATGATCCTTGCCATACCTGAGCTTTTTGTTGTAGATTCTGTGTCAATCCATCTAGTTGGGCCCTCCCCTTCTTTGTTGATCCTCCATTTTACCAAGCATGATAGCCTTCTCCAGGTAATGGTTCCTTCTGAAAACATGATCAAAGTAGGTGAAACAGAGCCTGGCCATTCTTGATTCCAAAGAGCATTCTGGTCACACTTACTCCAGGACAGATTTGTTAGTCCTTTTAGCAGACCATGGTACTCTTAGCACTCTTCTCCAACACCACAACTCAAAAGCATTAACTCTTCTTCAGTCTTCCTTATTCATTGTCCAGCTCCCACATGCATAAGAGGTGATTGAAAATACCATGGCTTGTGTCAGGTCCACCTTAGACTTCAAGGAGACATCTTTGCTCTTCATCACTTGAAAGAGGTCTTCTGTAGCAGATTTTCCCATGCAATGTGCCATCCAATGTCTTAATTGGTGCTTCCATTGGTATTGATTGCAGAACCAAGTAATATGAAGTCCTTGACAACTTCAATCTTTTCTCCATTTATCATAAAGCTGTTTATTGGACCAGTTATGAGGATATATAAGTTTTCTTTATATTGAGTTGTAATCCATATGGCAGTCTTTAATCTTCATCAGTAAATGCTTCAAGTCATCCTCACTTTCAGCAAGCAAAGTTGTGTCATCTGTGTGTCGCAGATTGTTAATGAGTCTTCCTCCAATCCTGAGGCCACATTCTTCTTCACAAAATCCAGCTTCTCAGATTATTTGTTCAGTATACAGATTGAAAAAGTATGGTGAATGGATACAAACTTGATGCACTCTCTTCTTGATTTTGAGCCATGCAATATCCCCTTGTTCTGTTTGAACAAAAGACTCCTGATCTATGTACAGGTTCCTCATGAGAACAATCAAGTGTTCTGAAATTTACATTCTTCTCAATGTTATCCATAATTTGTTATGATGCACACAATCGAATGTTTTTGCATGGTCAATAAAACACAAGTAAATATTTCTGGCACTCTTTGTTTTCAGGTAATACTCATCTCACACCAGCAATGATATCTCTCATCCTATGTCATTTTCCAAATCCAGCTTGCATTTCTGGAAGCTCTCTGTCAGTATAATGCTGCAAACATTTTTAAATTATGTTCAGTAAGATTTTACTTGCATGTGATATTAATGATATTGTTTGATAATTTCCACATTCTGTGGGATCAACTTTCTTTGGAATGGGTAAAAACATGGATCTCTCCCAGTCAGTTGGCGAGGAAACTGTCTTCCAAATCTCTTGGCATAGCTGAGTCAGTGCCTCTAGCTAGGCATCCGTTTGTTGAAACATCTCAATTGCTATTCCGTCAATTCCTGGAGCCTTATTTTTCTCCAATTCCTTCAGTGCAGCTTCAACTTCTTACTTCAGCACCAATGGTTCTTGATCATATGCTACCTCCTGAAATGGATGAACATCAAATAATTCTTTCTGGTACAGTGACTCTGTATTCCTTCCATATTCTTTTGATGTTTCTTGCATCATTCAATATTTTGCCCATAGAATCTTTCAATATTGCAACTTGAGCCTTATTTTTTTTCCTCCATTCTTTCACCTTCAGAAATGCTGAGCATGTTCTTCACTTTTGGTTTTCTAACTCCAGTCTTTGCACAGTTCATTATAGTAATTGGCATTGTCTGTTCAAGCTGCTCTGTCCAGCTTCTGTTCAGCTCTTTTATCTTGTCATTTCTTCCATTAGCTTTAGCAACTCTCCATTTAAGGGCAAGTTTCAGACATCCATTTTGGTCTTTTCTTCCTTTCTTATCTTTCTAACAACCTCTTGCTATCTTCATGGATGATGTTCTTGATGTCATCTCACTATTCCTCTGGAATTTGGTCACTGGTATTCAATGCATCAAATATATTCTTTTTATGGTCTCTAAATTCAGGAGGGATATTATTAAAGTCATATTTTGGTGCTTGTGGACTTGTTTTAATTGTCTTCAACATCAACATCAACTTGAACTTGCATATGAGAAGTTGATGGTCTGTTTTACAGTCAGCTCCTGGCCTTGCTTTGGCCAAAGATATTGAACTCCTCCATCACCTCTTGCCACAGTTGTAGTTAGTCTGATTCCTGTGTGCTCCATCTGGTGAAGTCTGCATATATAGACATCACTTATGTTGTTGGGGAAAACAGAAAAAAGGTATTTTCAATGAACAAGTCATTGACCTTGCAAAATTCTATCATGTGATCTCCAGTATTATTTCTACCACCAAAGACATATTTTTCAACTACTGATAAATCTTTTTGTTTCTGACCTTTGAATTCCAGTCACCAGTGATAATCAACACATCTTGATTGCATGTTCGGTCAATTTCAGACTGCAGAATTTAGTAGAATTCTTTAATTTTCTCATCTTTGGCTTTGGTGGTTGTTGCATGTATTTGATTAATAGCAGCATTACTGGGTCTTCCTTGTAGGTGTATGGATATTATCCTATCACTGATAGCATTGTACTTCAGGACAATGATCTCTTGAAACAGCATTTGTGACAATAAATGCCACACCATTCCTTTTCAAGTTTTTATTCCCAGCATAGTAGATCATATGGTTGTGCAATTCAAAATGGGCAAAACCAGTCCATTTTAGCTCACTAATGCCTATGATACTGATCTTCATGTATTGCATTTCATTTTTGACCACTTCCCATTTTCCTAAATTCACTCTTCATACATTCCATGTTTACATTTAATGTATCAAGCATAACCCCAAATGCACAAAAAAACAGAAGATAAACTAGACAAATGGGACCTTCTAAAAATTAAATTTTTATGTGCATCCAAAAGCTTCTCCAAAAGAGTAAAAAGAGAAGCTACAGATGGGGAAAAATATTCTGCAATGACAAATCTGACAAGGAACTTATCTCTAGAATTTATAGAAAACTCCAACACCTCAACAACAAAAAGACAAATGATCCAATTATAAAATGGCAGAAGACATGAACAGACACTTCACCAAAGAGGATATTCAAGTGGCCAACAAACATACGAAGAAATGATCATGATCATTTGCATTACAGAAATGCAAACTAAAACAACAATGAAATACCATCTTGCCCTCGCACTAGTAGCAAAGTTCAACAAGACAGAAAATAACAAATACTGGCAAGGATGTGGAGAGATTGGGACTCTCATACACTGCTAGCAGGACCGTCAAATGATAAAAACCACTGTGAAAAGCATATGGTGATTTCTTAAAAAGTTGGAATGAGAAATACCATTTGACACAGTCATTCCATTGCTAAGTATGTATCTTAAAGAAGTGAAAGCCAGGGCAAGAACAGATATATACACATCCATGTTCAATGCAGAACTTTTTACAATAGAAAAAGATGAAAACAACCTAGATGACCATCAACAGAAGAATGGGTAACCAAACTATGGTACATACACACAATGGAATGCTATGCAACCCTGAAGAGTAAAGTAGAATCTGCAAAAACCACATAATGTGGGTGAACTTGGAGGACATTATGCTGAATGAAGCAAGTCAATCACAGAAGGACAAATATTGCACTAGTCTGTTACTCTGAAAAGTCAAGGAAAGATTTACATATGGAAGGAAATTGTCTTTGTTGGTTACCAGCAGTGGAACGAGAAGAGAGCAAACACTGTTAGATAGGTAGGGACAATTATTGATTTGGGTGAAGAGAAGGGCAATGTATCGTATGTAAGTGATCAACATGGTGGCATTTGAGGAA
Source organism: Orycteropus afer afer (assembly GCF_000298275.1). Lineage (NCBI taxonomy): Eukaryota > Metazoa > Chordata > Mammalia > Tubulidentata > Orycteropodidae > Orycteropus > Orycteropus afer. The sequence continues at coordinate 10,903,060 of NW_006921612.1, read as the reverse complement.
GAGGAAGACATAGAGAGGTGCATGGGAGGTGCAGACAACAAAGATGAACCCTTTTGTACGTACATTACTGCCTTGTCAGTGATGGCAAACATTGATATATGGGTGGATAGATGAGTGGACAAGCTGAACTTTTAGGTATGTCTATGCAGGGGGGAGTTTGTTCATGACCATGTGTAGGTTTGGCAGACAATGTTTCTACAAGTGTATTTGTAAATTCGGTAAGAATCTCCAGGTATATACTAGAGCTGACAAGGGACGATGTTGTAGTCACTTCTTGGCCACAGCAGCTACCCAGAGGGAATGAGTAGTTGCACCTGTGAGCTCGAGACCATAGTCACAGGGGACATCAAGGTCATTTGGCATAACATACTACACAACAAAACATTGTTCCACATCCTACTTTGGCAATTAGCTACTATGATCTTAAAAGCTTCCAGACATCTAGATGCAACTATGGGTCTCTCCTTGTCCAGAGCAAAGAATGAAGGAAAAAAAAAAAAAAAAGACACATGGAAACAATTAGTCCAATGGACTGGTGCACCATGTGATACTCAGGCTATACAACTATGAGACCAGAAGAACTAGATGGTGCCTTGCTACCACTGTCAACCACTCAGAGGGGGATCCATGTAGGAGATCCTGGAGAGTGGGAGAACAATATGGAACAAAACTCAAAAGCATTAAAAAAAAAAAAAAGACCAGTTTTGTTGGTCTATTAGAGCCTGATGGAACCACTGAGAACATGGTACCTAGCTGCCCTTCAGATCTGGAATTGAACCCATTCCTGTGGCTTCCAACCAAACAAAAGACAGGCATATGAGATGAACATTTAGCTCATTAGCTAGGTACACTCCTTGAAGAGAACAATCATGGGAGAATATAAGGGCTGTGTTTTCACAGGGAAGGAGTGCATGAGAGGGAAGGACACAGGGATGAGGTAGCTATGGGGAGGAAACGGGAGAGGAGCAGTTGCTTTGTGGGAAATTG
>NW_006921612.1:10899975-10901845 GCF_000298275.1 Orycteropus afer afer | reverse complement strand
GTGATGGTTCAAACCCACCAGCCACTCCTCGGAAGGAAGATGGGGCAATCTACTTCCACAGTGATACTGCCTCAGAAACCTAAGGAGGGGTCGCTATGAGTTAGGTCTGACTCGACAGCACATAACAACAACATATACATGTATGTATGTGTGTTTATATACATAAACTTTGTGTGTATATATATATTCTACTTTTACAAAGCATGATATCCCTCTCCAGGGACCAAGCTCTCCTAATAATGTGACCAAAGTACCAAAGACTAAGTCTCACCATCCTCCCTTCTAAGGACCTTTCTGGTTATACTTGCTCCCAGACAACTTTGTTCATTCTTCTGCAGCCCATGGTGTATTCAATATTCTTCATCAACATGATAATTCAAATGTATCAGTTTTTTTTTTTTTTCTTTATTCATTGTGCAGCTTTCACATGCATATGAGATAATTGAAAATACTATGCCTTGGATCACTCAAACCTTAGTCTTCAAAGTGACAACTTTGTTTCTAAACACTTTCAAGGGTATTTTGCAGAAGATTTGCCCAGCACAATACATCATTTGATTTCCTGGCTGCTGTTTCCATGGGTATTGATTGTGGATATAAGTAAAATGAAATCCTTGACAACTCCAAATGTGAGGATTTTTGCTTGGATATGTTGAGGTATAATTCATAATGAAGACTGTAGTCTTTGATCTTCATTAGTAAGTCCTTTAAGTCCTCGTCACTTTCAGAAAGCAAAGCTGTATCATGTGCATGTCATCTGCAGGTTGTTCATGAGTTTCTCCTCAGTCCTGATACCATGTTCTTTTTCATATATCCAGCTTTTCTATTATTTGTTCAGCATAGAGATTCAATAAGTATGGTACAAGGATACAACCCTGACACATACCTAATTTTAAACCATGAGTATCCCCTTGTTGTGTTCAAATGACTGCTTTATGGTCTGCATACAGGTTTCTCGTGAGCACAATTCAATGTTTTTTGCAATTTAACTCATAATTTCTTGTGATCCACATAGTCAAAGGCTTTACATAGTGAATAAAACACAGGTAAACATCTTTCTGACATTCTCTTTCAGTCAAGATTCATCTGACGTCAGCAATTATATCCCTGATTCTACATTTTCTTCTAAATCTGGCTTGAATTTCCAGCAGTTCCCTTCTAATGTATTGTTGCAAATGTTTTTGAATTATCTTCAGCAAAATTTTATTTTCATGTGATATTAATGACATTGTTTGATAATTTTTGCATACTGTTGGATCACCTTTCTTTGAAATGGTCACAAACATGGATCTCTTCCAGTAGATTGGCCAGGTAGCTGTCTTCTAAATTTCTTGGCATAAACAAATAAGTGCATCCAGTGCTACATCCATTTGTTAAAACATCTTCATGAGTATTCTTTCAGTTCCTGCTGTCTTGTTTTCTGCCAGTGATTTCAATGCTGCTTCTACCTCTTCCATCAATACCAGTGGGACTTGATCATGTGCCATACCCTGAAATGGTTGAACACTAACCAATTTTTGTTGTTGTTTTGATAGAGTGACTTTGTATATTCCTTCCATCTTCATTTGATGCTTCCTGTGTTGTTCAATATCTTATCTATAGAGTCCTTCATTATTACAACCTAAGCCTTGAATTTTTTCTTAAGCTGTTTCAACTCAATAAATGCTGATCATGTTCTTTGCTTTTGATTTTCTAAGTCCAGAACTGTACACATTTTATTATAAAACTTTACTTTGTCTTCTCAAATTTCCCCTTGAGATCTTCTGTTCAACTCTTTTACATCATCATTACTTCTATGAACTTTGGCTACTCTATGTTCAAGAGAAAGTTTCAAAGTCTCTTCTGACATATGTTTCTTTTTTTTTTTTTT
>NW_006921612.1:10887995-10894611 GCF_000298275.1 Orycteropus afer afer | reverse complement strand
TAGAGAAGGAAAATAATGAAGAAAAGAAATGGGAAAAAATGCAAAAAATAAACAAGGAGTAGCATTAACCACAAGAAAAAAGGTGGTGAAAAAATTAAATTAAAAAAAAAAAAATTCAAAAGGAACTGGGAAAAGAAAAAAAGCTGAAAACTAGGACCTGGGAGTAGAAGAATAAGAATAATAGTAAAAAGGACAGAAGTATTAATAATAATAGTTGTTTCAAAACAGACAAATACAAGCAAACTAATCACCAGAAAAAAGAAAGTGAAAACCAAAAAATAAAAATAAAAAAAGAGAAAAAAAAATTGGTGGAGGACAGGGCAGGGCACACAGGCTCTGTCTGAGCACACGGACTGTTATGGAGTTCCTGTGCGCTCAAAAGGTAGGTGGGAGTGTGGGATGGCCACATCTCCATTCACCAAGCGGGTGTGGGGTATAAGAGTAACAAGAGGAATGTCACACCTTTTCAGTCGTGTAGGTCCAGGTCCAGAGTGTCCTTGGGGTTGCTGGAAAGCAGATCCTGTTCTTAAGGAGGAATCTGGAAGAGCGCTGTCTCTTTAAATGTCTAAAATGGTCAAGCTGCTTGTGAACATTCAAAATGGCGGCATCCTCCAGACCGGCAAAAGTCCACAGCTCAGCCTGCGTTACTCTTCACCTTCTCCGTTTATTCCCCAGACACCAGAGCAGTCCTCCGTGCAGTCCCTGGCTATCAGGGTGATTTTTAGGTTAATTCTTTGGTCCTACCACCACTCGGGAATATCCAAGCTGTCTGTGCCATCAGGATCGCTCAGGAACGCTGCCACACTGCAGCTCCATATGTCTCCTTTTCTGGTATTTTCATGCAAATTCTTCTGCTAGTTGGTGTTTAGTCCACTTCTATATCCTTCCCTTCAAGGCTCAGGGGTCCAGGATTATCTTCTGTGTCTATGTTAATTGTTTCCCTTTTCTTTGTTGAAGAGGGTCTGTGCAGTCTTTCTGCCTAGTCCACTATCTTACTGGAACTCCTGAACTTTAGCATTCTTCATGTATGATGTTCTTTATGTCATCCTACAACTCATCTGGTCTTTGGCCTTTGGTATTCAATGAGTCAAATCTATCCTTCAGATGGTTTCTAAATTCTGGTGGGATATACTTATGGTTGCCTCCTGTGAACTTGTTTTAGTTTTCTTCAGCTTCAACTTAAACTTGTATAGGAGCAGTTGATGGTCTGTTCCACATTTAGTCCCCTGGCATTGTTCTCACTGATGATATTGAGCTTCTCCATTATCTCTTCCCACAGATGTAGTCAATTTGATTCCTGTGCATTTCATCTGTCTATGACCACAATGTATAGTAGCCACATGTTGTTGAAAAGAGGTATTTACAATGAATAAGTACTTGGTCTTACAAAATTCTATCATCCAATCTCTGGAGTCATTTCTATTACCAAGACCATATTTTCCAACCAAGGAAGCTTCTTGTTTGTATCCAACTTTCACATTCCAATCAATTTGTAGTTATTGCATGTTTGATCAATTTCAGACTGCAGAGATTAGTAAAAACTTGCAATTCCTTCATCTTTGGTTTTAGGGGTTGGTGTGTAAATTTGAATGATAATCTGTTCACTGGTCTTCCTTGTAGGTGTGTTGATATGATACTGTCATTGACAGCATTATACCTCAGGATAGATGCTGAAATGTTCTTTTTGTCAAGGAATGTGACTCCATTCCTCTTCAATTTGTCACTCCTGGCATAGTAGACGATATGATTGTCCAAATCAAAATACCCAATACCAGTCCATTTCAGCACACTAATGCCTTAGATTTCAATCTTTATGTGTTCCATTTGATTTTTAATGGTTTCTAGTTTTGCTAGATTCATACTTTGTGCAATCCATGCTCCAATTATTAATGGATGTTTGTAGTTGTGTCTTCTTATTTTAAATCTCATTTGAATATAGATGTATCCTGAAATCTTTGTTTGAAAAAAAAGAAATGAAAAATGCATACACATATATAAAAAGACTAAATATGAACAGTAATATCTTTGAGTTGGTAGAATTAGGGATTAGTTTTATTTATATTTTATATTTGCCTTTATATTTACTCATGTTTAAAATGCTTTACAATAAGTATAAGTACTTTTATAAGTTAAAAAATAATGCATTAAGAACATTAAATATTCAAAGGCTATACTCGGAAGGAAGGTTGGGCAATCCTACTTCCGTAGTGATACTGCCTCGGAAACCCAAGGAGGGGTCGCTATGAGTCGGGGCCGACTCGACGGCACATAACAACAACAACAACATACTCATCATGGGAGCTCTGGTGGTGTAGTGCCTAAGGCACTTGACTGTTAACCAGAAGGTTGGTGGTTCAAACGCACCAGCCGCTCCCCAGAATGAAAGTTGGGCAATCTACTTCCGTAGTGATACCACCTCAGAAACCCACTTTCTGTGATGCCTAGAAATTGGCATGATAGAGATGTTCAGTAAAAGGCATAGAATAAATCAAACTCATGCTTTCATCAATTAGCTTAAGTAGACAGCACTGTGTTCACCTAAAAGATTAAAAAAATAAATAAATACATACATACACAGACTGGTTAGCCAGGCAAACTTTTCAGTAGACTATGAAGATGATGAACCATAATTACTAGTAACGGGTAATAATCATGATATTGCTCTGCTTCATTAACAATATATTGACCTAATTAGTGCCCAAAATATATGAATGTGGTTTGCTGTCTTTAGAGTTGAACTTTCATTTCTTTCCATTGAATCTTCTTTGGTGTTTCCCTTTGTTAACTGTTGAGTTCTAGTCATTTGGGGTTATAATCTGTGCCCTAGTCAATTGACCTTAACAATGTTGAACTCTCAACTAGATTTTTTTCGGTGCCATCAAGGTGCATAGAACATTTATTCCAACATTCCCTGCTCCTGACTACCCTCAGCTTTCTTGACAGAATCTGTCAGTAACACATTTAACCTCTGCTTGAGAATAATTAATCTTGTCTTGTCTCATTAGTCAATGCTCCTTAGAGAAATGTAGCTACAGCATGCTTTCTCAAATGTCTCACAAAGAACACTCATCTAATTTCTGCCCAATTGCTCTACCTCTGCTTTGGTTTGTCGGTTCTCAAATCAGTGTACAAAACTTAAAACATTTTCAAGAACAATATTTATAGAAAATTGCTCCTGTAATTTCATATCTCATTTTAGAGGTTACCAAACTTCTGGATAAGTTAAATTTGGTTCAGTTTTTAGTGAAAATTATCTTATCCAGTTACTTCTGTCTGAAGTTTGTCAACAGTTACTATTTTTACTTTATCTTGTTATTTCTACTTGATACATATTTATTAAGGAGCTTTGGTGGTGTAGTGGGTAAGGAATTTGACTGCTAGCCAGAAGTTTGTCAATTCAAACCCACTAGCTGCTGCATGGGAGGAAGATGATGCTATCTACTTCCATATAGATTTACAGCCTTGGAAACCCAATGGGAGTCACTATGAGTTGGAATTGACTCAATGGTAGTGGGTTTTATATATTTATTGAACATTAAGGCATTATTGAGATACAATGATGTATAAGATTTAGTCCCTGATATGAAGGAAGATAAAATTTTATATAATATAATAGTAGAAGGTATTTTAGCATACTACTTATTTTATAGTTCACAGAGACATAGTCACAACATCAAATTTAGGAAAGTCAAAACATGAAAGCTTTAAATATAATTTTATAAAATACATAAGAATTTCAGATATTCTAAATTTTTAGAAATAAACATGAAATTAAAAACATACATTTGAGAGACAATACCTTACCTTTAAAAGAAACAAAGATAATATTAAACAAAAATATAGATCTCTAGCTCAGTGACTAAGCCTTCCCCCAAATCTTACTCATCAGTCACTTCTCCAGGTCAGATTTTGAGACTAGTATGAATCTTTGTTCTATTTCCCCAGGTTGAGACTGTCTATCCTTCCTCTGATCCTCATGTTCTAGCATGCTTTATGTTAACACGAGTCTACACATGTCAGTTTGTATCATAATTTCAATTTTCTATAATATCTAACAGAGGTACAGCTATCTAGTGATCAGCATATCTATACATTAGCTTCTGGACTAAGACAGACTGGAATGAAAGGCCTGGTGATCTACTTTGAAATATAGTCAAGGAAAACACATTGGCTCACGAATATAGTGCTGGAAGACGAGTGCCATAGGTTGGAAGACCATAACTCACACAAGTGCCAGATATAATAAGGATGGTGTGGGACCAGGCAGCATTTTGTTCTGTTGAACATGGGCTCCCCATGATGCAGAGCCAATTTGATGACAACTGACAAAACAAGAGACATGTGTGTAGAAATGGAATCCACCATTTTATTGTACCATGTAGACATTTAAGTTTGTGTTGTGTTCAACTTAGTTTCATTTGCTTCATTTTCCCAATAATATCATAAACTTCTTGAGGGAAGGGGCCACAGGTTAAATGTTTTCTTCCCTTCTTTGTGAAGAGAACATGAATGCAGCTGTGATAAATGTCTAAGAAAAGTGTGTTAGTTTACAAATAGTATGATTAAAGTGTCCAGTTAGTTTCTGAGTATTTCTCTGTGGGAATTTGAGGACAAAGAGCCATGGTGGCACAATGCTTAAGTGTTTGGCTTCTAGCTGAGAGATTGGCAGTTGTAACCCATGAGCTGCTTTGCAGGAGAAAGATGTGTGGTGGTCTGCTTCCATAAAGATTACAGCCTGAAACTCAATAGGAGAGTTCTGCTTTGTCCTATAGGCCCATGAGTCAGAAAAGACTTGACAGCAATAAATTCTTTGAGGATGCAGGAACTGTGTTACTTTTATCATAGTTTCTCTAGGGTAAAGCACAAGGCCAGGACCAGTGTATATTCTCACTAATATTAGCTCAGTATGTAAGGCTCCATTAAAGCTTTCTTTCAAAGACAAATGTACTGTATCAGTCATTACCTGTGTCCAAGCTTAGCAGAGTAGCAGAATGGAATAGCTCCAAGCCTTCTTGAGGTGGATGGGGCTTAAATCCTCCTGGTGTTTAGTACCAAAATTTAGTTGCCTCTTTTTCCACTAACTCCTATTCTTCAGAAAAATCCTGAAGCAACCTTTTTTTTCTTCTCAGAACTGCATACTAGACAGTTCTTCAGTCAAAATTAAAAGGTAATCTCCAAGCTCATTACTAAACGAGAAATGAAGGACCTGAAGATAAAAATGAAATAATAACTCTGGCCAGATGGTTGGTGAATTTGTAGACTAGTCTTTGAGCCCCTTAGATCTGAATTTAAGGTAAAATCAAGTTTACTTAAGTCATTTCAGCCTTTTTCAAGGCTATTAGCACCATATTATAATTAGCACTAGCTATTCAAAATGCATTTTGATGGGCAAGTGTAGAGTGATGAGTGCAGATGAAGGTGTATTAATGACATTTAATCTGAAATTTGGATTAGGAGCCAGCCCAGAGGTGATTTATACTTGGCTTTAATCTGACTTTACAAGTATTTCTCCACACTTCAGGTTATACTCATTAAGAGAACCAAAATATTGAAGCTCTTGCCATTTACATGAAAGAAGCTAAAAATAATTCTCTCAGGATATTTTAATAGACTTTCTATACCATTTACTACTTTTCCTGTAATAAAGAAATACATAAATGTCTTATTCTAAATGAAAAAAATTAAGGCAAAATTTGGCAGATTCCAATTTCAAATAATAGAGCAGTATTCATGATGAAAAGACAAGAGGGGTTCACTTAGACTAATACAACTTTACTGCTGATGAATATTTTGTAATAGTCTTTGTAACATATTGCTTAATACAAATATAGAGAGGAAAAAACAAAGTTCTCTAAAAGTGTATGGATAGTAATATAAATACAGAAAGACAGATTTTGAAATCAGTCTGCCTGGATTCAAATACCAGACTTACCAATTACTAAGAGTGTGAATTCTGGCAAGTTATTTCACCTCATTATATCTTGTTTTCTTATGAATAAAAAGGGGATAATAGTAGTACTTAACACTCAGGGTTACAATGAGGGAAGAGTGAATTCATGAACATGTATAATTAAGAATGGTACTTTGTACATGGTTAGTTCTTTATAGATGTTAACCCTGATCACTGATAATAATAATTCCTTACCTTAGAGTTAAATATTTAGGGTGGTGTAGTTAAAGGCAGTGAATTGGAAACCTGAGTAATCATACCAGATTCCACTAAATTATTAAATTATTGAATATATGTTTTCATTTACTCTCTTACTCTGGACATCAGTAGCTCCCTCTGGAAAAATGACAAGTTGAATTGAATAACCTGAAACTGTTTTACCAATTCATACATTCTGTGTTCTTTTGGAATTAAAGGGCTCATCTTCAGAAATTACCAAAAACTTGCAGAAACCCATAAAATATTGAATTTCAAAAGTAAATAGAATTTGGGGAGATTTCTGGTAAGAAGGCAAAATAGGCAGACAGGCTACACAAACTCTCTTTCAACAAACAAAAGAGAAACCAGTTGACAGAGATACAGAAGATAATCCTGGAGCCCTGAGCTTTGAAAGGAAGTATACAGAAGTGGATTAAGCACCAACTAGTGGAAAAACCTGAATGAAAA
>NW_006921612.1:10865248-10885401 GCF_000298275.1 Orycteropus afer afer | reverse complement strand
AAAAAAAAAAAAAAAAAACGCATTGACCCATGTCACTTTAGTTTTGTGTATTTCACTGTATATAAATTATATTGCAATAAAATCCGTTTTTAAAAAAATAGTAAATAGAATTAATTTCTCATTCTCCCTTCCATCAACACAATGCCAAAGCAACTGAGATATTGAGGTAAGTGATAAAATACACTGGGTAATTTGCTCTCTAATTAATTGTATAGTGACCTTCAGTTGAAGCTGAGTGAAATATTCATCTTTTTTTAGGTTGAAAGGATGGATGCAGAGAGGCAATCAGTGTAATAGTGGTGCAGGTGGAAGTTTGGTAAATTCAACTACTTGAAGAGGGTGAGAGACAATGGCTAAGCCAAATCAGACCCAGTTATATACCTTACATATAACAGACATATTCCAAGATCCCTGGTGGCAAAGTGGTTGAGCACTCAGCTGCTAACCAAAAGATAGGCAGTTTGAACTTATCAACAGCTTTGTGAGAGAAAAATGTGGGAGTCTACTTCCATAAAAATTTATAGCCATGGAAATCCTATGGAACAGTTCTACTCTGTCCTATAGGGTCACTAGGAGTGAGAGTCACCTTGATGGCAATGGGTTTAGGTTTTAGACATATTCCATTGTGATAATAATTATGTCTTGTCATATAACAAATTGTCCCCAAAACTTAGTATTTTAAAACAGCAAACATTTAATATCTCACAAAATTTCTGAGAGTCAGAAACCCAGGAAATGCTTAGCTGTGTGGTTGGTTGAGTCTCAGGGTCTTTCATGAGGTTGTAGTCAAGTTGTTGACCAAATTTGCATCATGAAAAACCTTGAAAAGGGCTGGAGGAGCCACTTTCAAGATGGCTCAGTCCCATGGCTATTGTAGGGGGTTCTTTAGTCCTCTATTAACTAGAAGACTCAGTTCCTTTTCACATGAGACTTTCCACAGGGCTGCTGCCTGAATGTCCATAAGACATGGAAGATGTCTTCCTACAGAGTGAGTGACAAAAGGGAGGAAACCCTTGATGGAAGTTGTAATCTTTCATTGGAAAACCTCAGAAGTGACATACTGTCAGTTCTGGTGTACTCAAATTGGTCACACAGAATATGACTATGCAAGATTGAAAATACCAAGAGATGGAGATCACTGGGAGCTATGTTGAAGGCTAGAAACTACACTTGCTATTCTGTTTATGACCAAAGTAAATGGGAAAGGAAATGAAATCTTCCATTCCTTCAATTTGACTGTTTATGCAAACCTCTCATAGAGATAATAATATTCTTAGTTTGTTTTTTTTTTAATTTGAAATATGAGGGGGATACAGCTACCTTTAACTAAAAGGGGCATCATTGGGTAGAAATGAAATTGATAGAGCTTTTTTCAAAAAGTATTAATTCTATTTTTCAAATGTTTACTTTGAAGTATCTATTAAATTCTCATATTAAACGTAATTACAGTGTTTAAAGATACACATTTTTTCCTTCAAATGGCTGCTAAATACAAATTAATGACCTCACCAAAGAAATAGTTAAAAAAATACCCCCAAAATTAAATATTTCAACAAAAGGGAACAATCTGACTGTGCTGGACTTATTAAGAGTGGTATACAAGCCCAAGTAGGGTATCTTCCAAAAATAATTTCAAGAGTAATTGTGATTATATTTAAAGAGTGCAATGCAAGTCTAGTAATTAATATCATGTTTCTTGATAACTCAAAATTATATCCTAGCTCTGACTTGTCCCCTGAATTCCAATTTTGAGGACATAATTGCCTATTTGATGTACACAATACCTTATGTCTAATGGATCTTAAAAATTAACGTTTTCAAAATAAAACTTTTAATTTCTACCTCACATCACTATTATATCTGTTCCTCCCTGACTCTTTTCAGTAAATGGCATCTCAATAAATTATATCACCATCCACTAGCTTCTTAAATGAACTACTTATGAGGCATATGTAATTCATTACTATTCTTCACACTTCACATATAATAACAGCCCTGGTGGTGCTGTGGCTAAATCATTGGGCTACTAACCAGAATGATGGCAGCTGGAACCCTCTAGCCATTTCACAGGAGAAAGATGAAACAGTCTGCTTCTGAAAAGATTTATAGCCTTGGAAATCTGATGGGGCAGTTCTACTCTGTCTTATAGGGTTGCTATGAGTCAGGATCAGCTTGATAGTAATGGGTCTATATTCACTGAACTCACTCTAAATCAAGTCAGTATGGTCCCTCTTACCTGACCTATTGCTATTGTTACTAATTTGTTTCTCTGATTCCATTTCTGCTACCCTTTAATTCATTCTCTACACAGCAATCAGAATGATCGATCAGATAAAAGTCTATCAGCTCAGGTCATATCCTTGCTTAAAGTCCTCCAATTACTTTCAGATACACATAAAATAAATTCCAAAGTTCTCAGAATGGCTGCAAAGTCCTAAGTTATTGTTACTCTATGTCCTTGACTGTTCTCATACCACTCCCCTCCAGTGCTTTCCATGCTCAACTAGATTGACATTCTTTCTGTGGCTTCAACATATCATGCTTGTTGCTACCTCAAAACTTCTCCACTTGTTCCATTTGGAATTCTCTACCCCAGGTCCTTGAATAGCCTAATTCTTTGATTATTGAGGTTTCAAATAAAACCTCCTCTCAGAGGTCTTCCATGAGAATCTATGAATAGCCTGTTCCAAGCACTCTTGATCATAACCAGTCTGTGTTATTTTCTTCCTTTCACTTAGTACTAGAAGCTATATTGTTTGTGCCTTGATTACTATCATATTCAAATGGAATATAAACTCTAAGAGAGTATTAATCTTTCTTTTCTTGCTTAAAATCATTTCTCCAGTATCTAGTACAACATATTGTAGTATTATATCTAGGATATACCAAAAACCATACCAAACCTACTGTCATTGAGTTGATTCTGACTCATAGTGACCCCATTAGGTTTCCAAGGTGGTAAATCTTCATGGAAGTAGATTGCCCAGTCTTGCTTCTGCAGTGTGGCTGGTGGGTTTGAACCACCAACCTTCTGGTTAGCAGTTCGATGTTTTAGGCACTGTGCTACTAGAGCTCTTTATCTAGCTGGAACTTAATAAATCCATGTTGAATCAATCAATAAATCTTTATGAAGTGCAAAGCTTTAATGGTAAGAAAAATACTCTCCTAATATACCTAAGTATTTGTTTTCTCTAGTTGGGTGGCTTTTTAGTACAGAGTTCTTAGAAAAGAGAAGAATATGGAAGCAAGGTGGGCAGCAGGGAAAAACACATACAATAGCAAATGGCCTGATGTAGATTTTGTTTCAGAGGTAATGGGTCAAATAGAACTGGGGATCTGAAATGGCATCAACTTGATGAATAAGAACTATACAGGTGCAGCACAATAAAAAATCCCTGATTAGGTCATAAACAAGTATTCTAGCAAAGACTCAAGGATATTATATTTAGTGCTGGTTTGGTTTTATTTTCCATATTGTTAAATTTACCTTCCCTCTTTATAAGTGCCAAGAATAGTACCTTGTGCATAGTGGAATCTCAACAAATATTTTGGCATCATACATAATGATGAATCAAAAAGCTAAAGCCACAGTCAGTTTGAAGTCTGTGTCTGAATAAGAAGATAAAAAACAAAAACAAAAATGTTCAGTGCCCATGTTAGTCCAACTAGCATATTAAAATTCCAGCTAAGAAAACACCAAATTGAAGGAACAAATAAAAGTGATATGACAATACCTGAAATTGGCTTAGCAAGAAAAGATAATTTAAAATATCTCTCACAGACAAAGACTCAAAATTCCTAGCAAACATTGGCAAATGAAATCCATTAATATGTAAAAAGGAGCCCTAGTGGTCCAATGGTTTAGACTTGGCTACTAACTGAAAGGCTGGCAGTTTGAACCCACCCTGTTGCTCCACAAGAGAAAACCTGACAATCTATTTCCAAAAAGATTACATCATAGAAAACCATATGGGACAGTTCTAGTCTTCTACATGGGATTGCTATGATTCAAAAGATAATTCAATGCCATCTAACAAGAAAAACAGCAACATCATGATACATTGAAATTTATTTTACTCTTGGAGTATAAGATTGGTATGTTGTGGTAGTTGCAGATATGTGTCAACTTGGCTGGCCTCAGTTTTGAGTGGCTAGGCATCTGTATGTAGTTATTCCACATGATGAGAGTGATAATCAGCTCCATGATGGAATCTACTGTAAGAAGCTGAGTAGCTGCTTTAGGAATATAATCTGCTCCCAGTACATACAGAAGGAGGAAGGTTTAGCAATCTACTTCCCTAGTGATACTACCTCAGAAACCCGAAGAGTGGTCGCTATGAGTCAGGTCTGACTCGAGGGCACATAACAACAACAACTCCAATATATAAGAAGACACTTTGAGGAAGATCTTGAGATGTTTGGTATATCTGGAACCTACATTTGGCTGAGTCTTCATCTCAGCAGTTTGTTATGTTATCTGCCGATCTTGAGACTGTTTTTGGAATTGGAGTAGTGGCCTTCCATGATACTTGATAAATCTTGGGACTGCGCCATTTTACTTGTCAGCCTTGGGGTTGTCAGCCTCAGCAGACAGCAGCTGTCTGAGTTAAGACGTACCTCTAGTTCCAGCAGGGTGAAAACAAGAGGCAGAGCTGAAGCCCAAGGTCTAGGGGCTTTCACTTAGCCCCTACAGCTGGCAATTTGAACTCAGTCTTCTCACCTCAAAAACTATGAAGGAATAAATAAATCTCCATTTGTTCAAGCCATACACTTGAAATATTTTCTGTTATAGCAGCACTAGATAACAAAAATATATGCTATTTTAACATTAATCAATATATTGAAATCAAGACAAGAATGTTTATTTTTACAACTCTGTTTTACATGGTACTAGAGGTCCTGGCATTAGTGAGCTGAAATGGACTGTTTTTGGCCATTTAGAATCAGACAACCATATGATCTACTATGCCAAGAATGACAAATTGAAGAGGAATGGTGTGGTATTCATTGTCACAAAGAATGTTTCAAGATATATTCTGAAGTAAATAAAATGCTGTCAGTGACAGGATAATATCCATATGCCTAAAAGGAAGACCAATTAATACTACTATTATTCAAATCTATGCACCAAACAAAACAACAACAACATGCACCAAACACCAAAGCCAAATATGAGAAAATTGAAGATTTTCACCAACTTCTGCAGTCTGAAATTGACCAAACATGAAGAAGAAAAGTGATCCTACAGAATGTGGAAATTATCAAACAGTATCATTAATATCACACATAAGAAAAATCTTGCTGAAGATAATTCAAAAAATGTTTGGAGGAGTGCATTGACAGGGAACTTCCAGAAATAGAAGCTGGATTCAGAATGGAATGTGGAATGATGGATATCATTGCTGATTCAGATGGATCCTGGCTAAAAGCAAAGAATATCAGAAAGACATTTACTTCTATTTTATTGACTATGCAAAAGCATTTGATTGTGTAGATAATAACAAATTGTGGATGACATTGAGAAAAACAGGAATTTCCAGAACACTTAATTATGTTCATGAAGAACATGTACATAGACCAGGAGGCTGTTGTTCAAATAGAACAAAGGAATACTGCATGGTTTAAAATCAGGAAGGGAGTATGCCAGGATTGTGTCTTTTCACATTACTTATTCAATCTTTGTTGTTGTTTTTGTTATGTGCCGTTGAGTCATCTCCAACTCATAGTGACCTTATGTACAACAGAACAAAACACTGCCCCATCCTGTGCCAGCCTCATGTTCCTACTATACCTGAGCTCATTGCTGCAGCAACTTGTGATTCTTCATTTCCAACTTTTACATTCCAATCACCAGTGAAAATTAACACATTTTGATTGCATATTTGACCAATTTCAGACTGCAGAAGCTGTTAAAAATCTTCAATTTCCTCACTTTTGGCATTGGTGGTTGGTGTATACATTTGAATAATAGTAGTATTAACTGGTCTTCCTTGTAGATGTATGGATATTATCCTATTACTGACAGCATTGTAAAATACAAGATCGATCTTGATGCATTCTTTGTGATGATGAATGCCACACCATTCCTCTTCAATTTGTCATTTCTGACATAGTACATCATATAATTCTCCAATTCAAAATGGCCAGAACAAGTCTATATCAGCTTACTAATCTCTAAGACATAAATCTTTATGCATTCCATTTCATTTTTGAAAACTTCCAATTTTCCTACATTCATACTAAATACATTCCATGTTCCAATTATTGATGGACGTTTGCAGCTGTTTCTTCTTATCTTGCGACATGCCATATCAGTAAATGAAGGAACCAAAAGCTTTACTATTTCCACATCATTAAGGTCAGGGTCTACTCTGAGGAGGTAGCTCTTCCCCAGTTGTATTTTGAGTGCCTTCCAACCTGTGGGATCATTTTCCAGCACTATATTGGACAATGTTTCAGGGCTATTCATAAAGTTTTCAATAATATATCAGACAGTGTTTTACTGCTATTCATAATGTTTTCACTAGTCAATTCTTTGAGAAGTGGATGACCTTTTCCTTCTTCCAAGTCTGTCTTAGTCTGGAAGCTCTGCTGCAGTCTGTCTACCATGGATAACCCTGCTGGTCTTTGATACACTGGTCGCATAGCCTCCAGCCTCACAGAAACATGCTAGCCACCACCATAAGACAAACTGACAGACAAGTTTCCTATATTTATATTGAGCAAATAATCCAAGAAGCAGGACTGTATAAAGAAGAATGTGACATTAAGATTTAAGGAAGGGTCACCAACAACTTCAATATACTGATGATACAACCTTGCTTGCTGAAAGTGAAGATGTCTTGAATCACTACTGATAAAGATTAAAGACTATAGTTTGTGGTATGATTTACATCTCAACCAAAGTCCTCACAAATGGAACAATAAGCAGCATCATGATAAATGGAGAAAAGATTGAAGTTGTCAAGGATTTCATATTATTTGTTTCCATAATCAACACCAATGGAAGCAGCAGTCAAGAAATTATACAATGTATTTCACTGGATAAATCTCCTTAAAGTGCTGAAGAACAAAGGTGTCTCTTTGAAGACTAAAGTCCCCCCCACCCAAACCATAGTATTTTTAATTGCCTCATATGCATGTGAAATCTGGACAATGAATAATTAAGACCAAAGAAGAATTGAAGCTTTTGACTTGTGGTATTGGAGAAGAACACTAAAATTACCATGGACTGGCAGGAGAACTAACAAATCTGTGCTGGAAAAAGTGCAGCTACAATACTCCTTGGAAGAAAGAATGGCCAGACTTTGTCTCACTTACTTTGGTCATGTTGTCAGAAGGGGCCATTCTCTGGAGAAGGATATCATGCTTGCTAAAGTGGAGGGTCAAGGAAAAAGGGAAAGGCCCTCAATAAGATGGATTGACACAGTGGCTGCAAGGATGGGCTCAGATATAGCAAGTGTTGTGAGACTGGAGCAGGACTGAGCAGTGTTTCATTCTATTGTACATAGTGTTGCTATGAGTCAGAGCTGACTCAACAGCACCTAACAACAACAACAACAACAACAACAACAACAACAACTTTGGTCATATGGTCAGAAGGGACCAGTCCCTGAAGAAGGTTATCATGTTTGCTAAAGTGGAGAGTGTGAGAAAAAGGGGAAGACCTTCAATGAGATGGACTGACACTGAGGCTAAAATGATGGGTTTACACATAGCAAGGATTATGAGGATGGCACAGGACCGGGCAGTATTCTGTTCTGTTGCACATAGGGTCTCTGTAAGCTGAAATAGAATCAATGGCACATAACAACAACAGCATGCAACATAGTCCATAGTCAGAGGATGATGGGAAAATTCCCAACTAATCCTGTGAATGTAGCATAATTTTGAAACCAAGAGAGAATACAGATAACAAAAAGGTGAAGGAGAAGGAGGAGGAGGAGGAAGAGAAGGAGAAGGAAAGAAAAAACCAAAAGAATAAGTTATTGTGACTTACTAAATTTTATACAAAATTTAATGTAATCAAATTCATCAGTATTTTTAAAGAAAAATATATCACAAGAAATAACTATGACTGAAACCAGAACTTCAACGAACTTTCAATATTTAGTAGTCTGAATAAATTGAAAAAAAATGAAACGTGATTATCACAATTATTGGAAAAACACTTTAAAAAAATCAACATCTTTTTTTGGTAAGCAACTTTTGGTGGAAACAGATGGGAACTTTCTTAACCTGCTAAAAGAAATCTCCCAATAAGCCACAACAAACACTATATTGAATGGTAAATTCATTAAAGATATCCCTAGTAAAGAGAGGGACAAGAAATTGATGTTCACTATCAGCAACATATTCAGCATTGTTCTAAAAGTTTTAAACCATAAATAAGAAGAATTATAAAAAAGATATGGAAAAGTAAGCACAGTGTTTTTCAAAGTGTACCCTCTGCATCCAAGAACTTATTAGAAGTGCACACTATTAGGTCAAATTCCAGACATCCTAAATTAAAAACTCTAAGACTAGGAACTATCATTCTGTGTGTTATCCTCAGGAAATTCTTGAGAAAGAATTGGAAAGTGTCCAGAATTTCATTCTTCTTGGATCAAAAATCAATACTCATGGAAACAGCAGTTAAAAAATTAAGTGACATATTGCATTGGGCAAATCTCACTAAAAAGATCAGTTTAAGTGTTAAAATGCAAAGGTATCATTTAGATGATAAAGTGCACCTGATTCAACCATGGTTTTGTCAATCAGCTTATATGCATGTGAAAACTGGACAATGAAACAGAAAGACCAAGGAATTGACACATCAAATTGTGATGTTGGTGAAAAATGTGAATATTATATTCTGCATAATACTGATATGGTAAAAAAAAAAAAAAGTGAAACTGTTCATTATAGATCAGTGTTGTTAGAAGCTGTCAAGCTGTCAAGTTTGTTCTGACTCATAGTGACCTGATGCACAACAAAAGAAAACACTGGTTGGTCCTGCACCATCCTTATAGTCATTGAGCCCATTGTTGCACCAACTGTGTCAATCCATCTCATTGAGGATCTTCCTCTTTTTGTTGACCCTCTACTTTACCAAACAAGATAATCTTTTCCAGGGACTGGCCCTCCTGATAACATGTCCAAAGATTGTGAGACAATCTTGCCATTTTCACTTCCAAGGTGCATCCTAATTGTACTTCTTCCCAAACAGATTTATTCCTTCTTCATGCAGTCCAGATTATGTTCAGTATTCTTGCTAATACAATCAATGAAATGCATCAATTCTCCTTCAGTCTTCTTTAGTCATTGTTCAACTTTTGTAAGCATATAGAACAATTGAAAATACCATGGTTTGGGTCAGGCACACTTTAGTCTTCAAAGTGGTATCTTTGCTCCTTAACATTTTCAAGAGGACTTTGCAGCAGATTTGACCAGTGCAATACATCATTTGGGTTTCTTGACTGTTGCTTCCATGAGCATTGATTGGGGATTCAAGTAAAATGAAACCCTAGACAGCTTCATTTTTTTCTCCATTGGTCATGATGTTGATTATTAGTCTAGTTGCTACTGGATCAGTTGTGAGGATGTTTTTTTGTTTTGTTTTGCTTTGTTTTCTTTTCTTTCTTTTTATTTTAAAAACATGTTTTACATTCAACTTAATGTGTACATTTAGTTTCATTTCCCATTCACCATGTCCAACCCTAACCCAGTCTTCTCCCCTCCCTACCCTGTAACCACAGCCCCTTGTGTCCCTCATATTATGCACTCCAGTTTTTTTTTTTTTTTTTAATGCTGAGGTGGTATCCATATTGAAGGTTACAGTCTTTGATCTTCATCATTAAGTGCTTCAAGTCTTCACTTTCAGCAAGCAAGGTTGTCATCCTCCAGTGCTGATGCTCTGTTCTTTTTCATTGGTCCAGATTCTTGGATTATTTGATCAGAACATATTATTTAAATATGGTGAAAGGATACAACCCTGACATTCACCTCTCCTGAGTTTGAACCATGCAATATCCCCTTGTTAGCTTCCAAACAATGCCTTTTTGGTCCGTGTAGAGGATACTCAAGAGCACAATTAAGTGTTCTGGAATTTTCATTCTTCCCAGTGTTATCCATAATTTGTTATGATCCACACAGTCAAATGCCTTTGTATAGTCAATAAAGCACGGGTAAACATCTTTCTGGTATCCTCTGCTTTTAGCAGAGGATCCATATGACATATCCATATGACATCAGCAATGATATCCCTCCTTTCACATCATCTTCTTAATCTGGCTTGAATTTCTGGCAGTTCCAAATCAATATACTGCTGCAACCATTTTTGAATTATCTTCAGCAAAAATTTACTTCCACGTGATATTAATGATATTATTCAATAATTTCTGCATTCTTTTGGATTCTCTTTCTTTGGAATGGGCACAAATATGGATCTCTTCTGGTCAGTTGGCTATGTAGCTGTCTTTCAAATTTCTAGGCATAAATAAGTGAGTCCCTTCAGCACTGAATCTATTAGTCGAAACATCTCAGTGGGTATTCTATCAATTCCTTGAGTCTTGGTTTTTCACCACTGCTTTCAATGCAGCTTCGACTTATCCATTCAGTACCATGGTTCTATGATCAAGATAATTAAACATTGGCTAATTCTTTATGGTACAGTGACTCTGTGTATTCCTTTCATATTCTTTTGATGTTTCCTTCATCATTCAATTCTTTTCCCATAGAATCTTTCAATATTGAAAACCCAGGCTTGACTTTTTTTTCTTCAGTTCTTTCAGTTTAAGAAATCCCAGGTATATTTTTCCCCCCTTAGGTTTTCCAACTTCAAGTCTATGCATATTTCATTACAATACTTGACTTTGTCTCCTTCAGTTGCTCTTTGAAATCCTCTGTTCAACTCTTTTACTTCATCATTTCTTCCATTCACTTTAGCTACATTCCATTCAAGATCAAGTTTCAGGATCTCTTCTGACATTCATTTTGGTCTTCTCTTCCTTTCTGATCTTTTTAATGACCATTTTCTTTCTTCATATAATGTCCTTGACGCTATCCCAAAACTTGTCTGGTCTTCGATCACTGGTGTTCAATGTATCAAATCTATTCTTGATATGATCTCTAAATTCAGATGGGATATATTCATGACCATATTTTAGCTCTTGTGGACTTTTTTAATTTTCTTGAGCTTCAACTTGAACTTGTCTATGAGAAATGGATGGTTTGTTCCACATTTAGCCACTGGCCTTGTTCTAACTGATAATGTTTTCACTTCAAGGAGCATTTCAATTATACTTCTTTCAAAACTGATTTGTTCCTTCTTAATGCAGTCCAGGTTATTTTCAGTATTCTTGCCGATACAATCATGGAAATGCATCAATTCTCCTTCAATCCTCTTTATTCGTTGTTCAGCTTTCCACAGATATAGTCAATTTGATTTCTGTACATTTCATCTAGTGAGGTCCACATGCAGAGTCATAATTTATGTTGTTGAAAAAAAGTATTTACAGTGAATATGTCATTGATCCTGCAAAATTCTATCATATGAACTCTGGTGTTATTTCTATCACCAAGATCATATTTTCCAGCTACTGAAAGTTCTTTGTTTCCAACTTTCCCATTCCAATCACTGCTAATTATCAATACATTTTGATAGCATGATTGGTCAATTTTAGACTGCAAAAATTGGTAAAAATGTTCAATTTCTTCATCTTTGGCTTTAGTGGTTTGTGAGTAAATTTGAATGATAGTAGTGTTAATTGGTCTTTCTTGCAGGCATGTGGATATTATACTATCACTGACAGCATTGTACTTCAGGATAAATCTTAAAATGTTCTTTTTGATGATGACTGTGATGCCATTCCTCTTCAATTTATCATTACCAGTGTGGTGGTTATGTTGTGTGTCAACTTGGCTGGGCCTGGTAAAGTGGCTGGGCAGCTGGTGGTAGTTATTCCCCATGATGAGACTGGCAATCAACTTTATGGTGGGATCTACCACAAGCAGCTGGGTAGCTGCCTTGGGATTTGGTCTGCTTTCTGTATATAATGAGAAGCTTTGGGAATGGTTCCTAACCTATGGTATGCTTGGACCCTGTATGTAGCCATGTCCTTGCTCAGCAGCCTGCTATGCTCTACCGACCTTGGGACTTACAATGGACTTAAGTTAATGGCCTGCTGTGTTGTTTGGTAACATTGGGACTGTGCCTTTTTACTTGTCAACATTGGGGCTTCTCAGCCTCAGCAGCCTGCAGCTGTCTGAGTGAAGAAAAGCCTCTAGCTCCAGTGGGCCGGGAACAGGAGGCAGAGCTAGACCCCAAGTTTGAGGGGGTTTCACCAAATCCCTAGAGCCTGGCACTTTGAACTTGGACTTAAAGCCTCCAAATTTTAAGAGTAAACTCTGGTTTGTTAAGGCCATCCCATTTGTGGTATACTTCTTGTCAGAGCAACACTAGGTAACCAGCAGCACGGTAGAGTACATCATTGTCCAAATCAAATGGCCAATTCCAGTCCATTTAGCTCACTAATTCCTAGAATATCTATCTTTATGTGTTCCATTTCATTTTTAACAACTTCTAATTTTCCTTGATCCATACTTTACACATTCCATATTATGATTATTAGTGGTTGTTTGCAGCTATTTCCTCTCATTTTGAGTTGTGGCACATCATCAAATGAAGCTCCCAAAAGCTTTACTCCGTTCACGTCATTAAGGCCGAGTCTACTTTGAAGAGGGAGCACTTTCCCAACTGTATTTTGAGTGTCTTCCAATATGAGAAGCTCATCTCTTGGCACTATATCAGATAAAGTTCACCATTCCACTGTTATTCAAAAGGTTTTCACTGGTGAATTTTTATTAGAAGTAGACCTCTACATCCTTTTTCCTAATCTGTCCCCTCTGGTTTGTTAGTTTTTCATACTGTGGTGGCTTGACTGTTGTTTCAAGTACCAGTAGGGTCCCGTATGGTGAACAGGTCTCAGAGGAGCTTCCAGACTAAGATAGATTAGGAAGAACGATGTGGCAGTGTAGAGATTAGTAAATAAGCATAAGTAAATCCATGTTTGCCTTGCTTCCTAGGTACTCCATCCCAGTCAGGGATTGTAAATTTCTAAAAGTGGCTTTGAGTCTTTGGCAGATGCTATGGGCTTCAGAGAGATACAGATAGCAACCAAACCTAGAAGTTGAATCTCTGATCTGGAAGAAAAATGTGAAATTGCTCATTACAGATTAGTAAGTAAGCCACAAGTAAGCATATACTTACCTTGTTTATTGATTAATTTGTAATTGATCAATACTGTGAGTATACCATAGACTTCCAGAAGTACAAACAAATTTGTCTTAGATTAAGTACATCTAGAATGTTCCATATAAGCAAGTATGGTGAGACTTTACCTCTCTTAATTTGGGCATGTCATCAGGAGGGTTCAATCAGTGGAGAAAGACATCATGTTTGGTAAAATGCAGGGTTAGGAAAAAAGAGAAAGACCAGCAATAAAATGAATTGACACAGTGGCTGCAACAATGGGCTCAAGCATAGCAACGATTCTGAAGATGGCACAGGACTGGGCAAGGTTTCACTGTTATACACAGGGTCACTAAGAGGCGGAACCAACTCAAGGATATCTAACCACAACCACAGGAGATTTCAATGTGTGCTAAAGTTTGAGAATATTTGTGTAATAAATGCTACTGGTGTCTCATACCCAGATTCACATTATGTCTGCATCCTAATTGCTGTGAGTGTTAGTTTCTCTTTGCAGCTTTGTCTGCCTAAGAACTTCCTCAACAGACATAACTTAACTTATTCAGAAGTGTCTGAAAGATCCTACTTCTATCTAGCACTGTCTGTACCCAATTTGTGACTAAGCTGGGGATACAACAAGACAGGCCTTTTGCTTCAAGGTGGAACAACTCTGTAATACTATTCATAGTCTGGAGGACACTGTGAAGGCTGGACCACAGCTGAACCCACATTTTCACCTTCTTCTTCCCCTGCCTTAACTGCTTCACTCAGTTTGTTACAGATTTCACCTGACAACACACCCTCACCAGAAACCATTTGCACAAGAATCCTGTCTCAGGTTTCTTCTAGAAAATCTAGTCAAACAGTGAATAAAGGAAAAAAAGTCATACTTTTGAGCAAACTCTTTTATACCCCAAATTACTGAATTTCAAATTCAATTTGAATTTGAAAAAATCAATTTTCAAAATAATATGCATCATTCTTATAGTAGTTCACAGTTATATAATAGTAGCTACATTCCAAGCTCTTTATAGATAGATGTTAACTCATTAACTGTGTAAAATATTCCTCTGACGTTATTCCTTTCTTTTTACAGATGAGAGAACCAAGACACAGAGATGTTTAATAGCTTGCATAATGCCATATATGTAAAGTTTTTGTTAAATTACATAAAAGGTAAGTGGTCAAATGTAATATAAGAGTTTGCAAATAAGTTAAAAGAAAATTATTAGAAAACTTAAAAATAATAATTAAAATTTGAAAACTGAAATCAAGAAATTTATCAGGGCGTGGACATAACTAAGGATTATATTATCAAATCCCTTTAGTTGGTTTTCACTGCATTAATTTACTTATTTTTAAATATCACT
Source organism: Orycteropus afer afer (assembly GCF_000298275.1). Classification (NCBI taxonomy): domain Eukaryota; kingdom Metazoa; phylum Chordata; class Mammalia; order Tubulidentata; family Orycteropodidae; genus Orycteropus; species Orycteropus afer. Next base: position 10,870,800 of record NW_006921612.1, on the reverse strand, counting down.
GTTGCAGACAAAGTGCCACTCACCAAATACAGGTATCTCTTAGTATTAAACTTTGCATTCTAAATTGAGAAAGTGAGTAGTTTCAGATAAATTTGTAGATGACCCCATTCTATTTGACTCCTCCATATTTGCTATTTAAAATTCAGGAAACCAAAAAGATTGAGATAACAGTTTTCCTCACTTTCTGAACTTACAATCTGGATTCTCACTATTTAACTAGAGAAGCAGAATGGATTGTATCTGGAGGAAAACTTGAATTCCGTTTATTCTCTATGTTTCCTCTATATAGGGCAAGAACTAGTGAAGCATCTGTTCCTCTAGCCTATTTCTTTCTAGTCCCTTTCTTCCTTTCTCTCCACCCTTGTACAACAAATTACCAAACATTGGGCGGCTGAAATCAACAGAAGTTATTGTCTCACAGTTGAAGAGTCTAGAAGTTTGAATTCAAGGTGTCCATGCCCTCTGAAAATTCTAAAGGAATAGCCTCTCTAGTCTCTTGTTATTTTCTGGTGGTTCCTGGCAACCCGTGGCATTCCTTGATCTGTAGATGTGTCATCACATGGCCTTCTTTCTTCTGTATGACTTTTCTCTGTGACTTTTTTTATTAGCGCACCATTCAGATTAGACCTGTTAACTGATAACATCTTCAAAGACCCAACCAAGGTCATGTTCATAGGTACTGAGGGTTAGGAATTTAACATATCTTTTTGAAGAACACAATTCAATCTGTAACAACCCCCAACCTGCACAAACTCTACAGCTCCTCTTAGTCCTAACTTGTGTTTCCTCCTCCATTGTGGATTCATCTCAAATCATACTGCATTTTCAACCATACACACACTATTTTTGAAATACTAACTTGGATTAGGAACACACATACTCTAATACCAAGATTTCCTAACAAATTAATTACTTAAGCATGTTTCACAAATATATGGTGGATATTTTTCTTCTTTTTTAATAACCTCTCCAACCTTCACTGAAGTAATTAATCACAGTCAATAATTAATGTGTTTAAAATTCTCCATGTTGTTTGAGTTAATCTGCATTCAGGACTCCAAATTCAGTCAATAGTTTCAGGTACTAACACTTGCAATCAAAGTCTAGGAAATAACTTCAGCTAACAAGTGATTGTATTATCCTTGTTTCCTCCCTGCTGTACATCAACAGCCAATGCATTTTGGTCATAACCCAGACGCTAAATTGAGAAACTGCTTGATGCTCTGTTCTGCTGTTCAAATGTGCCATGTGGTCCTTAAAAGGCTTTTTCTTTTTCTTCCTTTCTTTCTTTCTTTTCTTTTCTTTTTTTTTTGAACAGTCAAGATGAAATTGGCTTCTGGTCAGCAACTCGTTTTCTTTTTCCCTCCTCTGAGGTAGTGTAGCCAAAAAGGATTTGTTTTGTTCCATTTTGCCTGCAAAGCTATGGGTAGCCAAATATGACTACAAATTATCTACATTGTTTTTATGAAGAAAAATATATTTAATTTCCTAGAACTTGGAAACATCGCTTGCTAGGGCCAGGAAACTGATGTTGTCCCCTGATTTCTGTCCCACTCTCACCCTAATTGGAGAGAGCTGGGCACACCAGAGGATGTGTGCAGCTAAATTGGGGTATTATGAAAATAGTTCACAAAGCAAGTGGAAAGCTATATATAAAATGATATTTACTTCTCATTTTAAATGAAGCCAAAGACAAAAGGCATATAGGTAAACACAGCTGCAACATTTTTAGGCATATAATCAAATGCAAAAATAATATTGGAAAACTATGTTAATTATTGTAATTAAATTGTGAACAGTATTGATAGAAAAAAATCTTTAAAACATATAAAATCAAAATGGATCTTAACACATTATGAGAGTTTGCTCTACTAATATGATGTGCCTAGATGGATATACCAGTCTGGCCAAATCTCTAATGCTCTCTAGCAATAAAGGAGAGAAAAGGATGGATTGAAGTGAGGGGCTCCATACCTGTCTACTTCCTAGATCCAATTTTAAGTTCTAGGGAAGTAAATTTACCTGATCCAACAAGTTGATAGGGAAATTGGAAAGAGTATAGACTTTAGAGTAAAACTGATCCATACTTGAAATATGGTTCAAGTACCTATTCTCAGTGTGATATTGAGTTTCCATGCTCCTATTAATAACATGAGACAAGAGTCTTGAGACCTTTACAAATCCAATTTCTACTTTGCCAAAACAATTGTCCCATGAGAAAGGACATATGTATGTATGTGTGTGTATGTGTGTGTATGTGTGTATATCTAGGATAAATAGAAATTGTCAAAAATGAGATATACACACACACACACACACACATACTTTCATATATATATATATATATATATATAAGCACTATATTGTTATTATATGGACATAAAACCCTTACTCTTAAATGTCTTGGGGTAGAATGGTAGATTAACTTGGCTCAACAATAAACTTACCACAAAGACTTTGGCTTTGAATTTTTCAATCTTAGTATTTACTTTCCTCTTGAATTTATATGTTCATTTTTACCCTCAATAGAAGTTCTTAAACCATCGTTGAACCCTTGTTTTAGGCTACCATGCTTCCCTTTTGAGACATGAGGAAACTCATCAGCAGCAAAGAGAATTGCCAGTGCCATTTTTCCTAGTTATTTCACATTATCCAAGAAAAAAATGCTTCTTCAAGTTTTCTAATCAACCTTTAATCACAGCAAAGGTTGGTTGAAGAGCCACACTGGAGTCTTCCCCATCTGTTACTTCATGGAAATGTTTGTACAGGCTCTGGGCTTACTGCCGAATCCCATTTCCATCATAAGTCTTGTGTTTCCTGTGCATATTCTCACTCTACACATTAACCCCCTTTTCAGTTTTCACTTAAATCTTATCTCTCACTTGATGAGCAATTTTTTCACTCGCTGGATCACTTACAACAGTTTCACAAATTTCTTTTTTCTCATTTTTTTTTTCTTTTTTAGAGAGAAATTGGTGAACTTGTTCATTCCTCAGATCTGAGCCATTTCTGAATTCAACAAATCTTGCTTTAATTTATTCTCTTTTATATGCTGGCTAAGAGGAAGCATAAGTGTTGTCAATTGTCTCATTATTTCTTCATTTTCATCACCTGTACTAGAAATTGACTTTTTTTTTTTTTCCTCCCAGGGGTGATGTAGACTATCATTTCACATAGAAACCAAAATTTTCATCTGTGAATAAAACTTACTTCATATAACAGCAGGTAGAGATGAGCCAAATCATGCACAAGTGGGCCTGCTGTGATATCAGAAAGGCTCAAACCTGGCTGAAAATCCCCCTGCGAGTACAGGTAGATGTTCCTCTTAGCATAACCTCACAGCATTTGTCTAAGTTCATGAGTGACAGAGCTAGATATATCTGCTCAACTTAAAAGCCCACACTCCTTTAACAACACATTGTAAGTCACGTAAGCTAAGAACCTACTGCCATCAAGTAGATTCCTACTCATAGTGACCCTATATGACAGAGTAGAACTGTCCCATTGAGTTTCCAAGGCTGTAAATCTTTACAAAATCAGACTGTCTCACATTTCTCCCATGGAGCAGTTGGTAGGTTCAAACCACTGACCTTTTAGTGAGTAGTCCAAGCTTTAACCACAGTGCCACCAGAGCTCCTCATATAAGCTAATCAGTCTCAAATGAATGACCTGTAAAATGAAAATTATAATAATGATACCCATTTCACAGTGTTGTGTTGGTCAGAGGACATAATTTTCATGAAAAATTTTGTATAATGGTAAGCTTCGTTGTTGTAGCATTATCTACCCTACCATAAAAACTCTGTTGCATCATACCCCCTACATTGCCACCTGATAAGGAGAATTCAGGGATTAACAACTAGAAATGAATTTTCATGTGAAAAATGCAATAGGTAGATGTGCAAAATTATACAAACACTTAAAAAATAAGTGTGTTTATATCCAATAAAATAAAATCTTAAAGCACCTACACCAAACATATCAATATCATGCTAAGCATCTTAAATAAGTAATAACATTTTGTAAGTTACTTTCATTTTATCATTTTTCCTTTCCCTAGACAGTTGTAAAGAAGTTCTTTATTAGTACTAATAAGATGCTTGCTAATTCACCTTACTTACTTGTGGATTATAAACAGATCATTATTGTGCTTAGCAGCTACTGAATCAACCTCAACTCATGGCAAACCCATGAAAAGTGGGATAACACCATTGTGATTGGCTGATTTTGGAAGATAGATCATCAGGCCTTCTCCCTAGTCCGTTTTAGTCTGGAAGACCCACTGAAACCTATTTACCACCACTGTCCACTGACAGATGAGTGGTGGCTGCACTTGAGGTGGATTGGAGAGGAAGGGAACATAGGTCTCCAACATGGAAAGTGAGAATTTTACATTGAACAACCACTGCCCTCTTACACAGATTGTAGATATTTAATATACAATATAAATAAAATATAAAATATAATGCTTACAAAATATAATCCTTGACAAAAAGAAAAATAATACAAAGCCTCTTATCTTTGCAGAAATCTATAAATTTTGTAGTAGGGTCAGCGGTATTAAATGATTTGTACCTATTTTTTGCTGAAGTGACATTGCTCAAATTGAGGAGAAACAGCTGCAAACATCCCTTAATAATAGGAACATGGAATGTATACAGTATGAATCTAGGAAAATTAGATATTGTCAAAAATGAGATGGAACACATAAAGAATGATATCCTAGGTATTAGTGAACAGAAAAGGACCTGTTTGGACCATTTTGAGTCAGACAACCATATAATCTACTATGCTGGGAAGGACAATTTAAAGAGGAATGGTGTGACATTCATCATCACAAAGGATATTGCAAGATCTGTCCTGAAGTACAATGCTGCCAGTGATAGGAAAATATCCATATGGCTACAAGGAAGACCAATTAATATTACTTTTTTTTTCAAATTTATGTGCCAACCACCAAAGCCAAAGATGAAGAAGTTGTAGATTTTTATCAACTTCTGCAGTCTGAAATGGATTAAACATGCAATCAAGATATGTTAATTATCACTGGTGACTGGAATGCAAAAGTATGAAACAAAGAAGAATCACCAGTAGTTCAAAAAATTGGCCTTGGTGACAGAAATAATGCTGGAGATCACATGATATAATTTTGCAAGACCAATGACTTATTCATTGCAAATACCTTTTTTCAACAACACAAATGGCAACTGTACACATGGACTTCACCAGATGGAGTACAAAGGAATCAGATTGACTACATCTGTGGCAAGAGACAATGGAAAAGCTCAATATCTTCAGCCAAAAGAAGTCCAGGAACTGATTGTAGACCAGACCATCAACTCCTCATATGCAAGGCAACTTGAAGTTGAAGACAATTAAAACAAATCCACAAGAGCCAAAATGTTATTTTGAATATACCCCTCCTGAATTTAGAGACCATCTAATGAATAGATTTGATGCATTGAACAACAATGACCGAAAACCAGAAGAATTGTGGGATGACATCAAGACCATCATCCATGAAGAAAGCATGAGATCATTAAAAAGATGAG
>NW_006921612.1:10834710-10863288 GCF_000298275.1 Orycteropus afer afer | reverse complement strand
CATGGAGTGCTCAAAGAATTAACAAATCTGCCCTGGAGGATGTAGAGCTGGAATGGTCCTTGGAAGCGAGAATGGCCAGATTTCATCTGACCTACTTTGGTCAAATTATCAGAATAGGCCATGCCCTGGAGAAGGATGTTAAGCTTGGTAACATGGAGTGTTGACGAGGGAGGGGAAAGCCCTCAACAAGATGGACTGACACAGTGGCTGTGACTATAGGCTCAGGTATAGTGGGGATCACGGAGCTGGCGTAGGACCGGGCAGTGTTTCATTCTGTTGTGCATAGGGTTGGTATGAGTTGGAGATGACTCGATAGCACATAACAACAACAACATATGAAGCAAGTTTGAAATATGATTTTCCTTCCTCTAAATCAAAGTCATTTCTTTACCTCATCAGGAGTTACAGACTGTGTCCTACTTGGTAAATAATCAGATTTCAGTGAATATATAAATCAATTATTGAGTGGTTTGAACACAATTTGGGTACTATCACAATACAGTTTTAATTTTTCTTCCACTTACTACCTCCAAGCATGCTTTGGTGTATGATCCTTTTCCTTCAGTTTAACACTAAATTCTTTTAGTTTCTATGACACTTTCCATGTTCTTCACCAATATCACAACTCAAACGCATCAACTCTTCAGTCTTCCTTATCCATTGTCCAGATTTCACATGCATATGAGGCGATTGAAATATCATGGCTTGGGTTAGGCACATCTTAGTCTTCAGAGAGACATCATTGCTCTTCAGCACTTTAAAGGGGTCTTTTGCAGCAGATTTGTCCAGTGCAATAAGTCCTCTGATTTCTTGATTGCTGCTTTCATTGGTATTGATTGTGGATCCTAGTAATATGAAATCTTTGACAACTTTAATCTTTTCTCCATTTATTGTGATGCTACTTATTGGTCCAATTATAAGGATTTTCATTTTCTTTATGTTGAGGTGTAATCCAAACTGCAAACTGTAGGATCTCATTTGTTAATTACTTTCTTTGAAGAAGAGAATGTGGTCTGTTGTTTCCTCATTTATTTACCTCCTCCAATTCTGATGCTTGACTTTCTTGGTGGTGCAAATGTTTAGTATGCTTGGCTGCTAACTAAAAGGGTGGAGATTCAATTCCACCCAGAGGTGGGCCAGAAGGAAGGCCTGATGATCTACGTCTAAAAAACCCATCCTTGAAAACCCTATGGAAATCAATTTTACTCTGACACACATGAGGTTGCCATTAGTCAAAATTGACCAGCAATTGATTTGATTCTCCTGATGCTAGCTTTTCAAGGATCAGATTGAAATCAAGGAGATATTTGAGGAAAAGGTATAAAAATATTATTGATTTGTTTTTGTTAAAATATGTCCACTGAGCCTTTCAGGAGCCCTGGTGGAGCAGTGGTTAAGGCATTTAGGCTACTAACCAACAGATCAGCAATTTGAGCCCACCAGTTTCTCTGTGACAGAAAGATGCTCTCATAAACTCAATGGAGCAGTTCTACTCTGTTCTATAGGATCTCTATGAGTTCTAATTGACTCCACAGCAGTGGGTTTGCTTTTAAGCCCTTCCATTGACATGTATCTAAATGTTGGCTTTTTCCTGGGATGCAGATATATAAGCTCCCTAGAAAGGGAGAATCTGAAACCTTCATGTTTCACAGGTACAGCCCCCCTCATCACCAGCATTTGACCCCTAGAAATCTACTATACAGCCTTAGAATGATGGGCTACTTCTTGAAAGAAGCTCAAGCTTGAATACTTTCTTTAACATCTACCTAGCCCTGGGAAAATTTTGTATCATTGTAATGCCACTGAGAGAAAATGCCACCACATTGACATCCTCTTTGCTCATTTACCAGCTTTTTGTCTCTTGGACTACTTGGAGTGAGAGCTGAGTCTGCTGGTCCAGTTGAGTCCTCCTATATTAATCTCAGCAAGGATAAAACAAATCTCTCTCTTTTGAATGTGTTGTTGTTGTTAAGTGTCATCGAGTCAGCTCTGACTCATAGCGATCCTATGTACAACAGAACAAAACACTGCTCAGTCCTGCATCAACATCGCAATCCTTTCTATACTTGATCCCATTGTTGCAACCACTGTGTCAATCCATCTTGCTGTGGGTCTTTCCCTTTTTTGCTGACCTGCCACTTCAACAAGCATGATATCTCTCTCCAGGGAATGGTCCCTTCTGACAACATGACCAAAGTATGTCAAATAAGGTCTGGCCATTCCGCTTCCAAGGGAGCAATCCAACTGCACTTCTTCCAGGACAGATTTGTTCATTCTTCTGGTAGCTTCCACAGCACTTTCAGTATTCTCCACAAACACCACAACTCAAAAGCTTCAACTCTTCAGTCTTCCTTATCCATTGTCCAGATTTCACATGCATATGAGGCAATTGAAATACATGGCTTGAATTAGGCACATCTTAGTCTTCAAAGAGACATCATTGCTCTTCAGCACTTTAAAGGGGTCTTTTGCAGCAGATTTGTCCAGTGCAATAAGTCCTCTTATTTCTTGACTGCTCCTTTCATTGGTACTAATTGTGGGTCCTAGTAATGTGAAATTTTTGATGACTTTAATTTTTCTCCATTTATTGTGATGTTGCTTATTGGTCCAGTTGTAAGGATTTTCATTTCCTTTATGTTGAGGTGTAATCCATACTACAGACTATAGTCTTTAATCTTCAACAGTAAATGCTTCAAGTCATTCTCACTTTCAGCAAGCAAGGTTGTGTTGTCTGCATGTTACACATTGTTAATGAGTGTTCCTCTAATCCTGATGCCACGTCCTTCTTCATAAAGTCCAGCTTCTTGGATTATTTGCTCAGCATACAATTTGAATAAGTATGATGAAAGAATACAACCCTGACATACTCCCTTCCTGATTTTAAACTATCCAGTATCCCCTTGTTCTTTTCCAATGGCAGCTTCCTGGTCTACCTACAGGTTCCTGATGAGCACAATTAAGTGCTCTGGAATTCCCATTCTTCTCAATGTTATCCATAATTTGTCATGATCCACACAGTTGAATGCTTTTGCATAGTCAATAAAACACAAGTAAACATCTTTCTAGTATTTTTTGTTTTCATCCAAAATCTTTCTGACATCAGCAATGATATCCCTAGTTGCACATCCTCTTTTGAATCAAGTTTGCATCTCTGGAAATTCCCTTTCAATATACTACTGCAACTCTTTATGAATTTTCTTCAGCAAAATTTTACTTGGGTGTGACAGTAATAATATTGTTTGATGATTTTCACATTCTGTGGAATCACCTTTTTTGGGGGATGGATACAAATATGAATCTCTTACAATCAGTTGGCCAGGCAGCTGTCTTCCAAATATCTTGGCATAGATAATTAAGTGCCTCCAACATGCCATCCCTTTGTTGGAACATCTCAATGGGATGCCATCAATTCCTAGAGACTTGTTTTTTTGCCAATTCCTTTAGTGCAGCTTTGACTTCTTCCTTCAGTACCATTGCTTCTTGATCATATGCCATCTCATGAAAAATATGAACATCACCAATCCTTTTTTGTACAGTGACTCTGTATATTTCTTCCATCTTCTTTTGGTGCTTCCTGCATCATTTATTGTTTTGCCCATAGAATCTTTCAATGTTGCAACTCGAGGCTTGAATTTTGTTCTTTAGTTCTTTCAGTTTGAGAAGTGCTGAACATGTTCTTTCCTTTTGGGTTTCTAAATTCGGGTCTTTGTACATTTTATTTTAATAATTGACTTTGTCTTCTCGAATTGCTCTTTGAAATCTTCTGTTCAGCTCTTTTATCTTTTCATCTCTTCCACTTGCTTTAACTACTCTCCATTCAAGAGCAAGTTTCTGAGTATTTTTTGACATCCATTTTGGTCTTTTCTTCCTTTCATGCCTTTTTAATGACTTTTTGCTTTTTTCATGTATGATGTTCTTGATGTCATCCTATACTTCATCTGGTTTTTGACCATTTGTGTTCAATGCTTCTTACATATTCTTCAGATGTTCTTTAAATTCAGGTGGGATATAATCAAGGTCATATTTTGGCTCTCGTGGACTTGTTTTAATTGTCTTCAGTTTCAGCTGAGACTTGAATGTGGGAAGAGCTACTTACCTCTTCTTTTCTCTTTGAGCACTGGTCAAGATATCAAAATTAGTCAAGTCCCACTTAATCCTGTTATATGTATTTCTTAAATTAATCATTGGTCTTTCTCTGCAGTTGTATTGAATGGATAAATGAAGAAATTAAGAAGTTATGATGTATGGACAAATTTCCTGTATGTATATCTATTGCAAACAGAACAAAAAGTTGCTTATATTAGAAAAAGCACTGTTTTATGTATTTTGTTTCATTATATAATGCACAGTCATACCCCATTTCATTATTAAAGTACTCCAATGATTTATTTCTTGGATTCTCACTTTGAGTTAGCAATTACTGATATTTTAAAGACATTTATCCATTTAACCAAATAATAAAAACATTGTGCAACAGACCAAATAAGTAATGTGAACAGGCTAAAATAGGGCATAAAGGTATGCTTGGTGTTTCTGGAGAATATGAGAGAAAAGATTATCAATGTTTATTAACTGCCCACCATGAACCAAGCTTTAGCTTATTTACCTATACCCTATCTCCCTTATCTCTGTATTGTAAAGCAATACAGGTGGGTGGCTAAATTATAGTTACAAAAATCTGGACTGTAAGGAATTAAATAGGTGATTTATGAGTACATAAATAATAAATGACAGATGGGATTCAAATTCAGATTTGTTTCAAAAGCCCATTTTGCTCAGTCTTGGTGAACTCTAGGTCAGAAAATTTCAGATTATGTTAAATGGCTCATTTTTATTTCTTTTTCATTGAATTAGCTTTCAGAGAGGATTATACAACACAAGTATTTCTTCACTGTACCATACATAAGCTGCTTGAGAAGAGGGACATATCCTCTCTGCCATCAGTATTTATCACAGAAACTATTGGTTGGTATACAGTAAGTGTCCCTTACATTTAAATAAATTAATAAATGGGATGGAACGGAGCCAATTAATACCCAAGAAAGAGTAGAAAATAAACAAATACATTCAGTTTGATCATGTAAGAAAGACAGGTTTTAGGAAATGTCTACATTTTTTAAAATTAAAAAGATGAAATTTAACACCTTTATTTCTTTGTGAGCTATATTACTCAGAGGGAGAGACAAAGAGAGAGATAGAGTAAGATAGAAAGAGACATATTCAGTTGAGAATAGTTTCCCTTTATAAAGCAGGATGAGCAGATTGCAGCAGCTGAATGGAACATCCTGGCAGACTGCATTAGGAGAATGATAACGTGAGAATCAATGTTTTAAACATTCCCCTAAAAATCAACTCTGAAAAGTAAAAAAAAAAAACTAAACCCTGAGAAATCCCTGAGATATTTGGAAGGTATGAGCAGGGATGAACAATTTTCTTCACTTTATTTAAAACTTTTATTCCCTAATTGTTCCCAGCCCATTTGTAAACATTTCTAGATGAGTTAATCACCTTTAAATGCCAGAGTAGAAGGCTTTGTCATTTACAACATTTTTTTTTTTTTTCTTTTTGTATTTGTTTTCCTGGAGAGCCTGTAATTCTAAAATATGCCAGGAACTGGTAGGCACTGGTGGCTGCAGTGATGGGCTCAGGTTTAGAAGGGATCATGAGGCTGGCACAGGACTGGGCAGTGTTTCATTCTTTTGTGCATAAAGTCGCTATGAGTTGGAGACAACTCAATGGCACATAACAACAACAAAGGTAGGCAATGGGAATGTACCTATTGACGTTGAATTGATTCCAACCCATAAAAACACTAAAGGACAGAATAGAACCCCAAAGGGTTTCCAAGGCTGTGATTTATAGGAGCAGACTGCCACATCTTTCTTCCACAGAGCAGCTAGTGGCTTTGAACCACCAGCACCACTGAGCACTTAACTGCTGTACCACCAGGATTCCTAATTCTGTTAAAAAAAAAAAAAGAGAAACCCTCCAAATTCATGGACATTGAATCAATTCCAACTTAGAGTGACTCTCATTGGGTTTCCAAGGCTATAAATCTTTATGGAAAAAGACTTACTCATCTTTTTTCTGAGAAGTGGCTGGTGGGTTCAAACCAGGCCTTTTGGTTAACAGCTATTACAGCACCAGAGTTCCTTAATTCTATAATACTGATTCTGAAATCAGAAGCTACATCAAATGATGGGGTTAAATCTGTACTTAAAATGGGAGAGGAGATACAAAGACAAATCACAGGGCATGATTTCACCAGTATCTGCTCCTGTGTTGTGCTTAGCTGTGAAAAACTTCCTCACATACCAACTTTGATATCAATTCAATGATCTCCATATATATATATATATATATATATATATATATATATATATATATATATATATATATATTCTTTACCTCAGGATTATGCTGGGAGAATCTTTCTGTTTTATGCGCTATTGCAAAATCTTCCAAGAAGGAATTACTGGAAGTCTTATCATCCCTGTTCTTCTGTTTCTCAAATTTCTTGGGATTCAGTGTCACTCACCACAAACAAGGGCAGGATTTCATAATAGAAACCCTATCAACTTATCTATGCAACTTGCAACTCCAGATATAGCCTGCTCTCTCTTAATCAGAAATGTCAAATAGAGCTCTCAAAATTTGGACTTACAATCTAGAACGAGAACTCTAAGAAAGTGACTACAAAATACATTCCTCAGTAATGATCTCATGTCACTTGTAAATGATGTTGAAGTTTCTTTAGTACCACTTCACTCTCACCAATCAAAGTATCTGCTACAATGACTTGCTCCAAAGAAAGTTTCAAGAAGAGTTTTTAGCAATAATGATGATGATGTTGGTGATAGCAATGATAATTGTAGTAGATTCAGGATAGCTTGTAGGTAAACACAGCTTAAATTATATATATATATATATATATATATATATAATATATATATATATATATAGCTTACAGGACTGGTAAATTTACATACTCAGATATGGCAATAAGGTTTTAAGTTCATTCCATCTGTCTGCTCTGTCATCCTCAGTACCAGGCTCATTTCCTTAAAAATCACAAGATGGCTACAGCAACACACATGTTCATCCAACAGATAGAGGAAGAAGAGGGAAAGTCTTCCCTTGTTTCCATTTCCAAAATGAAGAAGATTTCCCACAAGCCCCCTAACATGACTACTTTTGGGTACTTTTGGCCAAGATTGTAATCACACATGGATTACTAACTACTCTTTGGAAAACCGAAAGGAATAAACATGATGTGGTGGTGTCACAAGGGTTGCTGTAACCTAATGCAGTAATTCATATCATTCCCCACCCCAATGGACCTCCTCTCATACCAGACTATACAGAAGCCGTAGTAATGTTTATAATCAATTTTAATAATAGAATAATATGTGATATAGCTATAAATTGCTTAAATGTAATAGTTCTTAAATTATATGAATACTAACAGTAAAATTGTTTTGTAAAATCTTTCTACATTGAATTATAACATTATTAGTACCTTAGTGGAACCCTTTTTGATTTTTCTCATTCTTTTCCTTTAATTACAACTTCATTGTCAAAAAAGTTATTGATATAAGTCCACAAATACTAATTACCACACTATTGTAACTAAAGCACCAGAAAATTTGAAGAAATTAATGACTATAAAAACACTGGTAGCAAGAAAAACAATGCTTGCTTGTGATGCCTGTAGATGAAACCACATGATGAGAAGCATCTTTGTAATTGGGTAACACAATATGACTGGAGAACATTAGAAGATTCAAAAAGTAAAATAGCATAGAGTTTTACCCTTGTAGGTATAGTAGTGTACTGCCTAAGGCACTTGACTGCTAACCAGAAGGCTGGCGGTTCAAACCCACCAGCCACTCCTCGGAAGGAAGGTCAGGCAATCTACTTCTGTAGTGATACTGCCTCAGAAACCCAAGGAGGGGTCGCTATGAGTCAGGTCCCACTTGACAGCAAACAACAACAACAACAGGTGTATTGATACATTGGGCTTATGAAAAACCTTTTTGTTAGAACTAACTAGAGGGATATTTTATAAAAGTAATAAATTTCTAATGTAACACTGCACAAAACTTTTATAGACAGTCATTTTTATGTCAGATTCTCTGATAGTGTCCCTCAGTGTGATCCAAAACCCCTGAACCTTCCCTGTGCCATGATGAACTTGGACCAATCATGATTCACTCCATGAGACTATCACATGATTAAAATGGAAGACATTAAACACAAGCAACTTTTGTAGGAAAGAAACAAGGGTAATAGAAGGTTCTAATATCTGATATATCAGAATTAAACTACACTTCACATTTTGTAATGAAGCTATCAAGCAGAAATTAAACCCCTGAGAATAACGTCCCATTCAGTAAATAAGCAAATATTTTTGAATACTTACTGGATATAAGGAGTCTCTCAGTGACACAAACAATTAACACTTTCAGCTGCTAATCCATTGGTTGGAGTTTTGAATCCATCCAGAGGTGTGTCAGAAGATAAGCCTGGGGTCTACTTGCAAAAATATTAGCTATTGAAAACCCTCTTGGGCACAGTTCTACTCTGACATACATGGGGTCTCCATGAGTCATAACTGACTCAAGAGAAACTGGTGATGGTACCATATGAAAAGCACTCTAAACGGCACTGGGAAAACATAAAACTGAAGTTAAAGATCATATTGAACATATTTTATTCATTTATTTCTTCATCATTTACTCAATGAATATTTATACTGGAAAACAGTAGTTTCCCTATTGTTGCTGTTGTTCTTGTCAGGCGTCTTCAAGTCGTCACTGACTCATAGGGCCCGTATGCACAGCAGAACGAAATACTGCTCAGTTTGTGCCAGCCTCATGATCCTTGTTATACCTGAGCCCATTGTTGCAGTCACTGTCAATTCATCTCATTGAGGGTCTTCCCCTTCTTCATTGAGCCTCCACTTTACCAAGCATGATAGCCTTCTCCAGGAGAACATGTCATCTTTCTGACAACATGACCAAAGTAAGTGAAACAAGTCTGGCCATCTCCCTTCCAAGGAGCATTCCAGTTGCACCTCCTCCAGGATAGATTTGTCAGTCCTTTTAGCAGACCATGGTACATTTAGCATTCTTCTCCAACACCACAACTCAAAAGTATAAACTCTTCTTCTGTCTTCCTTATTCATTGTCCAGCTCTCACATGCCTAAGAGGCTGTTGAAAACACTATAGCTTGAGTTAGGCATACCTTAGTTTTCAAGACAATATATTTGCTCTTCATCACTTGAAAGAGGTCTTTTGCAACATATTTGCCCAATGTAATACATTGTCCAATGTCTTGACTGATGCTTCCATTGCTGTTGATTGTAGAACCAAGTAATACAAAATCCTTGACAATTTTAATCTTTTCTCCATCCATCATGAAACTGTTTATTGGACCAGTTGTGAGGGTTTTTTTTTTTTTTCTTTATATTGAAATGTAATCCTTACTGAAGACAGTAGTCCTTAATCTTCATCAGTAGGTGCTTCAAGTCATCCTCACTTTCAGCAAGCAAAGTTGAATCATCTGCATATTGGAGATTTGTTAATGAGTCTTCCTCCAATCCTGATGCCATGTTCTTCTTCATATAATCCAGCTTCTCAGATTTTTGCTCAGCATACAAGTTGAATAAGTATGGTGAAAGGATACAACCTTGACACACTCCCTTCCTGACTTTGAACCATGCAGTATCCTCTTTTTATGTTTGAATGACAGCCTCCTGATCTATGAACAGGTTCCTTATGAAAACAATCAAGTGTTCTGGAATTCCCATTCTTCTCAATATTATCCATAATTCATTATGATCCACAAAATTGAATGCTTTTGGGTAGTCAATGAAACATAAGTAAACATCTTTCTGGTATTCTTTACTTTCAGCTAAGATCCATCTGACTACAACAATGATATCCTCATTCCATGTCCTCTTCTGAATCCAGCTTGCATTTCTGGAAGTTCTCTGTCAATACACTGCTGCAACCATTTTTTAATTATCTTCAGTAAGATTTTACTTGCATGTGATATTAATGATATTGTTTGATAATTTCTACATTCTGTGAGATCACCTTTCTTTGGAAGATGTTCTAATATGAATCTCTTTCAGTCAGTTGGCCAAGTAGCTGTCTTCCAAATCTCTTGGCACAACCATGTGAGTGCCTCCGGGGGACATCCATTTGTTGAAACACCTCAATGGGTATTCCTTCAATTCCTGGAGCCTTGTTCTTCACCAATTCCTTCAGTGCAGCTTCAACTTCTTCCTTCAGTACCAGTGGTTCTTGCTCATATGCTACATCCTGAAAAGGATGAACATAGATCCATTTTTTTTGGTACAGTTATTCTGTGTATTCCTTCCATCTCCTTTTGATGTATCATTCAATATTTTGCCTATAGAATCTTTCAAGATTGCAACTCAAGTCTTAATTTTTTTCCTCAATTCTTTCACCTCGAGAAATGTCAAGTGTGTTCTTCCCTTTTGGTTTTCCAATTCCAGGTCTTTGCACATTTCATTATAGTAATTGACTTTGTTTGCTCAAGCTACTCTTCAAAATCTTCTGTTCAGCTCTTTATATTGTCATTTCTTCTATTTGCTCTAACTTCTCTCTGTTCAAGGGCAAGTTTCAGAGTATCGTGTGACATCTATTTTGTTCTTTTCTTCCTTTCTTGCCTTTTCAATGACCTCTTGCTTTCTTCATGGATGATGTTCTTGATGTCAATCAAAAAACCACAATTTCTATGGTTTTCAGTCATTGCTGTTCAATGCATCAAATCTGTTGTTAAATGGTCTCTAAATTCAGGATGTATATTATCAAGGTAATATTTTGGCTCTCATGGACTTATTTTAATTGTCTTCAACTTCAAGTTGAATGTGTGTATGAGCAGTTGATGGTCTGTTCCACATTCAGCTCCTGGCCTTGTTTTGGCCAAAGGTATTGAACTTTTTCCTTGCCTCTTGCCACAGATGTAGTCAGTATGATTCCTGTGTATTCCATCTGGTGAATTCCACATTGTAGTCATTGCTTATGTTGTTGATAAAAGGTATTTGCAATGAATAAGTCATTAGTATTGCAAAATTCTATCATGCGATTTCCACCCTTATTTCTATCTCTGAGACCATGTTTTCCAACTCCCAGTAACTCTTCTTTGTTTCCAACTTTTGCATTCCAGTCACCAGTCATAATCAACACATTTTGATTGCATGTTTGGTCAATTTAAGACTGCAGAAGTTGGTAGAAATTTTCATTTTTCTCATCGTTGGCTTTGGTGATTGATGTGGAAATTTGAATAGTAATATTAACTGGTCTTCCTTGTAGACATATGGATATTATCCTATCACTGACAGTGTTGGACTTCAGGACAGATCTTGAAACACTTTTTGTGATGATGAATGCCACACCATTCCTCTTCAATTTGTCATTTCCAGGGAGGGTTGCAGGGTAGACAGGGGAAGAGACTGGGTTAGGGTTGGACATGGCAAATGGGGAATAAAACGAAACATACATGTTACATCAAATGTAAAACAAGCTCTTAAAATAAATAAATAAATAAACAAATAAAAAAAACAGAAAGCCACCCCCCAAAAAAAAAAAAAAAAAAAACCTAAGAATTAGGCAAGAATCAAGCTAGTATTCAGACTCAGCCATCAGCACACCCAGAGGAGTCCATCAAGAGGCTTGCTTCCCAGATGTTCTGGAGAGCTCTGACCTGGGTTCCAGCCTGGTCAAGCTTCAGACCTTGAACAAGTCTTAGATCATGTCTACAGGACACACTAGAGTACCCAGAAAAAAAAAAATGTCATTTCCAGCATGGTAGATCATATGATTGTATGATTCAAAATGGCCAAAACCCGTCCGTTTCAGCTCACAATGCCTAGGATCTCAATCTTTATGTATTCCATTTCATTTTTGACAACTTTTCTTAGATTCATGCTTCATACATTCCATGTTGCCATTATTAATGGCTGTTTGCATCTTTTTCTACTCATTTTGAGTCGTGCCACATCAGCCAATGGAGGTCCCAAAATCTTTACTCTATCCATATCGTGAAGGTCATCTCTACTCTGAGGAGTCAGCTCTTGCCCAGTCAAATTTTGAGTGCCTTCCAACCTGATGGGCTCATCTCCCAGCACTACATCAGAAAATGTTTCAGGGCTATTCATCCACTTCTCAAACAATTGGCCAGTGAAAACCTTATGAATAGCAGTAAAACACTATCTGATATATTGCTAGAAAACTTTATGAATAGTCTCCCTATTAGTATTGTTAAATGGTGAAGTATTTCCCGCCTTACAGGGTCTAATAATATGGTTACATAAACAAGGCATTAGTATTTTCTTTAAAGGAATGTGTAATGTTGTTTACATAGCAGAGTGCAGTGACATGGTGGGGCCAGCTTCCACAGGCTCCTGAGATCCAATTATGCAAATCTCTCCCCAAATCAATGGCATCATATTGTTGAAATCTATTATGGTGGGATAAATTACACCATCAACAGTTGTAAATCTTACAAATTGAGGCAACTTCTATCCCCAGAGCCTGTTGCACTAACCAGCACACCATTGCTTACATGACAGTACAATTGAAATCATAAATTATGAACTGCTACTAATGCCAAAATGATCAGTAGAAGCAATGAGAATAAAAAGAAAGCCACCCAGCTTCAAAAATGAGACATAGAAGATGATTAAAAAAAAAAAAAAAAAAGTTTTATAGATGGGGAAAGGAAACAAACTGTCAAGAAAAGTTTTGAGGAGAAATGTAATGGAATTTTAGCTGTATATCGAAGAATAGATAAGAATAGAAAAAAGGACATCTCAGGGAAAAAAATAGTATGAACAAAAATCTTGAGGTATAAAAAACATCTTCTGAGTATATTCATGTGGCTATACTGAAGATGTATGCAGAGTACCAGTGAGTTAGGCTGCAGAACTGGTCTGCACAGTGGCTTATGCATTTCTGTATCTCTAGGTCTTAGCATAGTGACCTGCACAGGGAATAATCTCAACAGTGCTGCTCAAATGCATCTTAGAGGCAAATCAGCCTATAACTCTCATACAAAGTTTGAAAGTTAGGACTATAACATTGAGTGTCTTGGTTGAGATGATCATACAAATAGAAACCAAAAATAAAACTCACCACTATCAAGTTGATTGTGACTCATAGTGACCCCTCCTTAGGTTTTCAAGGTGGTATCTTTCCAGATGTAGATTGTCCAGTCTTCTTTCTGAGGATCATATATAAATAGAGCATTATTTAAAAGAAAATGTATATGGTAACAATTTTGAAGATGGTTTAGAACCAGTTAACACTTGTTCTGTGATCCATAAGGGCTCTATTAGTTGGAACATACTCAACAGCACCTAACAACAACAGTTTCTGAATTGTTGGTAACTTAGATAGTTATTACCTGGTTCTAATATTGTAAGATGCATTTACCAATGTTGAACTTTACCTGAGCCCTATGATCTTGGGCTCAAGTAAAATAAGAACAATTGAAGAAATTCTTCCACTCTTTTGTGTTTTGGGAAACAGATTATTGCAAAAATGACCCTTCTTCATGTGACTTAGATGACATTCACAGATGCTCATTATGTTTACCTATGAAAAGGCCAACACAGACTCTCCAAATTGCCACTCGTTACCTTATAAATGATTAGCTAAACCGTTTCTCTCCACTGACTAATCTAGACAAAATACCTGCTAACTTGAACTTAACACAACTTTAGTTAAGTTTCTCTCCTCCCCACAGGACCTTAAACTTTGGCCCACCCTTGAACACTTGAAAAAGGGCCAAGCCTCTCTTAATGGCCCCTTCTGAGAATCAGTAGACCTCAGCAAAAAACATCAGTTCCAATCAGGCCTCCTATCCAACTTGTTCCCTGATATCTGCTTCTCTCTAGCCTCATTTACCTCTCCCTATAAAAGAAAACCCCTTTCAGTGTAAACATTGAAATACTTATAGATCTATTGATAGAAATATTCTCATTGAAATAGTCTCTTTCCCTTTATTGCAATAATCCTTTTGAATAAAATCTCTCTTAAGTCTGGATTTTTTTTTTTTATTTGACAGGATTTTGTTTGCCTTCTCTGTACTTGAAAGCCAAACCAAAAAACTAAACGCAGTGCTATTATAAATTTCTTAGTTATCATAACAGGGACTTTGGAGTCTGCAGCATGAATAAAAATCTACTCTATCCTGGAAAAATAAACTTGTTCAGTTTTAGCATCTTCTATAATAAATGACAGGTTAAAGTAACAGGATGAACTCATATACTTCAAAGAAACATGGAAATTCGTGTTGAAATGTGTCTTCTGAAGAACATTACTTTTATGACTGATTTTGACAGTTGTAAGAAAAATAGATCGAGAAATTTTGAGAGGAGTAAGTAGTATATGAATTTTACATTCTTACTCAAAGAGCAGAAAGTAAAAAAGATTACCATCATCAGTATCAGAAAATACTATATCTGGGATCTAAAAATGTGATACATTCTTAGAAATAAGTTGGATATTTAATAAGTTGGGTGTTATGGATACCTAATCCCTCTCTGACAAGAATATACCACAAATGATATGGCCTTGACAAACAGGAGTTTATTCTCTTACAGTTTAGGAGGCTAGAAGTCTGATTTCAAAGTGCCAGGCCCTAAGGACTGTGTGAAATCTCCTCGACCTTGGGCTTCAGCTCTGCCTCTTACCCCCAGCCCACTGAAGCTAGAGGTATCTCTTCACTCAGGTAGCTACTGGCTGCTGAGGCTAACAAGCCCAAGGTCGACAAATAAAATGGCACAGTCCTCATGTTACCAAACCACATGACAGGCCATTAATTCAAGTCCGTTGAATGTCCTAATGTTAGCAAAGCATGGAACTCTGCTGAACAATGACACAGTTACATGCAGGGTTCAAATGTGCCATAAGTTAGAGACCATTCCCAAAGCTGCTGCTTATGTATGGGAAGCAAACCACATACCCAAAGCAGCTACTCAGTTGCTGCAATAGATTCCACCATGGAGCTAATTACTAATCTCACCATGGGGAATAAAGACATTCAGCTGCGCAGCCACTCAACCAGGCCTCTCCAAGTTGACACACAAACTTAACTACCACAACTTGGCACCTGTATATATCTTCATTGGGTGGCATCTGTACAGATTTCTCTGTGTGGCTCCAGTTCCCTAGTTCCTCTAAATGGTGACCTCACCTCCTTGGCCTGGCCAGCCCCGTTCTTCTCCCTCTTGGGCATGGCAGCCCTGCCCCCTCACTCTTGTGCAGCAGCTTGACTCCATCACACTGGCTCACATGAACGAGCAGCCCCACACTCCAGAACCAAGTTGGTGAAAGTCTGGCTCTTCAAAACCTATGGGGACTGTGGTGGTTCCACCCCCGAAGGCTATGGTCCTACCCTTGACACTGAGTCAGCTCTGCTTCCCATTTCCTTGGTCTCTCTGCTTCTGCCAATTAATGCCCGACGGCAACTCACTCTGCCAGGAATCTTCCTGCTCCAAAGGACATTTAGCTTTCTTGCTCTGTGGGCCGGCCAACCTGCTATTCCATTTCATGCTGGTCTCTTCTACCAATTAATACCTGAAGGTAACCCACTCCTTCAAGAAGCCACCCGGCTTTCTCCTCCACAACTGGTAAGCCTGTTGCTGTTTAATGCGGGTCTCTGGGCTCTGCTTCTGCCACCTGTCATGCCGAATGTCAGGGTCTCTCTGCCAGGGTCTCAGGTCAAGGACACACTCCACTCCTGTTTCCACATTTTAGGTATCTGTCAGAGCAGCACCCTACTCTCTCAGTACCATATTCTATTCTGGTTACCTAGTGCCACTCTGACAAGAATATACCACAAATAGTATGGCCTTAACAAACAGGAGTTTATTCTCTTACAGTTCAGGAGGCTAAAAGTCTGAGTTCAAAATGCCAGGCTCTAGGGGCTGTGTAAAAGTCCTTTGACCTTAGGCTTTAGCTCTGCCTCTTACTCCCAGCCCACTGAAGCTAGAGACATCTCTTCACTCTGGCTGCTGAGGCTAACAAGCTCAAGGTTGACAAATAAAATGGCATAGTCCTTATATTACCAAACCACATGGCAGGTCATTAATTCAAGTCCATTGAAAGTCCCAAGGTTGGCAGAGCATGGCAGGCTGTTGAACAATGGCATGGCTACATGCAGTGTTCAAGTGTATCATAAGCTAGAGACCATTTCCAAAGCTGCTGCAAACCACATACCCAAAGCAGCTACTCAGTTGCTGCAATAGATTCCACCATGGAGTTAATTACTAATCTCACCATGGGGAATAACTACATTCAGCTGCCCAGCCACTCAATCAGGCCTTGCCAAGTTGACACACAAACTTACCTACCACATTGTGTATCCCTACCCTTTTTTTTGTAATTTTATGAAAACTTTTAATGAACTTGAACTGTTTTACCAAAAAAAAAAGGAAGAAAAAAAAAAACCTCTACCTAATAACTGAGGTTTGATTAGATATTAAAATAATTAAACATGTCAACAAATCATTTTAGTCGAGTGATATGAGCTACTTGATCCTAAACACATACCTTACACAGCTAAGCCTGCCACTTTTTTTTTGTCACTGCTGACTCATTAATCAAAACAGTAAAAAGACATAATTTTCATTGCAATTTTTCTAAACATAAAGAATACAAACAAGGGATTCAGTTTCTTACCTAGCTAATTAAGAGGAGAATTTGGAATGAGTTTAAAATCAGCTATTCCTTCTTTCCACTTCTCTAGCTATTTAAGTTGCATGTTTTATACTGCATTGGGTTATCAAAATGGTATGAAATCTTCTTCCATAATTAGTAGGGAAAATAAATCAGATAGTACTTTTTTTTATATATCAGTAAAACATATAGACATGAAGTATCATTAAAGTAGCATTGGCAGATACAGCAAAATAAATATATAGGATGTCCTATATTTTTTATGTACATGGAGATAAAAAAATATTAAATGAGACATGTAAACAAAAAAAGAGTGTGTTTTCATGAAGTAAATTATACCTAATTTGCATGCTTCTTTCTTTAATTGTGTTTATGATGTATGATTGGCTCTCCTTAATAGTTCCTTATTTTGCAGAATTTGGTTAGAAAATTTCTTGTAAATATAATCACTGTTCCATCTATATTGTAGCATAGCTTCTACAGTGGTTATATGCAACTTATTTCATTCTTTGTCCATTGAACATTCATTAAGAAGAAAGCATGCTTATCAGTAATATTATGAGCTAGTCTATTGAACAGCTATGTTGATGTTGTTATGTGCCACTGAGTCCGGCTAGACTCCTAGCGACTCCTCCTTGGGTTTCTGAGGTGGTATCACTACAGAAGTAGATTGCCCCATCTTCCTTCCGAGGAGTGGCTGGTGGGTTTGAACAGCCAGCCTTCTGGTTAGCAGTCAAGTGCCTTAGCCACTATGAATTACATATCAATCTTGATTTCTTCAAGCACATAATATTATCTTTCATGGCAAAACTTGTTTTTCTATTCTTCAGTATTATGTTGCAACTCTTAATCAACAAGTTTTAAAATCTTGCCCAGCAACAAAGAAAAAAATTTCATCTTCGTCAATTTCTATTCCTTCTTCACCACATACATAATGATCTCACTTGTTTGCATGTTGGAAGAATAGTTGGTAACATCCATGTAAAAAAGTTGAATTTTTCAAACGATAAATTTCATTTCAAGAGATAATTATGATAAGTGTCATAATAATTATCCACTTCAAGTTACAATTTCTTTTCCTGTTCATAATGTCTCTTTTAAGAAGAGCTTTGACATGAAAACCCAAATTAAACTCACTGCCATCCAGTCGATTCAAACTCATAGCGATCCCCATTGGGTTTCTCAGGCAGTAAATCTTTACGGAAGTAGATTGTCCCTGTCCTCTTTATGTGGAGTGGCTGATGGGTTTGAAATCCCAACCTTCTGGTTAGCAGTCAAAACCCTTAGGTACTGCACCACCAGAGCTTCTTTTGACACTAAACAGATACAATTTTTCAATTATTTCTCTAACACATTCAACTAACTTCTTTAAGCAACTGTACTTCAATAAAAGTTTGCTATTCTTTCATTTTCTATAATTCTATTGCTAAACAGATATTGAAAACTCTGAACAAGAAATAAAGTGGCTTCACTCAATGAATTATTTAAAAGTTAACAAGAATTTTGGGGTCCTTTCATCAAAATTAAAGTTTTATTTCAGGGCTTTATATAAACTGAGGAGATTTTCAAATGCTTATGTTAAAGAGAACCAACGAGTTTTTCATTGCAGAAGAATCAAATATTACCAATAGAATCACAAAAATCCCTTAATTACTCAATTTAAACAGTTTACATGCTGAAGTTAGAGAACAGTTTAATGATCTTTACTTCAATGTCAATAGAAAGGACAACAGATGCTTTTGAAGAGTATTCTGCGGAATATGAAGAGGGCAGCCACTACCTTCCCTAGAATCTTTCATGCTTTGCATCAAGTAGGAAAAAACAGTGTCTGAATACAATGAGCCTTGGTATTACAACAAATAATCACTCTGCTGCTAACTTAAATGTTGGCCGTCCAAGACCACCTAGCAGCAGTGCAGGCTAAAGACCTGGTGATACACTCCGGTAAAGATCACAGCCTAAAAAGATCTTATGCGCAACTCTACTCTGTACCTTGAGGTTGCTATGAGTCGAAAACAACTCAACAACACCTAATAACAACAACAAACCTTTATACAAACATCCACCAACATGTGTATTTGTATTAGGTATATAAGTAGTACTTTTTTTACTATTATTGTATCTTAATAAGATTTCTGCCAAGTTTTGCTACTGTTTCTGAAGTCTTGTCTGGAAGGGATTTTACTCTCGTATGAGCAAGCCCCTTTTCATCAGAAAAATATTGCATAAGTAAAGGTAAAATTTTTTTCCTCATTTCTGCAATTCTGCACTCATGCTTATGTCATCAAAAGGTGAAACATTTAGAGTATCTCTAATAATAAATAGAACCATTGTACTTGTTATTATTGCAGGACATCTTATTCTAGCATTTAAAATTATATCTGCAATTTTGAAATCAGAAAGGACTTCTAGTAGTAGAATATCCAAATAGTCATTTGAGCTGAAAGACTAGTGATGAAATGATACAGTGCAGAAGACAATTAAAATTTCTGCCGCTGTTATTTTCTTTTTTGTCTGAATGTCTCTTAAACAACAACTTTGTCATTTTATCATATTCTTTGGTATTAATTGAATAAATCATACATTTTACATGCTTAGCTTTAGTATTTGGTGGTTTATATTTTGTTTTGTGTCATTTTAACATTGAACAAATCGTACTGCATAAAGAGTCCAAAAAATATTTTTTCTTTGTTCAGAAAAGTCATCATGAATGTTGCACTTGCATTTTGGCCTTTTGATGTACAAATATACACAAATAAAAAATGGACAATAGCAATCACAGCAAGAATTGAACAAACTTAATTTGATGACCTAATGCCACAGCAGTCTATTAGTCATCACAAGTTCAAGTTTATAACTCTAAATGTGCATTAAGTGAAACATCAAAAAGATTGCTAGTATGTCAATTAACAATAAATTAAACTTGATGTCTGATTTAAAAAAAAAAAAGATGAATGTGTTGCAATTGTAAGAAAAGTAGAATTGTACTTTAAAGGAAGGCATAAAAAAAAAAAAAAAAAAAACCTTACTGCCAATGAGTCAGATCTGACTCACAGAGTCCCCTCCTTGGGTTTCTAAGGAATTAGATTGTCCAGTCTTCCTTCCGAGGAGTGAATGGTGGGTTTGAACATCCAGCCTTCTGGTATTAGATAAATTTTGGGGAAGCCTTGCCTGTAAGAATTGGTGGACAGACAGAAGTCAGAATGTTTAGGGATTGATAACTTTCAGTTATGCTATTGTGGTCACTGGCAGTTGTCTGCAAATGTGGGACTGCCACTGATTAACTTTCTAGACCGAAAACTTATCATTGTCTGATTTTCAGAAGTTTAGGACTGTAATTGCTTTGCTCATTTTCAGAAGCTTAGTCACTGGAGTGAAGGTGTTGTGAACTGGCTGATTTTCAGAGCATGTGTACTGATGCTAAGCTACCTCTAATCAATGGTGGTTACTTATTCATAACTTAGGATGCTAGTCAAAGAAAAGTATTTTCCTTTCTTGATAATGAAAAATAAGTGTTTATAGTTCTTCCTGGTTCCCTCTTTCGGTCTTCCCTCAGCCACACCTATGGGAGAAACCATGATACATTGTGTAGACTTCTGAACAAGGTTGGTTTTTGGTTGGTATGTGCCATTGAGTCAGACTCGATTCATAGCGACCCCTCCTTGGGTTTCAGAGGCAGCATCACTGCAGAAGTAGATTGCCCTATCTTCCTTCTGAGGAGTGGCTGGTGGGTTTGAACCACCAGCCTTCTGATTAGCAGTCAAGTGTCTTAGGCACTGTGCTACTAGAGCTCCCTTCTGAACAAGGTAGAGTTATGATTTTCAGCTAAAGTTACCATTTAAGTGTTTGAAGTGCCAATTACTGTGGTGGCATAATAGCTCTAGCTGCTTATTCTTGTAATTTATTGGGAAAAAAAAAAAAAAAAGCTGAATACAGGACACTTAGGATGCCCTGACAAAGTCGATATAGGGCACAAAACGAAGTCATTAAATGCAGGACATGTCCTGTGTGTTCAGGATACCTGGCAAACCTACAATAAGGCATATACTATATTGGGTGTATTATCAATGCATTATTTATTTGGACATGAGCAATCACAATTGTTATTATCTAAAATGTTAAGTTCAAGTTTGATAATTTAATACATGTGGTAAAAGCACTAGTTGTCCATACCTATCCATCATTTCAGAATCTATTCATTGGTTGCTATATCTCTTGTTACTTGGAACTTAATGTTTTCACACTCCGTCTTTTTCCTGAAGTACATGTGTTTCAGTGGAAGAATTCCAACATGAAAATCTACAAGATGACACTCTACAAGCTCACATTTGACGCAGAGATAGAGACATTGAAATATCTGCAGGTTCTTTTATATGGTCTAGACATTGAAGGCTTACAAGATATCCAAAGATTTTATTTTATCCCACAACACCCAAATACTCTGAAACAGAGTATTTGGTTCACCACATCTTACTGTATTTGGAATCTACTTGCAATCCAATTGTTTATCTAATGACCTCGCTCTTTTTGCCTTAACTATCTTGCGTGGTAAGCTATTCATTTATGATTCTCTGCGTAGGGAAAAAAAAAACACTTCCTGACATCTGTTCTGAATTTGTTTTTCTTTAATTTTCATTTATACCCTCTTGTTCTATCATCTGTGTTGGGCTCAAAATAGGAAACCATGTTGACATTTTCCAAACCATTTAAATTTTATGTTCCTTAATTAAAATTTCCCTCTTAACTAGATAGACATCTAACCTGGTGAGTAGATGCCATGACATTACATTTGAATGAAAACATTTTCAAAAAAATCATCTCCCTCACACAGGGAGAAAAAAAAAATCTTTAAGTTATAGTATTTCTGTATTTCCCACAAGCAAAGGAGAGTCACACACTTTTCTCGAAAGTCAAGTAACTAACGTGACTGAAACTAAGATCCAGGGAGCTGGCACGCAGGCCTGCTTTCAATACACCTTTTTTTTTTTTTTTTCTGAGAAATAGTATTTGTGTTGGTCAGATACCCTGGCTACATAGATCAATTCCAAATTTCTCAGCTCATATATCCTATTCACAATTTTGGAAACTAGCAGAAGCTCTTCTGTTCTGGACCAATGCATAAATTACATAAATAAAAGAGGATCATACTTTTCTTTAAGACATAGGGGCCATATCAAATACAAGTAGGAAACAAGTAAAAGATTTTCTTTGGGTGAGGTTTTTAGTTATGTCAGAACAATATTTTCAAGACAAATTTATTTTAAAGCAAGACATGAACAACATTCTGTTTAATACCTGTGTGTCCATTTCCATAGTATCTAGGACAGTACCCTGAATGTACATTATAAATGATAATCTAAAAGTATCTCAGGAAAAAAAAAAATCTATTCAGCAAATATTTGTTGATAGGTACTCTGCTAAGTGTTCAGTGTACAGCAAAAAACTGAGAAAATTGGGTAGGTACCTGCCTTTATGAAAGTTTACATTCTGGTACGGAGACGGACAACAATTAATAAAACCAGCAAATACATACTTACAAGTTGTAAAGAGCACTATTGAGAAAAAAATAAGGTATTATGAGAGAAAATAATAGGTAGGACAAACTTCAAGTATGGTCATGCAGGAAGGCTTCATTAAGCATGTGACACTTAAGGTGAGACTTGGGGATAGAAGTAAGAGAAACAAGCTTGAGGAAGATGGAATGGCATATGTGTGATGGATAGTCTGTTGTCAAGGACATCACCATGACCTTCTTCCTCTGCAATGGATAGAGAAGTCAGAAAAAAAAGATGTTTCCAAGATACCTTTCCTTGTATGGTTCTAGGTTAGAGGTTGCCAGTGAGAGGAACCCACAGGGATCTGGATGCAGAAGAGAAATAGGCTCCAAAAGTCTCTTGATCTGGTTACAACCAGACACACAGTCAGATGTAATTCTCAGCAGGAGTTCAAGACATACTTGAGTTACTGCTGCAGATTGAAACAGTTGTCTGGAGTTTCTCAGGCATTCTTAAGAATCACAGCAGTTTCTCAGTGATCCTTCGGGTACTACTGATTTGGGTGATTCAGGCTGAATTCTTCACTGTTTTTATTGCAACTTCCAGCTGTAGCACTCGTAATCCCTTCTTCCAGAACTCTTATAATTTTTGTGTAAGTTCTAATGCTCATATTATGCCTCTTTGTTCGCAGAGTACTTATAACATCAAAAACTTACGGCTGTCGAGTCAACTCCAACTCATAGCAACCCTACAGAACAAAGTAGAACTGCTCCATAGGGTTTCCAAAGCTGTGAATCTTTACAGAAGCAGACTGCCTCATCTTTCTCCTGTAGAGAGGCTGGTGGGTTTGAATCATCCACCTTCCAGTTAACAGCTGTGTGCTTAACCACTGTGCCACCCAGTCCCTTAGGGTACTTACAAGTGGCTCTATTTCCCTATCTAAATACAGACTGATGTGACATGAGAAGGTATTAAGGAAAGAAAACCCTTGGCACAGTCAAAAACATAAGTAGTAAGAAACAAAACAATAATGCCTATGAAATTATTCCAAGAGATTCCCATATTATAGAAGCTCTATCAGAATCAGAATATTTAGAAGTTTTGCATACAAATTTCTTTCCCTAGCACTTTCAATTTAGCAAGCCACCAGGATGCAATTGTCTAAAAAGTTCAGACACTTTGGTCTTGCTCTATCTACTCTGATATCTATAAAAGGTGAGAAATGAAGTATAAACATAAAATTGTTTCCTACTCCCTATGTAAAATGATCATGTCTCTGCAAAAAGCCCTGAAATACACTGGGAAAGTATAGTATGTTAAGTATGTTAAATCTACTTGATTATTTCCAAAATCCACACACAACAGGATGTTGATTATTTAGAAATTACAAATTAGCTTTCCATTAAAATATATATAATTATGTGATTAAATATGGAGAAGTAATGTCCTGCAAAATATTTCCAGTCTACTAATTCTGAGCAACTCAAATAGTTTTCCTTTTTTTTTTTTTTTAAATGGTGCTTCCATCAAGGATAGACTAGGACTATAGATTAAAGGAAAGCTTTGTTTGTTTTACTAAATATGATATAAAAATTGTATTTACAGGTTTTTTTTTGTTTTGTTTTGTATTATTTTGTTTCCAATAAGATTTAGTTTTCTATAGTGTCCAAGCTTGGAGTATGGGAGATGAAACCATTGACTATTTGGTTACTCATACTTTGCTCAGTAAAGAGGCCAACAATTACCATCTTGGCTTAGTATCTCAAAAAAGTAAAAATCATGCATTTTTGTAATTAGAGTATAACTTTCATACAGTAAAATTTACCTATTTCAATGTAGCATTTGTGAGTTTTGGCAATCACATACAGCCACACAACCATTAACACAATCAAGATAGTGTTCCATCATACTCTTCCCAAGACACAAGAGATTTTAATTGGTTTAGTTAAGAAATATAAATGAGTCAAAAACTTCTTGAAAGAAAGTACTTTCCCCATCTCGCTCAGCACTATCTCTAAATATTTCAAAGAAAAGAGAGAATGACATTTGAAACTCAAATAGACATATATGCCCACTTCTGGAGTTAGGCAGCCAGGTTTTAATCCTGATTCTGCCACAGATCTCACAGTAGATTCTTCGACAAATCCATTGATGTGTATGTTAGTTACCCTCGAGTCAATTCCGACTCATGGTGACCCCATGAGTCTAGAGTAGTACTGAGTCCCATAGGATTTTCAAGGCCATGACCTTTTGAAAGCAAATGACCAAGCTTGTCTTCCAAGACAACCCTGGATGGATTTGAACTACACACTTTCACGGTTAGGTGAGCACATAACTGTGCCACCCCAGAAATTCCCATAAAATCCATTAGTCTTTCTAATGCTCAGTTTTCTTTTCTGAAAATTAAGGGACCAATAGTGCCTACTACATACTGTTATTGAACAATGTAAATGCACCATTGCAAACAGAGCAGAGGGGGCCTCTCATAGGTAGAAGGTGCTCAGGTAATGGTAGCTCTGGGTACTTGAAGGTTATCCTAGCCCAGAAGAGTTGTTTGAATGTTGCAAGAGTAAGCAACAAATCTAGCCCTTAATTTTTGCAGTATTCTTCTGGTTATTTGGGAGCTCTGGTGGTGTAGTGCCTAAGGCATTTGACTGCTAACCAGAAGGCTGGTGGTTCAAACCCACCAACCACTCCTCGGAAGGAAGGTTGGGGAATCTACTTCCATGGTGATACTGCCTCGGAAACCCAAGGAGGGGTCGCTATGAGTTGGATCCAATTCGACGGCAGTGAGTTTGCTTTTTTTTTCTGGTTATTTATACCACAATAAGGTGACTTCACTTTATTTTATCTTTTTCTCTCATTTCAATCTTGTGGGTTTTATTCTCCTTTTGCATTGGGTTTTCTTGGTATAATTACCTACTCTTTCTGAACTGCCTGTCCTTTCAAAGTGCTTACTTTGTGCTGTCACAGAAGTACACATTTTTGGCCAAAGTGATGGAATTTGCAGCCAAATGAAAAAGAATATGTGCAATTAATGAAAAAACGGGTATGGACTATAATTTACAGATTATTTGGCAGGAGCAAAACCAGTGAGACATGGCCTACTTTGTTCCCAGTCCTGAGTCCTGTAAAGTCTTCTTCTAATTTTATGCAAATAATGTACCCAAGAAAGGAAAACTAGAGATTACAAGTGTGGGAGAATTTCACAATGTCCTTTCACTCTGAGGGACAAATATTTGATGGTCTGCAATGAGATCTCTGCCATGCCTATTGCATACTCCAAATGACACCATATTGAACTAATTCTTCCATAATTGCTCTGTCACAAACACATTTTTTCATGTAATTAAAAAAGATTAACACAGTGTTTTCAAAGATGTTACACAAACTAAACAAGTAATTTAATATTAAGGTGAACTCTCAAGGAATTTGGAGTTTAGGGCCATTTGACACTCATTGAGTTTCACAGAAGAAAGATATACAAGCTCTTCCAGAGATACTTGAAAATGTGTAAAATTAAATACATGGGCCCTTGTGCCCTGGTCCTGGGGAATACAGTAGTAAGGGAGAGAAAAAAAATCTCCTATGAAGTAGAGGAAAGAGTGAAAGTTTTACAGTCAGAAGGATTTCAATCTCTGCTGTATTGCACACTAGTTACTTAATTAGAAGCAAGTCAGTTAACTAATCCAAATTTCAGTTTCCTGATCTATAAAATGAGCCTTGTAGGTGTTCATCAAATCTTACTACATTGCTCTTCCCTTCCTATATATGATCTTTTTTAAAAAAGGAAGGAGTAAAAAAAAAAAAAGATCTCCTACTGTTAAGTTCCATATATTGATGGTATATCTAGGAAAAATTGTCTCAGTCTAAACTGATTGCTAGATTTGAAAATTAATTAATAAAAACATCAACTCCTTTCTTTTATTTATAACGGTTTATGTAAACATATATTAAATGTTTTATAATGGACATAAAACAAAACCAAAACCAAAAACATTGCCATTGAGTCAGATCCCACTCAAAGTGACCCCTCCTTGGGTTTCTGAGGTGATATCACTAAGGAAGTAGTTTGCCCAACCTTCCTTCTGAGGAGTGGCTGGTGGGTTTGAACTACCAGCCTTCTGGTTAGTAGTCAAATGCCTCAGGCACTATGCCATGGACATATTGCTGTGAAAATCCACCGAAGAAAATGACCACAAAGCCAAGACTTTACGTTTTGAGAGTTTAGACGTGGAGATTTTGGAGGCAAGTTTCCAAGGTGTGTGGACTCACTTTACATTGTTTCATTTCATAATGTAATTAATTATTTCTTAAGCTGCATGAACACAAGTTCGTTTGTGTTCTTATTTTCTTTTGCATATCTATCAAAATCTTCTGGAATGGGGTTCCAAAAATCATAGTTTGGAAAAACTTGTTCAAAAGAATTATTTCTCACCACCACCACCATCTCTATAATCACAATCACAAAATAATTTCTGGATAATGCTTTCCAGTTTACATAAGCCATTCATGTACATCTTCTTTTTATATCCTTAAGTAATTCAATATGGTATGGCTATATTACTCAAGAAAATTTTATTTTGAAGAGATTAAACAGCTTCCCATCAACAGTGTAGCCCTTGGATAAAGTTTTGTTAGCTGCTTTCCACTGCACCCCTATAATGTAATAGGTGTTCTTTCAAGTGACCTTTTTAGCCCTGGGTTTGTAATTCTCCCGAAATGATTGATTGGGCCACAGTCTTCTAAAGGATTAGTAAATTTGCTATCTGCAGAACTGGCTTACAAGGACTGGTCAGTTTGCAATCCATCTCTACACCTCCTGGCTGGAGCCTTCACCCAGTAGTTGATCTATACCAGGATTGGCTAGGAGTCCCTGCCTAGTCAAACCTTTACCAGGATTGGCTGGTGGGCCTGCTCACTGACTGAAAAAATCCTTAGAAATGAAAGGCTCAAAAGAGGCTTGGGGAATTTTAAGGAGATCCAGGAAAGGAGTGCTTCTTTAGAACATAAGGGCCTGCACTGAGAACCTTCTAGAAGAGCTGTAATACAATCAAAAACTGTAACACTGAGCTAGTAACTCTCGCTCAGTTGACAACACTGAAAACCAAGAGAAACAGTGGCAAGCACAGCAAAGCCAAGTGGCTGAGAAGTGAAAGTAGTGGTATGAATGACAGGAATCATGAGATTTTGCAGACTACAGCAGTGGACAGAGTTGGCTCATGGAGAGTATGATAGTGGATGAGTTGGTTTACAGGATGAAGATGGGCACCTCTAGGCAGAAGGTTGCCAATGGAGCAGAGGCTTGGGCATACACTATACAGGAGTTTCTCATAAAATTTTTGCCTCAAGAGTTGTCATAATGCCAGCTTACTCCTGGCATTTTCCCAAGGTTGTTCTCAAGCTGCTAGTTTACAGGTGAACCAGTAAGCACAAAGGGTCAGATCTGGCCAAGGAAAGCTGTGGAGAGAGACAGAGAGAAAGAGAGAGACCTCTGCTGAGAGACACTTGCTGACACCTGGTCCACAGAGTACCTGCCCAGTAACACAGACTAGACATGGGCAATTCAGGATGGGTGTGTGGATCCCCTTTCAGAAATAAGTGAGTCCCTCCAGTACAATGCCAAGTTGGCTACTCATACGAGTGGAGCAGGCAAGTTCACTTCAAATCTGTTCCTATTGTTCACTTTTTGCTTTCTCTAATAATATCTGTTCCTGTTGCTTGTTGTTGTTATGTGCCATCGAGTCGGACCCAACTCATAGCGACCCCTCCTTGGGTTTCTGAGGCAGTATCACTATGGAAGTAGATTGCCCCATCTTCCTTCCGAGGAGTGGCTGGAGGGTTTGAACCGTCAGCCTTCTGGTTAGCAGTCAGGTGCCTTAGCCACTATGCTACCAGAGCTCCCATTCCTGTTGCTTAGTGTTTATATAATAATAATGGTTATCAACTGTCAACATTGTATAAATGTCTTGTGTCACCCAATCAGATTAGATAATAAAGTCTTTAAACCAGTGATCTTATCACTACTAGTAATTTTGAGTCAACCCAAGTGTATATACACAAATAGATCAATCTCCTTCCATTATTCTTACCCCCTAGTAAAAGAGTCACATGGTACACAAGTACATTTTCCTATGGTGAGCTGTAAGATAAAAGCAAACATAAGAACAGAGCCCATTTGAAATGGAAATAGATAGTATAAAGTTCCAGATATTTATGACTTTAAACAACTAAGGAATAGGAGCTCTGGTAGCATAGTGCCTAAGGCACTCGACTGCTAACCAGGAGGCTGGCGGTTCAAACCCACCAGCCACTCCTCGAAAGGAAGGTTGGGCAATCCTACTTCCGTAGTGATAACTGCCTTGGA
>NW_006921612.1:10826862-10834555 GCF_000298275.1 Orycteropus afer afer | reverse complement strand
TAAGGCATTTGACTGCTAACCAGAAAGCTGGTGGTTGAAACCCACCAGCCACTCCTCAGAGGGAAGGTTGGGCAATCTACTTCCATAGTGATACAGCCTTGGAAACCCAAGGAGGGGTACATATGAGTCAAATCAACTGAATGGCAGTGAGCTCCCCGCCCCCCCCCCTCCGGACTGGAAAAATTCATTTATTCATACGTTCAACAAATATGTACCAATTGGAACAGGCACTGTATTGGAAGACAATGGTGAGTAGCAAATATCACAGATTAAATAAGTCCCCACATTCTGGGAGCTTATAGTTGAAAGTAAAAGACAGTCAAAGAAAAGTAAAGATACAATAAACAAAGTAAGTAACAGAATACATACTTTAAAAGATACAGGATTGGGATGGCAAGTAAAAGAGTGTAGCTTCTTCAGGCCAATTCTCATAAATGCTTCATTAAGACCTAAAGATAGTGAAGGAAAAATCCAGAGAGATACTCACCCCAGAAAAAGCAAGATAAGAGTCCTGCACCTAGAAAGGGGTAAACGTTTCAGGTGCTGAAAACACATCAGTGTAGCTGGAGAACAGTGAGCACGGAGGAGACTGGCAGGAGACAAAGCTGGGAACATAGGCAGAATTAGGTCATCCTGCACCATAATAATGTTAAGCACGTTGGAAAGCCATTATATTCTTAAGCAGAGGAATAATGTTTGTACATTCTACATGCTCAAAATATCTCTGAATCAGTTAGGGTTTTTTGATTACAAGCAAAAGAAACCAATTAGGCTAAATTAAGTGAAGAAATCTGAAATGATAAAATCTCGTAACAACTAGCTCTTAGAAAGTCTAAGAATCAAAACACTTTGGGCACCTAAAAAACAAGAAGGAATTGATTATCAGCTTCAGACATTTCCAGTTTTTGCCATTTCTGCTCACAATTCCAATGCTGGAGCTTAGTATTCAATTGCTGAACTCGAATCATATGCCAGCTTCTTAGCAGGAGAGTGGGATTCCTCAACCAATAGGACCACCAAGACAGAATGCAATGGAGGAAGGGTGGTTCACAGAGGACAATTAAAGTGCCATTACCTGAATTAGGAATGTTGAGTCCTGGGAGGGCAAAAACATACACAATTATCACTAAATCATGATTGCTAACTTGTGGATAATGAACTGATGACAATCAAGAGTGGGAGATAAGTGACCTTTTAGCAGGCTGCTTCAGAGATCCAAACTGGAGAGAAAGGTGACCTAGACTAAGTGCTAAGAGTGGAGGTAAAGAAATGAAGGCAGATATATAATGTTGCTTAGAAGCAGAAATAACAGGACCTACTGATGGACTGTCTGTGAGGGTTGAGAAAAAGAGAAAAACAAAGGATGATTCTAAGTTCTCTAGCTTGAAGGTGGGAATCAATGAATTTGGTTGTCTGTGATTGATTTTAATTCTATCACTCATACTGTCTCTAATAAAAGAATAAATACATGCATATGGCATATAACATTTTGAGTTTAATATATTCATATAAGGAATACTGATATGTAAGATGCATATGGACCACAGCATCTATAAATCTATTTTAAAATACACTTTTATTAAGCTTAAAAACAAGCCTTCCTATTTGCTTTTTTTTTCTGGTGGCGGGTGGTATGAGTTTCAATTTGATTAACATATTTCAAATTCCTTATTAATCAATGGAATATTTTTTGAATAACAAATTGTTTGAGATTTTCTTTTTTCTTTTTTTTGTAAACTGATCTCTAGTTCATGTTCTTTTGACACAGGCCCTGCACGTGCCCATCTTCTGTATAAGATGATATAGTTCAACATGCAGAGTAAATGAATAGTGATGAAGGCAGGGAAGTGTACAATTTATTTCAAGACTAAAAATATCATCTCAAATTCTAGGATATTGGTTCACTCCTCCTCGAGACTATCAGATTGAGAGTTTCAAAAGTTCAGAGACTATTTTGGTCGAAAGCTTGAAGTTCTTCGAAATAACAGAGAGCAGCTGCTGTTCTCTGTTTCCCTCTTTTCAGCTATAAATACAGGGCATTTGTAGAAAGTTTTGAGTCAGCCATGGAGGGTGTGAACACTTATTTTCTTGTTAATTTTTCCTCTGTTGTGTCATATTTCTCTATAAGGCAGAGGTGGAGATTCAATAAGCCCAGAGAAAATGAAGTCTCATTTTTCCACAGAGGAAGGAGATCAACTTTATTGTTCTGGTTTATTGATGGTTCAGATTCCTATTGAAAAAACAAAAAACAAACCCACTGTCATTGACTTGATTCCAACTCATAGTGACCTGGTAGGTCAGAGTAGAACTGCCCCATAGGGTTCCAAGCCTGTAAATTTTTACAGAAGAAGTCTGCTTTATCTTTCTCCCACATAGTGCCTGGTGGGTTCAACCCACTGACCTTTTGGTTAGCAGTAGAATGCCTTAACCACTGAGCCACCAGAGTGGTTCCTATTGAAAAAGGAAAGTAAAATCTCTATACCTCATCACTGTGATGATATTGGAGGAAAAGCATGGTTTTGTGGTCTATGGCACAAGAAATCCAATCCTGGTTCTGACATTTACTAGCTGGGCTACTCATGTGATACTTTTGTCTCTAAAATTATTTCCTTATCTGAGACAATGAATCTAAAGAAGTCTACCTCATAGAGTTATGATGAGGATTAAATTGGCTCCTTCCCTCAGCTCACCAAGAGCAAATGGACAGTGGCAACCCCTCTCCTGGAAATGGCCAATATCATGTTCTCTCATATATGGCTGTTAGGAGCACAGTCAGAGCCAGATAACAAGGTATGAAGTGTGATTTCACCACTCACTAGCTGTCTGGCATCAGGGAAGTTGCTTAACTTTTTTGTACTTACCCTCTTTGTACCTCAGTTTCCGCATCTGTAAAATGGAGATAAAGATAATGCCTGGCACATGAACTTGTTGTTAAATGAAGGATTAAATGAATTAATAAATATGAGGTACTTAGTACAGTGACTAACACAGATAAAAAATAAGCAATTATTTGTATGTTGTTATTGTAGACGCCCTCCAGTCAATTCCATACATAGTGACCCTATGTATGACAAAAAGGAACACTGCCTAGTCCTGTACCATCCTCACAATTATTTGTATAACTTCAGAAAAAACTTCAGAGACAAATGGATCTGGATAAAAAAAAATTGTTTCTTATAAAATTGATGTGAAAATTTTATGAAAAAATATACTAAGAAAAAATGTAAGTTGGCAAGAGATAATGTGAGGAAAAAAGTTTAAGGAGAAGCAAACCAACTTTGTTAATTTCTGCTCATTACCATAAAAATAGTGAGAATCAATTGTTCTATACCATTGGGTTCTTTGCCATTTTGAACCATGGGCCTGTGAGTGACAATATAATATCATCAATAGCAGCCAATCCAAGCAGACTCAAAACAAAACCACATAATCAGCAGTAACCATGGAAATACAGAAAATGGGGACATGCTACTGGCTCCTTGGAGCTTTTTTCTTTCTTTTTTTTTTTCCTTTTACTCCTCCTTTTCCCCCTTTTCTCCAGCCTCACCCAATAGAAGAAGTACAATAAGCCACCACAGCACCTGCTTGTCCCAACTCTAAATCCCCTTTGTAACAAACAGAGACCTGCATCCACATTCCTTATAATGATTCCATCAACACGAAGAAAACTGTAGAGCAACCCAGCACACCTGAATTAATAATAAAAAATAAATAAAATACACAAGCTCTACCCTTGCAAAAACACTTAAACATAAAATCAAGGCAAAACAAATCAATACATAACCAACAATTAAAGACAACAACTTCAAAATGTATAGGAAAAAACAGGCTACCTCAAATCAAACAAAAACATAGGATAAGACAATGGAAATAAAATCCCAAACAAATATCTTATTAAACATGGAGGAAGAGGAGTCAATACAATTATCTGAGAAGGAATTTAGAACATATGTTTATGGAACTCTACAAGAGCTTAAGGAAACCTCAAACAGAACCAAGGAGAACACAGATAGTACCCTGGAAGAACTCCATAAAATCATTCAAGAACAAAATAGCAAGATTAATATACAATCAGAACTCATACCAAAACAGCAGTTAGAAATCCAGATGAATACCAAAATTACAGAATTGCACAACACAGTGAAAGCACAGATGAATAGGCTAAAATTGGCTTAAGAATCCATTTCTCAACTAGAAGATAAATCTCTTGACCCCAGCCTGTATGAAGAAAATTCAAAACAAAGATTTAATACAAATTAAGAGAACCTAAGAGCTCTGGTAGCATAGTGGCTAAGGCACTTGACTGCTAACCAGAAGGCTGGCGGTTCAAACCCACCAGCCACTCCTCGGAAGGAAGGTTGGGCAATCCTACTTCCGTAGTGATACTGCCTCGGAAACCCAAGGAGGGGTCGCTATGAGTCAGGGCTGACTCGACAGCACATAACAACAACAACAACAACAAGAGTTATATGGGATGATATGAAAAGAAACAACATATGCTTCATTGGAATACCACAACAAGAACAGGAAAAAAAAAAAAAAAAAAATGGAATACCACAACAAGAACAGGAAAAAAAAAAAAACACTGAGAAAATTGTAGAAGGCTTACTAACAGAAAAGTCCCCCATATCATGAAGGAAGAAAAGATATTTGTTCAAGAAGATCAATGAACCCCATACAAGATAGAGCAAAAGAGAAAGTCACCAAGACATATCATAATCAAACTCTCCAAAACCAAAGATAAAGAAAGAAACTTGCAAGCAGCCCAGGGAAAAAAGAAATATCACCTACAATGGACAAGCACTTAGGCTGAGTTGTGATTGCTTAGCAGAAACCATGCAGGCAAGAGGTAATGGGACAGTATATACAAAACACTGAAGGAAAGGAATTTCCAACCAAGAATTCTATAACCAGCCAAATTGTCCATCAAATATGAGGGTGAAATAAAGACATTCTAAGACAAACAGAAATTAAGGCATTTTGTGGAAACAAGACCAACCCTACAATAAATGCTTAAGGAACTCCTTTTAATAGAGAACCCACAAGAGAGAAAAATAAATTAAAATCAGGACATGTGACATCAACACCAAAACCAAATCAGAAATAGATGCTCAAAATAAGCTAATAAAACATTGTACAAAAAAACAAGGGAGTCAATGTGCAAACAACACCAGCAACAAAGCAGAGAAAGGATAAAAGTTCTAGGTACAAAACTCCCAAAAGGAGAGGAAAACAGGGCAATGTCCTTATAGAACAGACTATTCCAAAACTATAAAGGCAAGAATTCACTCCAAGGTAACCACAGAGAAAATTAAAAATCTGCCTAAGCAAATCCAGAAGGAAGGAAAACATACAGGCTTAGTAAGCACAAAACCAACAACAAAGAAGAAAAGAGAGGAAACACTAGACAAAAAAATGAATTCAGCACAGGAAAGTATTTGGACCAAAGAAATCTCCATTAACATGACAAAAAACACAATAGAATGACAGCAATCAATAATTACCTATCACTAATTATACTCAATGTGAATGGACTAAATGCACCAGTCAAGAGAAAGAGAGTGGCTGACTGGATAAGAAAAGAAGATCAATCAATATGCTGCCTACAAGAGATCCACATGAGACACAAAGATAAAAATAAATTAATAGTTAAAGTGTAGAAACAGTATATCAAGCCAACAGTAACCAAAAAAGAGCAGGAGTGGAAATATTAATTTCTGATAAAATAGATTTCAAGGTGAAAAACATCCTAAGGGACAAAGAAGGACCCTATATGTGCTAAAAGGGTCAGTTGACCAAAAAGACACTACCGTAATAAACATCTATGCACCCAAATGAAAGGGCTCCAAAATATGTGAAGCAAATATTAACTAAAATGAAAGGAAAAATAGACAACTCTACAATATTAGTAGGAGATTTTAACATGCCACTTTCAAAGAGAGATCAACTAGAAAAATACTCAACAAAGATACAGAAGAACTCATCAACAGAATAAAAAAACTTGACCTCATAGACATACACAGAGCACAAAATCACATTATTTTCCAGTGCACATGGATCATTCTCCAGAATAGATCATGTTAGGGTATAAAACAAGCCTCAATAAATTCAAAAGCACTGAAATATTACAAAGCATCTTCTCAGACTGAAATGTGATAAAATTAGAAGTTAATAAGGAAGATTAAGTAAAAAACTTCAAACTTGGAAGTTGAATATCACACTGATCAAAAACTACTGGGTAAGAGAAGAAATATAGAGTGAAATTTAAAAAATTTATAGAAACAAACAGGAATGAAGATGCATCTTGCCAAAATTAATGGGACGCACTGAAAACAGTGCTCAGAGGACAATTTATAGCCATAAATGCACACGTCAAAAAAGAGAAAAGAAACAAAATCAATACTCTATCTTAACAACTCCAACGATTAGAAAAAGAGCAACAAAAGAAACCTACAGTATCCAGAAGTAAGAAAATAATAAAAATAAGAGCAGAAATCAATGAAACAGAAAACAAAAGAACAGTAGAGAAAAGCAACAAAACATGAAGCTGGTTCTTCCAAAAGATTAAGAAAATTGATGAACCATTAGCAAATCTAACAAAAGAAAGGAAAGAGAAGATGCAAATAACATGAATAATAAGCAAAAAGTGTGACATCACTACAGAACCAACTGAAATAAAAAAGATACTGACAGAATATTATGAAGAATTGTACTCCAACAGATTTGAGAACTTAGAAGAGATGGACAAGTTTCTAGAAACAAAAGACTTACCTAAACTATTCCAAGTTGGAGATAGAATACTTAAACGTATCCATAACAAAGGAAGAAATTGAACAGGTCATGAAACAACTTCCCACAAGAAAAGTCCTGGCTCTGATTGCTTCACTGGAGAATTTTACCAAACATTCAAGGAAGAGTTGACACCTATACTGCTCAAGCTATTCCACAACACAGAAAAATATGAAATGCTTCCAAACTCATTTTATAAAGAAAGCATAACACTGGTACCAAAACTACAGACCAATATCCCTCATGAATATAGATGAAAAATCTTCAGCAAAATCCTAGCCAACAGAATCAAACAACATATCAATAAATAAATAAATAAATAAATAATACATCCTGACCAAGTGGGATCCATACCTGGTATGCAAGTATGGTTCAACATCAGAAAAACAATCAATGTAATCCACCACATAAACAAAACAGAAGAAAATAATCATATGATCATATCAATCAATGCAGAAAATGAATTTGATAAAATGCAACACCCGTTCCTGTTCACAGCTCTCAGCAAAAATGAGGATAGAAAGGAAATTACTTAACATAATAAAGGGCATATATGCATATATGCCCTTTATTATGTTGCTACCAGAACAAGGAAGCTCTGGTAGCATAGCCCCTAAGGCATTTGACTGCTAACCAGAAGACTGGAGGTTCAAACCCACCAGCCATTCTTCAGAAGGAAGGTCAGGCAATCTACTTCTGTAGTGATACCACCTAGGAAACCCAAAGAGAAGTCACTATGAGTTGGATCTGACTTGAGAGCAGTGTGTTTGGTTTGGTTTTTATTGGTATGCAAAGAAAATGGCCAACATTATTGTTAACAGAGAAAGACTCAGAGCATTCCCATTATGAATGGGAGCCAGACAAGAATGCCTTCTATCACCACTTCTATTTAACATTGAATTGG
>NW_006921612.1:10819829-10821448 GCF_000298275.1 Orycteropus afer afer | reverse complement strand
GCTCGAGTATAGCAGGGATTGTGGGGCTGGCGGGGGATCGGGCAGTGTTTCGTTCTGCTGTGCATGGGGTCGCTATGAGTCAGAAACGACTCGACGGCACTTGACAACAACAACAACAACGATAGAGTGCGCTCAGACTAATTTTACACAGATACTATTGATACAAAATAACCACAATCATTACAGGATCAACAGAAGATAGACATAGAGCTATCCCTCATATACAGTCAGACACTGTGGGA
The DNA here is from genome assembly GCF_000298275.1 of Orycteropus afer afer. Lineage (NCBI taxonomy): Eukaryota > Metazoa > Chordata > Mammalia > Tubulidentata > Orycteropodidae > Orycteropus > Orycteropus afer. The sequence goes on along the minus strand of NW_006921612.1, from coordinate 10,821,206 downwards.
GAGAGATCCACCAGATCTGCCAACTCAGGACCATAGTATTGGGGGACACTAGGCTCAATTGTCACAACAAAATATATAAAAATCTTGTTCCACAACCTACTTTGGTGAGTAGTGACTGTGATCTTAAAGGCTTTCAAGTGGCCATCTAAGATGCAGCTAATGGTCTCATATCATCTGAAGTGAAGAAGAGTGAGGAAAACCAAGGGCATTTGAAAACAATCAGCCCTAGGACATGATAGACCTGGAGACCAGAAGAACTAGATGGTGCCCAGCTACCTATGCCAACCACTCAGGAAGGGATCAAAACTGGAGATCCTGGATAGAGTGGGAGGGAAAACATGGAAAAAAAATCCTGAAACACAATAATGAGCAGAATTACTGGTCAGATGGAGTCTGATGGGACCCCCAAGACTATGGCCCTGGGATACACTTTGGGCCTGGGATAAAACTCATTCCCAAGGGCTGGCTCTCAGCCCAACAGTAAGTAAGACTTACATGCAGTATACTCAACCCAGGGCGATGCACCCACCTACTCTATGGAGATACATTTCTTGGAGCAATCAGCCATGGGGCACCAGAGGGCAATATTCGCACAGAGGAAAAGCTGGACAGACAGGAGTGCATAACTAAGAAGGGCACAGGGCTGGGTGGGCGGTGGCCACTGAGAAGAGAGAGGAGGAGAGTGGGTTAGGGTTGGGGAGTGAAACCAAATGTACACGAAATGTTGAATGTAAAACAAATCTGCTCTATAAATTTGCACAATAAAAAAAGAAAATGAAAAAGTTGTGTTTTTGTGTGGTTTTGTTTCTTGTAAATATAAATCTGGGGTGTGTGATAAGTTCAACCCTGAAACTTATGCCATGTTAACCTATTAGAATTCATCCTGGCACCACTGAGAAGGCATGAATGGGCAATATGGTCAGATGGACACTTTAGCAGAACCACAGTGGCTCTCATCACATTATAAAATTCCACTAATAAGATACCAGGAAAGCATATAACGTTGTCAGCTGAGTATCAGTGTGAACAAGTCCCAAAATTCTCTTTAATGTTGTCTCTTTGGGAGACTTTAATGCAATTATCTTCCCTGCCCCGTAGGAGCGGTGAGCCAGTAGCAGTAGGAGGGGGTTTTCAGCAGCTGCCAAACATGACATTTCTGGACAGGCTGCCTCACCCTCAGCAGGGGACATCTGGAGAACAGCCTTTCATCTGTTTGTCTCTGCACGTTTGGGTACCTGTAAGGGGGCTGGAGCCCAGGGCATCTGTGTGGCTGAAGCCTGGCTCTTGTGCTCAGCTGGGCTCCAGCAGCTCTAGGCAGAGGTGTGAGGTTGCCTCTCTTCCAGTAGCAACATCTGTTATGGGAAGACTTTGTCCATT
>NW_006921612.1:10818056-10819159 GCF_000298275.1 Orycteropus afer afer | reverse complement strand
CTGGGAATGGAAGAGGAATGAGAGGGTTAGTGATGACAATTCTGCACAATTCTCTACGTAAGTCTGTAGTTTTTGCCTCTAGTATAATGTGTGTGTATTTTAAAAATAATGAACAGATGGTTTCATGGATTCTTGACTCATTATAAATGAGATTATAAAACAAAGGGAATATGGTCTCTAATTTATAGCAGCTTTATGCTATACTCCTCATCACAATCTAGAGGTATAGTGAGAGAAAAAGTTTTGGATTTGGAGCTGAGGTCTGGGTTTGACTACAGCTCTACTGCTAATAGATAATATGTACATTTTGAATTTCACCTTCCTTCTCTGTAAAATGGAGATAATAAAATATGCATCACAAATGTGTTATAATGAGTGAAATGGCGTAGTTCTTGCGCCTGCTCCCCAAAAGAGACTCCGTCAATGTTTTCACAAAGCACCATTCTTCCTTCTGTGTCTACATGGTGTCATACATACCACTACTTTAGGCCCTAACACACTGTGTTGCATCCTATCATTTTCTTTTATTATTATTATTTTTATTTTTAAGAGCTTGTTTTACCTTCAACGTAAGAGTACATTTAGTTCCATTCCCCATTTACCATGTCCAACCCTAACCCAGTCTCCTCCCCTTCCTACCTTGTAACCTTCCCCCTGTGCCCCTCATATTTATGCACTTCTGTTTGTCCTGCATTTCCTCAATTTGAATGTTGGTCTTCTGGTGTTCTATGGTCTATTGCTCTAAGGGATGTATTACCATAGAATATGTGGGTGTGTCATCCTGGGTTGAGTGGTCTGTGTGTACATCTTGTTAACTATTGGGCTGAAAGCCCACCCCTGGGGGTGCTTTGTATTCCAGGGGCAGAATGTATTCCAGGACCATAGTATTAGGAGTCTCGCCAGATTTCAACTAACCACTAATTCTTGTCATTATTGAGTTTTTGTATTTTGTTCCACGTTTTCCCTCCCACTCTATCCAGGATCTCCACACTTGACCCTTTCCTGAATGGTTGACACTGGTAGCCAGGCACCGTCTGGTTCTTCTGGTCTCAAGGGCCATGGTATCCTATGACTGATTGCTTCCAAATGCCTTTTTTTTTTTT
>NW_006921612.1:10815074-10816156 GCF_000298275.1 Orycteropus afer afer | reverse complement strand
TTTTTTTAGTCCCTTGGGTTTTCTATGTATAGGATCATATATCATCCACAAATAGAGATAGTTTTAGTTCCTCTTTGCCAATTTGTATGCCTTTTATTACTTTTTCTTGCCTTATTGCCCTGGCCAGGACTTCCAATACAATGTTAAATAGAAATGGTGATAGAGGGCATCCCTGTCTGGTTCCCGTTCATAAGGGGAATGCCTTGAGTTTTTCTCCATTAATAATGATGTTGGCTGTTGGCTTTGGATATATATCCTTTATTATGTTGAGGAATTTCCCTTCTATCCCTATTTTTCAGGGATTTCTAAAGAGAAATGGGTGTTGGATTTTATCAAATGCCTTTTCTGCATCAATTGATGCAATCATATGGTTATTTTGTTATGTTTATGTGGTGGATTAATTGATTGATATTCTGATGTTGAACCTCCCTTATAAATCTGGTATGAATCCCATTTGGTCCAGGTGTATTAATTTTTTGATATGTTGTTGTATTCTGTTGGCCAGAATTTTGTTAAAGATTTATGCATCTATGTTCATAAGTAATATTGGTCTGTAGTTTTCCTTTTTAGTGGTGTCTTTCCCTGGTTTTGGTATTAGTGTTATGCTTGCTTCATAACATGAGTTTGGGAGTATTCTATCTTTTTCTATGTTTTGGAATAACTTGAATAGCATAGGTATCAGCTTTTCTCTGAAAATTTGATAGAATTCTCCAGTGAAGCCATCAGGGCCAGGGCTTTCCTTTGTGGGAATTTTTTTTTATGACCTGTTCAATTTCTTCCCTTGTTACCGATCTGCTCAAGTATTCTTTCTCTAAGTGGGATAGTTTAGGTAGGTCTTGTGAGTGTAGAAACATGTCCATTCCTTTGAGGTTCTCAAATCTATTGGAGTACACTTTTTCACAATATTCTGTCAGTATCTTTTTTATTTCAGTTGGTTCTGTTGTGATGACACCATTTTCATTTACAATTCTTGTGATTTAGATCTTCTCTTTCTTTTCTTTTGTTAGGTCTGCCAAAGGTTTATCGATTTTATTAATCTTTTCAAAGAACCAGCTTTGTTTTGTTGATTTTCTCTATGTTTA
>NW_006921612.1:10805513-10814346 GCF_000298275.1 Orycteropus afer afer | reverse complement strand
GTATTTTGGAGCACTTTCATTGGGTGCATAAATATTTATTTTTGTAACATCTTCTTTGTCAATTGACCCTTACAGCATCATATAATGTCCCTCCTTTATCTCTTATGATGTCTTTCACCTTAATGTCTATTTTAGCAAAAATCAATATTGCTCCTCTTGCTCTTTTTTGGTTTCCATTGGCTTGGTATATTTTTTTTCCATTCCTTAACTCTTAATTTGTTTTTATCTATGTGTCTAAGGTGGGTCTCTTGTAGGCAGTGTATCAATGGGTCTTCTTTTCTTATCCAGTCTGCCACTCTCTTTCTCTTAATAGGTGCATTTAGTCCATTCACATTGAGTGTAATTAGTGATAGGTATGAATTGATTGCTGTCATTCTATTGTGTTTTTTTGTCATGTTGTTGGTGTTTCTTTGGTCTATTTACTTTTCTGTACTGAGTTCGGTTTGTTGGCTAATGCTTTCTCCCTTTTCTTCTTTATAGTTGGTTCCGTGCTTATTAAACCCATATGTTTTCCTTCCTTCTGGATTTGCTTAAGGGGATTGTTAGTTTTCTCTGTGGTTACCTGGGAATATATTCTTGTCTCTACAGTTTTAGAACAGTGCATACTGTGAAGACATTGTCCTATTTTCCTCTCTATTTGAAACTCTGTACCTAGAAGTTTTATTCCCTCTGATAGGTCCATTGCTGTTTTTTGTGCTGATTGACTTCCTTGGTTTTTAAAGTACAATGTTTTATGGTTTTATTTTGAATATCTATTTCTGATTTAGTTTTAGTTTTGATGCCACATATCCTCATTTTGTTTATCTCTGTTGAAGATTCTCTATTGGAAGGACTTCCTTAAGCATTTCTTGTACGGTTGGTCTGGTTTTCACAAAATCCCTTAATTTCTGTTTGTTTGAGAATGCCTTGATTTTGCCTTCATATTTGATGGATAATTTGGCTGGATATAGGATTCTTGGTTGGAAGTTCTTTTCCTTCAGTGTTTTATATATGCCGTCCCACTGCCCTCTTACCTGCATGCTTTCTGCTGAGTAATCAGAGCTCAACCCTACTGTTTAATTATTATAAGTAATAATTCTTTTTTCCCAGGCAGTTCTCAAATTTTTTTCTTTGTCTTTGGTTTTGGAGAGTTTGATTATAATATGCCTCAGTGTTTTTCTCTTGGGATCTATCTTGTGTGGGGTTCTGTGAGCTTCTTGGACAAATATCTTTTCTTCTTTCATGATATAGGGGAAGTTTTCTGTTATCAAGTCTTCCACAATTTTCTCAGTGGTCTTTTTCACCTCTTCTTGTTCTGGAATTCCAATGAGTCTTATGTTGTTTTTTCTCATGTCATCACATAAAATTCTTAGGTTTTCTTCATTTCTCTTAAATATTTGTTCTGATTTTTCTTCATATAAGCTAGTGTCCAGGGATTTTTCTTCCAGTTGGGATATGCATTCTTCAGCCAGTTCTAACCTACTCTTTTGTGCTTCTACTGTGCTGTGTAATTCTGTCATTTTGATACTCATCTTCTCCATTTCGGTACTCATCTTCTGCATTTCTAACTGCTGTTTTTGTATGAGTTCTGATTGTGCATTAATCTTATTATATTTTGTTCTTGAATGTTTTTCCTGAGTTCTTCCAGGGAACTGCCTGTGTTCTCCTTGTTTCTGTTTGGGGTTTCCTTAGGCTCTTATATAGCTCTATAAACATATGTTCTAAATTCCTTCTCAGATAATTCTATTGCCTCTTCTTCCTCCATGTATAATGAGACCTTTGTTTGTGGTTTTCCTTCTAAAGCCTTGTCCCAGTTTTTGTTTGATTTGAGGTTGTCTGTTGTTTCCTAGACATTTTGAGACTGTCTTTAACTGTTGGTTATGTATTGATTTGTTTTGTATTGATTTTATGGTTTAATATTTTGAAAAGGTGAAGCTGGTGTATTTTGTTTTATTTAGTTATTAATTCAGGTATGCTGAGTAGCTCTGCAGTTTTCTTTGTGATGGTGTAATCACTGTGTGGATGTGGATATGGGTTTCTGTTTGTCGTAAAGAGGGTTTAGAATCCGAACTGAGAGGTTTTATACTGGCTGAATGTGGTTTCCTCTATTGGATGAGTGAAGTTATTGGCAGAGAAGGCGGGAGTGGAAAAAGGAAACCTTGGTATTACTAGGGCCGGTTTCTAGGACTTTGAGCGGGCTGCTACCGATGATGTCATACTGTTATTTACAGGGCCAAAGCTCAATTGTAGCAAAGACTCCAGTTGTTAGGGGGTTGCCACTTTCCACCAGGCTCAGACACATGCAAAAACCCCACTCCCGAGGCCACTTGGTCCCAAAAACCTGACCCAAGGCAAATTCCTGGCTCTGTGATCTGCCATGGGGGTTTCTCTCTCTGGCCCCGCCCTCCAGTGGCACCAGCCCAACCCACCCAGACTGCAATCAGCTCAGGAGTTCCTCTGTGAGTCTGCCCACCTGCAATGCCAAAGATGCACTGGGTTTTAGCAGCACTGGAGTCGGAGAGAGTGGCTGCTAGTAATCTGTGGTCCCAATATTGGTGATAAAGTCAAGCACAGACCTCTCAGTGCCACTAAGCTGACCCAAACCTATTCAGTGACCCACTGAGGGGGAGCGAGCCCAACCTCCTGGGGCACCAATGGACTCTGCTTCAGTTTCAGTGATGCTAGGCATGCCCGTTTGCACCTAGCTGACTCAAGTTACTGATAAAATCAGGTACTGAAGGTAGATCCTTGGGGTGATTGCTGCTATGCTGGTATGGTCACTGGTATGCTGGCATGGTGTGCCTTCTGCCTTGACCCAGGGAGGTCTCGGGTGGCCATTCTCGCCTGCCGGTCACTCCCCCAGGGAAGTCTCTAATGGCCTTTCTCAGCTGCCTGTCCATGCTCCACAGGATAGATCTTCTTTTGTTTTTTCCTGTGTACCTTTCTTCTAATTCTACTCCTTTTACTTTGGTGCCCTCTGACTCAGTGAGCTGTTCAGAGCACCAAAATCCCTAATTCAAACTGCTGTACCTAGTTTTTTAAGCACTAAGATGCTAGAGGGAAATAGTGTGGTGATTACTGACGAGATTCCATTTTCACATTCATTTTTGCCACAGTTCATGAGCTCTGCTCTTTCTTATCTCTGTATTGTCAGAGCCTAGTTCAATTCTGGGCAACTATTTATTGACAAAGGAGGAAAGAAAACTGAGTAAATATGTCAAGTAATGATTAAAAGAGTGAGTGGATTTAAAAAAAAATGACTGAATTAATGAAACATTCAGATCTACATGTTTAAGAAATTACTAATCCTTAAAAACACATTTTCCATTTATGAAAAATGAATGCTCTACATTGTCAGAGATGAGTTCAAAAAAAAAAAAAAACAAATTTATGATGGTAATAATAACAATAACAATAACAATAAAAGCTCCAAACACTTACTGGAAATATATCATGAGCCAGGAAATGTTACAAGAGCATTACATCACATATGTTGTTCATTTCTACTAACCTTTCCATTGAAAGTTTGTTATAATTGATTTTATTTTACAGATGAGGAAACTGAGACACATAGAAATTAAATTAAATTTTCCAAGATCACATGAGTGACAAATCAGGATTTGCACTCAAACACTCCGGATTCTGTATCCAATCTCTCACTACTACATTGGAATGCCCTTGAATTTACATTATGTGTCTTTCTATAGCCAGTATGGGTAAGAATAAAAAAGCCAGCATTTGACCAAAAAATAAGAGTTAATCTCTTTTGCTTGTGACAAGTTTAGAAATTAGTGTTTACCATAGGTACATTTACCAGGATTATCTCTAAGATGGCAGTCAAAAGTGACAGAGTCAGTTTTTGAGACATATGGATCTTTTTTAAAACAGGCAAGAACCAGGGGAGTTGTTCAGACTTCTGCCCTCTGAGGTTTGGGATAAATGCCTGTCCCTGATTCTCAGACATCGATAATACTATTGCTTACTCACTTTGGGCTTTGTACTTTCTTGGAGAACAGCAGAGAGATCAGCTGAACAAAGAAATTCTGCCATAAATCTTGCTAGTTCAGATAGGGTAGGGCATTAGTCGTTAAGCACTGGTAAATGACCAATTTTTTTTGTCACAGATGTTTTTAATCTATACATGAATGCAGAACACGGGCTTTCGAGGACATGTAACAACACAATTTGCAGTTTCTGGCAGTCATGCTAGCTTTGCCATCAGACCCACTTAATGAACAGTTTGGATGGAGGTCATTGACAACTTCTAGTTCCTCTCTGGACAACTGAGGAGAAACAGTTGCCATTTAATATTAGGGAATGACCTTTTCAACTCATGTAAACTTTCATCCTCCTCCACACTAACGTGGAAGTCAGAGCAGGCATTTTCACAATTTGCCTCCCCCTCCCCCACTCAGTGCCAGGTATGAAATGATTGGAAAACATGGAGGCAGCTTGTGAAAATGAAACGGCAGCATTCTGGGGAATGAAGATGGACATGAGTAAAATTATCAGCCTTTCAGAATATTATTAAAAAGATTCCTATTTTGATCAGCATATTACTTAATGGGAGAAAAAAATGAATGTGTTCTTTGAGAAGTGGAATGAAATTGCACACAGTAGGAATAAAAATCAGCCTTTTATGTTGGTTAGCACATGTAAATGTTCCACCATCTTATATTCTTTCTTTACTGAGAGACATGTTACACAAAAGGCCTCGAATCAACTTGAGATCCATGTTTTGAGAAATTATTTCCTAATAAACTGCATTTATTAGACTTCATTTTGATCTCAACAACCACCATGGGAAGAATCTCATCAAGGGGAGTATAACAAAGAGCATGAAAGTGCCCGCCTGTGGCCAGGAGCAACAGCCCCAGGATATCAACCTGTTTTTTAGTTAACATGTGTCAGAGTCACCAAGAAAACACAACTTAAACAGGAACTGGATGGAACAGGATTTACCCATGGAAAAGAAAGCAGAGTAAAATCAGCTTCAATAGTGGGCTTTAGTCTCCTACTGCCAAGGGGTCACTCCCACAGTGGATGTTTGATGGTAGCCAGCATACATACCTTTTGAGCTGCAGGCTAAGGACCTCATTCTTTCCACACTAAGAACAGATACAGCAGTGGTGTTGGCCAGGTGTCCCATAATGCACAGACATAAGCAGAACAAAGAGGTACATATCTGACCTGTAACAGGGAGATATTCCCAAATAAGGCAGAATGTCCAGTAAGATGTTCCAGGCCAAAGGGTCTGATTGCACATTTCATAGGAGGGGCAGAGACAGACATGAGAACTGCTTTCCAAATATTATGTGAAATGTATTATCCCATGAGATTAAATACTGCATGATGGTTAAAAGCTGAGATGATGAAGTTCAGCCAGTGGTTCTCAACTGGGTGATTTTGCTCACTCTGGACATTAGAGACATTTTTGATTGTCACAACTGGAATAGAGGAGATGCTGTTGACATTCAGTGAGCTAAGGAATCCTGCTAAACATCCTACAATGCACATGCCAGTCCCAGCTACCCAACAAATTATTCAGCCCCAAATATTGATAGTGTTGTGGTTGACAAACCTGAATTAGATGAACTTGAATTCCAAACCAGCAAAACCAAACTCATTGCCATTTAGTCAATTCTGAGGCAAAGCAACCCCCATTGGATTTCTAAGGCTATAAATTTTTACTGAAATAGACCACCCCAAATTTCGTCTGCGGAGCAGCTAGTGGGTACAAACCTGAATTAGACAAAGTTTATATCCCAACTTTACTAGTTGAGCTATATGGTGTTTCTTAACATTATTAATCTTCAGCTTTTTTATCTTTAAAACAAGGAGCATTAGTGACCTTGCCCATAGCATCATTGTGAAGGATACACAAGACAATGGAAATCAGGAGCTTAGTACAGTTCCTGGAAAACAGTAAACATCTTACATGGTAGAAACTTTGAAAATATTTGTTAAATGAAATAATCAGAGTCATCAGACCAATGTACTCTAATTATAACCCCTAACAAAGAAACTTAAATTTTCATTTCTATCACCTTCCCAATGGTTTTTGGATTATGGACAATAGCATTCATAACCTAATGATTACCCGTTAGTTCACTGAAGAGCATCAGAAGCCACTATTTTATCTAACTTGAATCTAAGCCAGAATGAATTAATTTTGAAACAATAAATCCATGTCCATTTGCAATTCTAACAGGGACCTTTTGTGGTTCCTTTTATAAAGTTGATGGAGCCGAGAACACATCAAAAACTTCAAACATGTGGTCTGTGGAGTGTCAAATGATCTGTCTGCAGCTGATTCTGCTACTTGAAGCATCCATCAACCTCCTAGTTGTTTAATTTGGGATCATGCTGCTTCCACACACTTTCCTTGTGCTGGAAAGAAAAGCAAACTCACCAGCAACTTGCAAAGATGCTTGAGTCCTTGGAATCAAAAGGGCACCTGGAAAAGTTATTCATTGCAACATTATCTACTGCAGAAAAAAAAAGAGAGAGAGAAAGAGAAAAAAATTGGTAGCAATATAAATTAGCAACAATAAGCAATTGATTAAACAAATCAATTAAAATCATATTTCTGGAAATTATTTTGTAAAGTGCATTATATACTTAAGATGAAGAAATAAATTCAAAGTGATCAGTGTTTGAAGATATGTAAATATATAGATCTAGAAACATAAATAACTGATGTATAGATGATGGAATAGCTGAATGGATAAAAACAAAGAGTAATGAGAAGAGATAGATAACATAAATGGATAGATAGATATTACTAGTATTTATTTTGGAGTGATAGGACAATGGGATAAGTATTGTCTTGTTAAAACTTCTTGGTATCTTCCAAATTTCCTGTAAAACTAATACACATTAGTTTTATAGACAGAAAAGGAACAATTAAGCTATGACAATGTTGACAATGCTATCATTTGAAAATATCCACACATCAACATGGAGTTATAAAATATATGTCTCCTCTTTTCTTTCTAGAGGAAGTTGGGAAAAGATAAGCAGACCATCTGCAAGGAAGTAAGGGAAGAGGGAAGAGAGAAAGAAAAGATGAAACAAAAGGGGCACAAAATCAAAGTACTTAGAGTCAAAATAGTTAGTTCCTGGACCTGTGGCCCTAGGCAAAATTCCCTCCCCACCACAATGAAAAAGGGCACGTACCCCACACAGTCCTCCTTACACTTGAATGAAGATTTTAAAAATTCTGAGTCAGTTGTGAAGTGCTGCATAATAGTTAAATTTTTAAAAACATTTTATTGTGATTTGAGTGCAAGTTAACAGAGCAAATTTATTTTCTATTCAACTGTTCATACACATTGCCGACACATACCTGATCATCTTGCTTGCCTGGCTATATAACCACACATAGATTAATGCTTGTTTTTACTGATAATGGAGGATTGTGTATGTAATACTATTTACATTTCTTGTCTGTAACTCCTGTGCACCTCTCTGTGTCTTCCTTTCTTTAATATTGTGATGGTCACACACACACACACACACACACACACAGTTACATTTTAAATTATTAGGCCAGAAGTGCTATTTCTTAAAAGTGGTTTGGTGAAAAACTTTTGTATTTGTACAGAAGGAGATCTTGGTCCAAATTCTGGGTCTATGTGGCATTAGTAATACACTAATGCCAAGTTACTTCATTGCCATAATTTCACTTTTCTTATTCAAACAATTTGATAATGTCAACCTACTCACATTGGTGGTATGAGGTTCAAAAGCACTATGTATTAAAACAACTACATATATTTATCTTAAACTACACATATAACATCTTAAATTTATATTTTTAGGCTGAAAATGATATGTGTAAAATGAAGTTCCAGCCAGATTATGTATAACCGGCATATTCAGAATCCTTAGAAATATATAAATAAAATACTTATAGTAATATACATATAGTAAAATGCATATATAGTAAGATTTACCATTATATATGATAAAACATAATATATAAATGTCTAGAATTATTTCATCAAACAATAAATATATATATTAGCATAAATGTCATATGGAGGTTCTATAAAAATTACATATTATGTACAGAAAGTTTTTTTTTTTTAATTAAAATTGTTGTTAGTTGCCATCAAGTTGATTCCAACTCATAGCAACTCTATCTACAATAGAACAAAACAATTAGGACAGAACTTCTGAGAAATACACATGTAATTATGTGTTGGCTAAATGATATACCTAAAATTCAGATTCGCTGGGAAAGTCTGGAAAGTGTAAGATGTGAACTACTCAAGATGGGTTTTGTTCAAAGATGCCAAAAGGAGAAATGTGACAAGGAGACATTAATGGAGAAGAAGCTAAAATAAAATTCTAATTTATGATAATCACGTAAATTCTAGAATATGAAGATAGGGAAACAATAATGATTTAATCCTTTTCTGCCCTTCCAGGAAGAAAATAAAGTGCCTTTCTTTAAAGGTTGGGTAAATGGATTATCCCCACAAATACTTTAAAATTTCAGTAACAATATAAGGATAAACAGCATATCCTATTGCAAACCACAGTGTAAAATAAGTCATAGCTATTTAAATTGTTCCAGGTAAATGTCTTGAAACTCCATCTCATGTCCCTCCTTCCCTCTTTGGGAAGAGTCACTTTCCCAAAAATATCTCCAAAAAGCTCCTGAATATCTTTACTACACAAAAGTCACTCTAGAGGCTTTCAGCTCATTGTTTCAGTTGGAAATCAGAAATTCTCCCTTGAAGCTAAAGGAATCTACACCACTTTAGAAGCTACAAAACATCCCAGTAGATGTAGCTGGATTCCAGATTCCTTCTGCGCTAAGCCACACTCAAGAAATTGGTTTAGC
>NW_006921612.1:10799940-10802053 GCF_000298275.1 Orycteropus afer afer | reverse complement strand
CTGTTTGCAGAGCAAGAAGAAAATTCACTGCTGAGGAGGATTTAGTGAAATCAGTAGTGCATGATGAGAGTAAAGAGATCATTGTTCTCAGCCAGGTTCAACAATCTTCTGTAATAAACGCTAGACCATTCTAAGTATCAGTACTATGGAAGCAAAATTTCATCTCCTTCATCCTTCATTCTTCAGACCTAAGTTTCTGATACTCTTTTCAAGTAAGTGTAATCCTAGACCAGAACCTGGGGTTCTCTACCAGTACCAAGATTGCTGATTGTGGCCACTGTGTTGTGCAAAAGGAGGAAAGGAATGATCTGGGCACCTGCAAATACTTATAAATAAATATGAATACTTATAAATGCTTTTAAATACTTATGAATAAATATGACCTTCCAACTACCAATGAAGATAAAGGAGAAAGTCCAAAAGAAAGTATCCTTGTAGGAAGCACTATGACAGAAATCAGATGAATGAAGAAATAATTCAAAGCAGGGCATAGACATAAGGAATGAGAAGCCAGGACATGAGAATAGACATGTATCTGTTATGGTATTTTATTAGAGCTTCAGTTACCTCAAGTGAGAGGAGGAAGTTATTGAAGGATCCAGCAATTTTTAAGGAACTAATTTGCAGGTGTCCCTTGGACTAGTTTTTGGTTAGTCTTGCCATAGTCAGGTTTTCCTTTTAAGGAAGCTAAAAAAAGCAAGCATAATTGTGTTCATGAAGAAACTGTACATAGAGCAAGTCATTCCAACAGAACAATCAGATACTGAATGGTCTGAAATCAAGAATTGTGTGTGGCAGCATTGTATCTTTTCACCATTCATTGTCAATCTATATGCCTAGAAAATAATAAGAGAAGCTGGACTATATAAATAAAATAGTGACATCAGGATTAGAGGAAGACTCATTAACAACGTATAATTTGCAGATGATACTACCTTGTTTGCTGAAAGTGAACATGACTTAAATCTCAACATAAAGAAAACAAAAATCCTTACTACTGGACAAATAAGCAACATCACAATAAATGGAGACAAGATTGAAGTTGTCAAGAATTTCAATTTACTTGGATCCACAACTAACACCCACTGAAGCAGCGGTCCAGAAATCAGACAATGTATCACACTCAGCAAATCTGCTGTAAAAGACCTCTTTAAAGTGTTAAAGAGCAAAAGTGTCACTTTGAAGACAAAATTGGGTCTAACTCAAGCCATGGTACTCAATAGCCTAATATGCATGTGAAAATTGGACATTGAAGAAGGAAGACTGAAGAAGAATTGACGCATTTGAAGTGTGGTGTTGGTGAATAATACTGAAAGTATCATGGCCTGCCAAAAGAATGAACTAATCTGTCTTGGAAGTAAAGCTGGAGTCCTCCTTAGAAGTAAGAATGGCCAGATTCATCCAACGTACTTTGGTGATGTTGTCAGAAGGAAGTGGTACCTGGAGAAGGATATCATGCTTTGTAAAATGGAAGGTCAATGAAAAAAGGGGAAGATTCAGAAAATCCTCAATGAGATGAATTGATACAGTGACTGCAACAACGGTACTGGAACAGGTAGTGTTTTGTTCTTTGTACATAGGATAACTTTGAGCCAGAGCCAACTTGACACCACCTGTGATAGTTGGAGCTGTGTGTCAACTTGGCTGGAGCACAATTCTGTGTGGTTTAAGCAGTTGTTATGTGGGTTATTCCCATGATGGGATCAGATGTGTATGTTTTGAGCAGCCAATCTGATGAAAGGGAGTTTCCCTAGGCTGTGGCCTCCTTCCACTATATTTATGGACATCCTGGGAAAACAAGACATTCTTCTGTAGATTGGGATCCTGTTGTGCTGCCTACAACTGTCTATAAGCGAACAATCCGGCCTGGCAATCTTGGATTCCTCAATCATTGGAGTCAACATCCAGTATACTGCCTACCAACCTTGAGCTCATCAGCCCCTGCAGCTGTGTGAGTCAGGAAAAGCCTCCAGCTTGACATTTGCTCTAAGAACTTGGGACTTGCCAGCTTCTATAAGTGTGTGAGTCATTTTCCTAAGATAAATTTCTCTCTCTCTCTCCCTCTCTCTCTCTTTCTCTCTTTCTCTCTCTCTCTATATATATAAGCTTCTCT
>NW_006921612.1:10788137-10799389 GCF_000298275.1 Orycteropus afer afer | reverse complement strand
AATTAACAATTAGATTTTGCAAAGAACTACCTGAAACCCTAGCTCAGTATATACATTTACAGGTTGAACTTGAATTCAAATATTCCTCCTAAGAAAAGGGGGAAGGCAGATGGAAACCTCAAAATTTTTCAAGTAATGCACAAATGACAACATGTGTATGAGGCAGTCATTATTGATGGTAGGCAAAGTGAATGACATGTTCATAAAGTAAGAAAAAATTATACTGTATAGTAGACAGACACCTTCACAAGACAGGAATTTCTGAGCACTTGCTTTACACCATCTACTATACCATTGTATTTTAAATTTTAATAAATACATTTGTCATTTCAAAAAGCAGTTTAGTACATTTATAGAATCCACCTCCTCTTTCATGGTATCCTTATATTTTCATCATGATTTCTATTACTTTTTAAAATATTTTTAACATTTTATTTTATTGCTTCTTGTTTCTTTCAGATTGTTCTCTTTTTGTTCCAAATATTTTGTTTACTGTTTTGGCCAACTGTCTCTCACAGTGGTTCATTTTCTCCTATGATATGTAATTTTATCTTATAAACTTTTCTTCAGCAGTGTTTGATATTTCAGTGGGTGTTCCATACACCCTGAGTTATTAAAGTGTTCCTACAGAGCAATTTTACATTTACTTTTGCTGTTGGCCCAGGGCATGAATTTTCCTATACTAGATTTTTGTTTAGGAGCTCTGGTAGCATAGTGCCTAAGATACTTGACTGCTAACCAGAAGGCTGGTGGTTCAAACCCACCAGCCGCTCCTCAGAAGGAAGTTTGGGCAATCTACTTCCGTAGTGATACTGCCTTGGCAACCCAAGGAGGGGTCGCTATGAGTTGGGTCCGACTCGACGGCACATAACAACAACAGATTTTTGTTAACTTTCCTGAAACTTTGTGGGTTGTGTATACTACAATTCCACACTGGTTAGAGGCACAGACCTTGATTTTGTAGTAGAGTCATTTTATTCTCATTCATAGCCTTGGATAGATGATATCCTTCCTTTTAGCATCTCCTGCCTATGCATATAGTTTTTCTAGTATGTTTTGTTAAGATATTGATCTTTTCTGGATCCTATCTTTTTACTGGGATTCCTCTCCAACTGGGCTAAAACAAGACCACTAGGGACTGCAAGAACCCCAGCTCCCAGTGCCCATATCAAATCAGTATTACTCTTGGCTTCCATGGCATCAACAAAAATCTACTGCTTAGGCCTTACATTCCCTCATTCTTTTTGGTGTCTGAATGTGTGCTTTTCTTTCTTTTAAGCATGTCTAAATACTTTTTAAAATCATAAACATTTTTAAATTTTTATATAGCAAGTCTTCGTATTTTTAAGGGAGTCTTCATTGCTTGACTCTGCCATATTGCCTTGCTCTAATTTGCTTTCCCAGCCACCTATCCTGGTACTCTTCTCAATGATCGTTGCAGTTCATACCAACTTTCTTTTCACTCTCCCCACGTGCGCCTTATTTGTGTCTTCCTTTGTTCTTATGATTTCCCTGTCTTGTCTCTCTATTTAAATATTCCCCACTTCTAAGGTCTGGCTTACATCTTTCCTCCTTCAAGAAGCGTTTCTGATGTGGAATGTACTCAGAGTTCTTTCCAACCCATAATCCCTCTGGTACAAATTACCTGTAACATTCTTTCTGGCATTTTGTGTGTGCCTGATGTGTGTGTGTGTGCATGTGACTGTATAAATGTTCAAATTACAGATTCAATTGTGCAGAAATAGGACTTTATTTTTCTATAATTTAACTTAATATCCATCTTGGGCTCAGATTTCAACCTGTAGTAGAAATGTAAATCACACCAATTCAAGAAAAATTCATTCACTTCTAATTTCTCTTCTCAGTTTCTCAGTAAGCACAGAACTTTTTCCTTCCCATTTTTTTTTCCTACAACCCTGGGCTAACATAACTGCTTGTAGGTCAGTGTGTCAATCTGACATCAGGAGGACATCATCTTGGTCAGGTCAGACTCTGACCACTGATAACTTCCCTCAGAAGTGAACAGTCCCTGCTGGTCTTTGTTCATTGGCCTTTAGACTCATTGTATTCACTGCTTATATCCATTTTCCTATCATGCCCTCTGCTTTGAGGCTGTTGGTTACCCTGCAACACAGGAGGGATTCCCAACCAAAGTTCTGTTCACATGTAGAGACTGACAACGCCATATATACACCAAGTGGATATGAAAAGGTTTATTATTTACAAAATTGAGGCTTTTGAGGAAGGCTTCTCAATCAGGTCTGAAAAGACTTTAGACTGTCAGAAAAGGAGGCAGGTTCAGAGCTTTTACTGTGGTTAGGGCCTGGGTGGGGAGAGGGTGAGAGTTTCTGAGCAGACAGGGGATTGTGTGATTTGTGTCTTTCACTTGTATCTCTCTGATACCCAAACAAGAGAGCACCCAGCATTTCTTATCAGCTTGCCTAGACGTGGAGTAGGAGGGAAGATGGAAGGGTCGAGGTTAAAAGCTGTCAGCAAAGGTAAAAAAAAAAAAACTCCTCATTAAGGAGACACTGTGGTCCATGTCACAACAAGACAGACTATTCTATTGATTATTTTATAACCAACATTTGCCTAGCTGGTATGGAAAAAGGTTTAGGACATATGGGGAAACTTGAGGTGCTTCTGCCTCACACTCTGCTGGGTGGCTTGGTCTCTACGAGGTTTTCCTGTCAAGGGCTTGCTAGATGTGTGATCCCACTGAGACTCCCTAAGCTAAATTCTGCAAAATTCTCCCAAATTAAGAAAAGTCTATCCTTTAATTCTCCCCATAACTTTTATAGGATGTGATATGCGTTCAACACAGGAAGCAAGAATCCACATCCATGTCTAACTCTTGCTTGTCTTGAACTGTGGGATAAATCTTATATATACAAGACATGCATGAATAATTTTGAGATGGGAGGTAGGGAAAAGAAATCAATTAGGTATATATTCTGTGAAATCCTGTTGTCTGGGAATAAGCTTAATTCTAATTCCTTGAAATTTGGCTTTCTGATAAGTCAAGGGTAAATTTTGAAACTCCAAGGTGAGCTATGACTAATATATTTCTGAATTTCTATAATGAGGAGCCTGCTGGTAGGAACAGGGGAGAATATGGATTGGAGAGATTTTTAAATCATACAATTTAATTTTATATACTACCCTCAATGCATTTATATATGCTATCATGCATCTTATATTTATTGTTATGTGTTATAATGGTCTCCCCAAATAGAACTTAGAAAATATTCTGAGATGCTGAATTGAGTTATAGCCAAAAAAGTTTTAGAGTCAGTCTGGCCAAAGTTCAAGCTACAGTGCCAACATTTTTTAGTTCTGTGGCCTTTGGCTAATTGTTTAACTATTCTAAACCTCAATTGCCAATCTGAAAAAATGAACTCATAATTGATTTTCAACTATTTTGTGACGATGAGACATAATGCATTTAGATACATTACTTAGTTGATAGACTAATAAATAGAGTCTCTTTCTTCTTCCTATCTTCTGAATTCTCCAAAGACCTAATGCCTATATGTTCCTCACATAATGAGACCTCAAGGAAACATTAATTATTGGATTTGTCAGTGTACTCTTCTCTTCTTCTTCTTTAGCTAAATCTGTGCAAGGAAAGGTCACAAACTAACTTAACAAATTCACTTAAACCCACTGAGTTGTTTTTTTTTTTTTTTTTTAACGTAAGACCTTTTGATAGTAATGTCATGTAAATCACTGCCTTATTTAGTCCTAAAGGAAAGTGCTGCATTTTCCACTGTAAAAAATATTTGATGTGGCTTTTTCCAGGGAGTGACTCTGCATGAGCTGATATCATACATACCAATAACAAGATCTGGGCTTAGCAGGCCTTCTTCCTTTTCTATGGAAGGTGTCCACCTACTTTTCTTGCCACTCAATATTTATTGTCTGAATTAGGGCAGAGAGGTTTTACCCCCATGGAGATGATTACAATACTTCTTTTACCCAGCTTCCCTGCCTCAAGACTCTCCTCATACATTCTTTCTTGTTAAACATTACTAGACACATATTGTTGTAAACACTGCCCTCATCATGCCATTCACCAGCTCCCTACAACCTAGGAAATAACAGTCTCTACAACCTGGCATTTAAAGTGATCAACAGCCTATTTGCAACTCATGTTATCATTAGTTGTTATCATTTCCTCTTCATACAACTTATACTTCTGTCTCCGATCATTGTTGTTACTGTTATTAGGTGCCATTGAGTCAGCTATGACTCATAGCCACCCTATGTACAATAGAACAAAACACTGCCTGGTCCTGTGCTATCCTCACAATTGTTGCTATATATGAGCCCACTGTCACAGCCACTGTGTCAATTCATCTGATTGAGCAGCTTCCTCTTTTTCACTGACTATCTAATTCACCAAAATGATGTCGTATGTCCTCCAGGGACTGGTCCCTTCTCATGACATGTCCAAAGTGCATGAGTTGAAGTCTCACCATCCTCACTTCAAGGGAGCATTCTAGCTGTATTTCTTCCAAGAGAGATTTCTTCATTTTTCTGGTAGTCCACGCTATATTCATTATTCTCCACCAACATCGTAATTCAAATGCATGGCTTGGGTACACTGCACCTTAGTCCTCAAAGTATTATTCTTAGCTCATGCCCAAATTTTTCTTTCTCCAGCTTCAAGTCTTAATAAAACAGTAAAATATTAGTCAAATTCCTCTTCCTCCTTGAAACATGACTTTTTCATTAGTTATAACAATTTCCTCTTACTATTCACGAAAATAGTGGGGTCATTTAACGAGACACCAATCACTTCTAATATACTATTACAATGAAAGAACACTCAAACCTTCCATGCCTTAATAGGCTGTAGGCAGTGAAAAGTCAGATTTCAAGCTTGAATTAAATCATCTTTTGAAAAATTGTTCAACTCTGTAGCCATTGGGACAGATAACTATTTTAAATCTAAAAACAAATGCTTCACAATTTTTAAATTAATTTCCCAGTAATATAGACCATAGAGGAGCTCTGGTAGCATAGTGCCTAAGGCATTTGACTACTAACCAGAAGGCTGGCAGTTCAAACCCACCAGCCACTCCTCAGAAGGAAGACTGGGCAATCTACTTCCATAGTGATACTGCCTCGGAAACCCAAGGAGGGGTCGCTATGAGTCAGATCCAACTCGACAGCAGTGAGTTGGGTGAGATAGACCATAAGTATAGTAAATCAAATTTCTCATGAATAAAGTAAAATGTATACTCATTGACTATATGTAAATCTTAAAATAGATTAAATTGTGTACTTACTCATTGCCCAATCATCATGTCATCTTTGACCCTTCTCTGAAGCTAACTGTCACCCAACTATTAGCTAGGAACTGAAAGTCAAAAATCATGTGAGGATTCTTAACCTTCACTCTGTTGCATCGCTTACTTCTTCTTCTTTTTTTTTTTTTTTTTCCTTAAAGATAAAGTGTTTTTGCTTATCTTAAATAATTAAATATATATGAATATTTTAATGCCCATAGAGTTAAAGTAGCCAAGTTTTCACAAACATATCCACTGTGAAATCTTTAATTCAATAGTTAAGTTATATAATCAATGATTAAATTATAGTGACTATTTTTTTTAACTTTTTATGGTGATTTGAATAAAAGTTTACAGGGAAAATTAGTTTTCCATTCAACCTTTCATACACAATTTGTTTTGTGACAGTGATTACAATCTCCACAGTGTATTAGCTCTCTTTGTACTTCCTCCCCGTGTTTACCATTTTTTATTCCTCCTTCTTTCCTAGAGATTCCTTGCCTTCTAAGCTTTCTTTCTGGGCAAATACTACCCTTTTTGTCTCTTTTGACTGATTGTTCTAAGGAGTGCCTACCTCCCTGGTGTTATTGTTCACCTTATAGGTCTGTCTGTTATTTGACTGAAAGTTGGGAAACTAGGGTGAGTTCAGTTCCAGGCTTGAAGAGTAGTTAAGGGCCATAATTTCCAGTTTCTATCCAACCAATAAATATATTTTCTCTATGATTTTGAGTTTTTTCCACGTTTTTCTCCCATTCTATCTAGGACCTTCTATCATTATGTTATGCCAAATGAGCTTGATGTCCCCTGGAACTATGGTCCAGAGCCCACAGGTCCAACTACTTGCTCCCTTTAGGTAGCTGGCTGTGGCCAAGAAGTGAATACAACCTTGTCCCTTGTCAGCTCCACTATATGCCTGAGAATTCTTACAGAACATACAAATACATACAAATACACTTATAGAAACATTGCCTGTCAACCCTATACATAGTCATGGGCACATTCCTCCCTGCACAGACATACCTAATTGTTTAACTTGTCCACCCATCTATCCACCCACATATCAATGTTTGCCTTCATTGAAAACACTGTACTGTATTTTATTTGGTTTCTTAAGGAGCTCTGGTGGTGTAGTGAGTAAGGCATTTCACTGCTAACCAGAAAGTCAGTAGTTGAAACTCACCAGTTGCTCCATGGCAGGAAGATGGTGCAATCTACTTCTGTAAAAATTTATAGTCTCAGAAACCCAACAGGGGTCACTATGAGTTGGTATCAACTCAATGGCAGTGAGTTTATTTGTTTCTTTTTTGTATTTGGTTTCTTAGGTCTTTGTTGTAGAGGGTCTGGGTGGTGGCCACAATCTTAGATCAGAAGACTTTGATGAGAATTATTATTTCTTATTATGCACCTAAATTTTTTAATAGCATTTAATTTCATGATGTTTGTGTAACACATCAGTATATTTAACTGTTCCTCTAGCTACTATAGACTGAATATTAATATTGTATTAAAAATTTGAAATGAACTTTGTAATTAATTGTTGGTTTCCACTAGGAATTGAGCTAATAAGTATATTTAATTAACTTAACAATAATAACTAGCTTGTATAGTATGAACTGGACTCCTTAAACACTATTGCATTAAGCCATAACAACCTTGAAGCATGTGTGTTATCATCTATGCTACATACAATAAACAACAACAACAACATACAATAAGAATTAGAAACTCAGTCAGTTGTAGGTCTTTGTCCAAAGTTCCAGTTAATAACTTGTGAAAACAAGATTTGAACTCAGATCTGTCATTCCTCTGTTTTTTGTGCAGCATTGGTTGGCCTCCCTAATTAAATCCATAAACCTTAGCAAGACAGGGAAATTATTTGCACTACTGTTAAATCTAATGTATTTCTTTCATTGTTACTAAGTGCTTCCCTCAACTTCTTAAGAAGAACATAAAGGCTTATGCTTACTCATCTATCTCTCTGATGTAAAGCGAGACCTTTGCCTCCATCCTTTTTAAAATTAAAATGTTCCAGTCAGTGTTCACATACTGTTACACTGCTAAAGAGATCATTCCAGCTCCCTAATGGTGAGAAAAGCAATTTCACATAAAGCTATTTAAGAGCTACATACTCCTCTATTAACCAGTCAGAGAGAGAACCACTAACTGCTCCTGCCTATATGGCTTGCTGTAATTAGAAACAAAATGGATGCGATAAATTCAAAACCTTGCAAGGAAATCAGCTTTCCCTGGAAAACCTGTTGGCAAATGGTATACAGTTCTGCATTTTCCACTTTGTGAGTTTTCAGCATCTGCTATTTAAATATAACAGCACATATGGTAGCATCATTTTGCAAAACAACGTAAAATAAGATTAAGAAACTATTACTCGTCCTGCTACATGAGCATGTTGAAGATCTAGAGAGTATAATGACTTGAGGAAAATAATTGACTCCAGCAAGAGAGAGTCACAGTTACTACAATGCATCACTAGTCATTCCACCTTCCTTTCCCTAGCTTCCTGCCCCTGTGCTTTAAATTCTCCCCAATCGAATTGTCCAAATCCCATCCATCAGGGATTAGGGGATCCAAGAAGCATATTTCTAAAATACTATTAGCAGAGGCATTTTATAATGGATGGAATGTTCATAATTGCTTTACATAGGTCTGTTTAAGAAGTAAAAAACTGTTCAAGTTTCATTTGGTGACAGAAGTTGGAGCAATAGAAAACCTCTTAGATCACCTCATCTATTCCTCTGCCAGCACCTCATGTACATAGTCTCAGCCTATTTTTTAAATGAAGTAAGTGGCAGCTACTGCCCGGGAAAACCATTTCACAGTCCAATAAAATGCCATTAGCAAAAAAGCTTTTTTAGTTTCCAACTTTCCTCTTCTAATTTGACTCTGTTAACCTTCTGTGAAAGAGGTTTCCTCTGTAAAATTATTCTTCTTTACCATGCACTTGTCCAATGCTTTCTCCAACAGCAGAGAACAGTATAGGCCTAGACCTGGCAGGACCTGTGAGGCAGGAGGGAAGTGCTGCCAAAACTGCCAACCGAATCTGCAGAGCTGCTCTCATTCCCAGGAATGTGGGCTGGGAAGGCAGCCTCAGCCAAGAATGGCATCATGCCCAGCAAAGGATTCTCAAAGGAAGCCAGGTTTATTTCTCCCAAAGTTAATTCTGGGACTAACGGGCCTTGCATCTCTCTAAGGTCTCGCTACCCAAAATGTGGTCCTATGGCATCAGCATCACCACATAGTTTGTTAGAAATGCTGACTCTTGGGTCTTACCGCGGACTGACTAAATCCAAACCTGCATTTTACAAAGATCTCCGGGTCATTCCTGTGCACATTAAAGTTTGAGAAGCACTGCATAATACACTGGCCTCAAACTGGGCTGCAGTTGAGTCATTTTGGGAGCTTTTAAAAAAATTAGATGCCTGGGTACTGCCCCCCAGAAATTCACATTTAATTGGTCTGAGATGTGGCCTAAACATAGGGATTTTTACAAGCTTTAATATTCAGGAGGGTTTGAGAAGCACTTCTCTGGGACATATTTCAACCCTTCAAACGTCTGCTGGAAGCCCAACAACTACATAAAACCTTGCATTCACTTGCCTTGAAGCCTGTCCACACTGCTTGGCTTTTCCATGCCTTCCAATTCCCTCCTTTATTTGGTCCACTCTGCACAGTAAAGGTAGTGATAACACTTATGGGATATCGTCTTGCTCTGCTATATTATAGTGGTGTGGCCTTACACACTTCTTAACCTGAGGAGACACACTTCACTTATCTTTACAATTAGGCTAATGATAGCACCTGCCTCTTAAGATTGATGTGAGAATTAAGTGAGAGATGCAATAGATGGCACACTGAACAAACCCTTTTGTGTCTGCTTCCTCAATAGAACTAAGAATAAAGAAATATCATAACAACAAAATTGTTCCTAAATTAAGGAAGGGGAAAGAAAAGGCTGTCTGCCAGTATAAAATTTCAGCAAACTTCTGAAAGATGGAAAATGGCTAGAACACCTTTGGCAATTGAACCAGCCAGAAAAGCTACAATCCAGAGAATACCCACAGGGAGCTAGAGTAGAGGTGGGATCTGATATTTTCAGAACACTCTTGGAAAGGTTCAGGAGGTGTGGTGAGAAGGACATTTAGAAGTGAACATCAGTTAACAGCCATTATCCCAGTCAGCCTACTACCTGTCCGTCAGGTTTCCATATTGTGATGGTTTGCATGTTACTATGATGCTGGAGGCTATGCCACCAGTATTTCAAATATCAGCAGGGTCACCCATGGTGGACAGGATTCACCAGAGCTGCCAGACTGAGATAGACTAGGAGGAAAGTTTTGACGATATGCTTCTGAATTTCAGCCAATAAAAATCTTATGGATCACAACAGAATATTGTCTAACTCACTTGCTTTGGATATAAAGTCAGGGATCAATCCTTAAAAAAGGAAATCATGTTTGGTAAATTAGAGGACCAATGAGGTATGAGAGATCCTTTGTGAGATAAATTGTCAAAATAGCTGAAACAATGGGCTTGCACATGCTGGCAATTGTGAGGATAATGCAGAACCAGGCAAAATTTTCATTCTGTTGTACATAAAGTTGCCATGAGTCAGACTTGACTCCATGGCAGCTAACAACAAATTTCCATTCAGCACCCAATCCCTGTCTCAACTCTGTCCACAGAAAGACTATCAGTCCAGGGTCTACTTTATCTTCCTTTTGCTTCTCCTATCTATGATCAGTCCAATTTCTGTGTCACATACATGCATGTGTTAGTACTTGCAATAAAATTTTGTGATATTTATCTCTATCTATTAGACTACAAGCCCTGAGAAAATAGGGACCAGGTCTTTGTCATGTTGCTGAAACCATTATATATATAATCTTCTTGAATAATATTTGTTGAAATCAGATGAATTTTCTGATCTGTCTTTAATTCCAATCTATTCCCTGAAAGTTTTCTCTTTGGCCAGGATAGGATTCATGCATACTTGGTGCTGCTTTCCTTTGTATAGCTGGCCTCTTTTCTGGCTCTGTTATCCACATATGCCATGTTCTTTCAGAAATCTTACTTTCAAATCATACTCTCTCTCTCTCTCTCTCTCTCTCTCTCTCTCTATATATATATATATATATATATTTAATTGATAATGATCAATTTTGCAAATAGCCAGATAATTGGCTACTGTAATAGATAGTTGGTCATTTCTGACAAGATGGTATTTCCTTTACCTTTAATCTGCTCTTTACTTGTTTTTACCAGCTTCCATTGAGCGAATTCTGACCCATGGAGATTCAGAGAGTTTTCAATGGCTAATTATTTTGGAAGTAGATTGCCAGATCTATCTTCTGAGATACTAGTGGGAAGGTTTGAACCACCAAACTTTTGGTTAACAGCTGAGCAAGTTAACCATTTGTACCACCAAGGGATTCTAACCAAGCTAACAAGACTGATTTATAAACCAGATTCTGATTTGTGATTGATCCACTCACCTTTAACATGACAATTCTGCCTTTAAATACATTAATGAAGTCAATTAATATAGTCACTCTGGTTAAAGCTAAGATTTGCAAGCTTCAGAACTTTTCTATGTATGAAAGTGTCCTTCTAGCTGCTTCTCCTGACTTTTACTAGTTTTATTAGTGGCACTCTGTGATAGTTAGAGCTGTGTGTTAACTTGGCTGGACCACAATTCTGTGTGGTTTAAGCTGTTGTGATGTGGTTATTCCCATGACGGGATCACGATGATTATGTTTGAGCAGGCAATCTGTTGAAAGGGAGTTTCCCTAGAGGTGTGGCCTGTTTCTAGTATATCCAAGGACATCCTTGGAAAAGAGACATGCATTGGGAGTCTTTTGTGCTGCCTACAACTGTCCATGAGTGAACAGTCCACCATTCAGCCTGGAGATCTTGGATTCATCATTCGTTGGAGTCAAGAGC
>NW_006921612.1:10772061-10787906 GCF_000298275.1 Orycteropus afer afer | reverse complement strand
GTTTCTCTAGAGAACCCAGTCTAACACACACTCCACACACTCGAAAGACAATTCTTCTAGATTTCTTTTGGGAAGAAACACCTTGCTATAGTCCTGAAAAACCGCATTAATTGATATACTCTGAATGTTCCAAGTTTTATTTTTTGTGCTTAATTTTCTCTTTATTGAAATGTATATCCTAGACTTGTTTATGTCGTATACATTTATTCATATTCTAAAGCCCAAGCCAAATGTTACTCTTTTAATAAACTTTCATGAATCCCATAGGCAGTTCCTTACAACTTTCACTACATTTTGTTTGTATTCCTATAATAGGACTTGTTTTGTGCAAGGTGATATACAGCATTAAGTACTAGGATTATGGCGATAAATAAGGAACTCTCTCTGCTCTTGAAGAATTTACCAATTAGTGGACAAGGTAGGAATTTATATATATTATGATAAGGAAACCCAATATTTTTGTCCAGTTATAACCATCTCAGTCAGAGTACTTGGTTGCAAGAAAAAGAAAGTGAGTTTGGCTGAGTTAAGAAGAAAAGAAGATAGCATAAAAATGTTGCTATTTGCAAAAATGTTAATTTGCAAATATCAGTAGGAGAATTTGCACACCAGAATCAATGCCATATTACCAGGAACAATGTGCTGAAATAATGCCACAGAACTGGTCAGCTGAATACTAGACTCTGCATCTTGCATGCAGCACCACTTCCACTCAGCTGGTCACTAGATGCTGCTATCAACATCACACCCTACAGTATTCAACTGGGCTGAAACTGCCACGGCCACATGACTAATTCTTTGTGTTCTCTAGATCAGTGCAGATTAATAGTCCATGGCAAGTTTGTGTAAGATGGATCCTAAGTCTGTGCCCAAGCTACAAGGGAAGTTGTCAAAGCAAGCATCTGGCATTTGAAGCTTCTGTGCTGGCGAACATGTTCTGTGCCACGTCAAGACTCACAAGATCCCCATGAAAGTAACAAAAGTCTCCAAGCAGAAGATAGATTTTCAGAATGTCTGAAAAGTGAAGAGTATCTGACAGCCAAGAATATGACATAGATCCATTATGATAAACATCTTTTAAAAATTACGTTTTTTGAGGGCTCAAAATGTCTGCATAGGAGCTCTGGTGAGGCAGTGCCTAAGGCGTTTGACTACTAACCAGAAGTTTGGCAGTTTAAGCTCACCAGCTGCCCTGTAAAAGGAAGATGGCACAATCTACTTCTGTAGAGATTTACTGCCTCAGAAACCCATTGGGATCGGTATAAGTCAGAATCTACTCAATGGGGGTGAGTTTGATTTTTTTTTTTTTGGGGGGGGTTTAGGTCAACTTGAAAGCTAAAACCAAAAATAAAACAAATCCATTGTCATTGAGTTGATTCCAATTCATGGTGACTTATGTGTTAGAGTAAAACTGAGCTCCATAGGATTTCCATAGCTATAATGTTAACAGATTTGCACACATAGCTAAAATGAGTGCAGATGACACAACCTTTCTTAGTGAAAGTGAAGAGGTCTTGAAGTACTGACTGATGAAAATCAAAAACTACAGCCTTCACTATGGATTGCACCTCAAATAAAGAAAACAAAAATCCTCAGAACTAGACCAATAAATGGCATTTAAGATAGATAAAGAAAAGATTAAAATTGTTATGCATTAATTTTACATGGATCCACAACCAACTCCCATGGAATCAACGTTCAAGAAATCAGATGATGTATTGCACTGAACACATCTGTGACAAAAGACCCCTTTAAAGGGTTAAAGAACAAAAGATGTCACTTTGAAGACTAAAGTGTACCTGACCCATGCCATGGTATTTGTAATAGCCTCATATACATATGAAAGCTGGACAATGAATAAAGAAGACTGAAGAAGCTGATGCATTTGAACTGTGGTTTGGAGAAGAATATTGAAAGTACTATGGACTGCAAGGACAAACAAATCTATCTTGGAAGAAGTGCAGCCATAGTGCTCCTTAGAAGAGAAAATAACCAGACTTCATCTCACATATTTTGGTCATTTTGTCAAAAGGGAGCAATCCCTGGAGAAGAATATCATGTTTAGTAAAATAGAGTTTCAGTAAAATAGGGAAAGACCTTTGATGAAATTAATCAGCACAGTGGTTGCAACGATGGTTCAAGCATAGCAAGGATTGGGAGGATTGGCAGCACTGGGCAGTATTTAGTTCTTTTGTACATAAGGTTACTATGAGTGGAAGCTTACTCAATGGCACCTAACAACAACATTAACAGAAGCAGATCACTAGGACTTTCTTCAGGAGCATCACTGGGTGGGTTAAAATCACTAAGCATTCGCTTAATGTTGTTGTTGTTATGTGCCTTAGAGTCGGACCCGACTCATAGCAACCCCTCCTTGGGTTTCCAAGGCAGTATCACTGTGGAAGTAGATTGCCTCATATTCCTTCCGAGGAGTGGCTGGTGGGTTTGAACCACCAGCCTTCTGGTTAGCAGTCAAGTGCTTTAGCCATTATGCTACCACAGCTCCTTTTTTGGTTAATAGTCAAGTACAAATAATTTGAGAGTAAGGCTCCAGTAATCCTGCTGAGGCTTAGATTGCAGATGGAGAAGTGAATAGTGACAATGTGGAGGCCCCCTCTTTCTTCTTTTCCTTCACAAGCACATAGCTATAAATACGCATAGGATTAACTGTAGGTTTTTAGAAGAATCCTGAAGAGTGGTTAGTCTAAATACCTTCCCTTGTGTTTTGAAATGGGGCCTTTAAAGTTTATACCCAAGGTCATACAAGTGGTTTGGAGCCAAGCCTAAACAAGAACCTGAATATCTAGCTGTCTATCCAGTTATCTTTCTACTGATTACTTTCTGGAAAAATTTACTGTTTAAATGACCTCTGAAAGATTGTTGGTGCAATGTAAATTCTATGCAGTTTGATATAGGACCAGTCAAAATGGTATCAAGTTAGTGTTATCCACAATAACATTAAACTATCTTACTCTAAAACAGGTAATTAAATATTTTCCTGAAAGTTTCCCATTTCCTCAGACAATCATTTTTATAAGACCAGATACAGTGGTTTAGGGTAATTTCATTTCCCATAAATATAGATTTAGGACTAAACCATTTTGATTTGTGCTGGTTCAGAAATATTACTCTCTGCATCCTGATTGGGTGGTTAGTAAATTTGGGTGGTTGATTTTGGTTGAAGGTGAGATTTAGAAAGCATATTTGGGACAGTTTTCTAGTGGCATGGTGCCTAAGGCATTTGACTGCTAACCAGAAGGCTGGCGGTTCAAACCCACCAGCCATTGCTTGGAAGGAAGGTTGGACAATCTACTTCCATAGTGATACCACCTCAGAAACTCAAGGAGGGGTCTCTATGAGTTGGATCTGACTTGACAACAGTGAGTGAAAGGCTATAATCAGGCTGTTTGGTTAATACATTTTGTATCCAAAGGTAGCTTTGTTGTTGTTGTTGTTATGTGCCGTTGAGTCGGACCCAACTCATAGAGACCCCTCCTTGGGTTTCCGAAGCAGTATCACTATGGAAGTAGATTGCCCCATCTTCCTTCTGAGGAGTGGCTGGTGGGTTTGAACTGCCAGCCTTCTGGTTAGCAGTCAAGTGCCTTAGCCACTATGCTACCAGAGCATGCATTTTTCTGTCTCTTCATCTTGTTTTTAGGTTCCCTTGAGTTGGCTCCTACTCATAGTGACATTATGTGTCACAGAACAGAACGCTGCCCAGTTCTCTACCACCCTCACAGTCTTTCCTATGCTTGAGCCCATCATTACAGTCACTGTGTCAACCCATTTCATTGAGGTTCTCCCTGTTTTTTGCTGATCCTCTACTTTATCAAACATGATATCCTTCTTCAGGGACTATTCCCATCTGACAACATGACCAAAGTACATGAGATGAAGTCTGACCATTCTTGCTTCTAAAGAACATTCTTGTTGTACTTCTTTCAAGACAGATTTGCTCATTCATCTGGAAGTCCATGGTATTTTCAATATTCTTCACCAATACCACAATTCAAATGCATGACTTCTTCTTCTGTCTTCCTTATTCATTGTCCAGCTTTTTCATGCATATGAAACTATTGAAAATACCACAGCTAGGATCACATGCGGGAGCTCTGGTAGCATAGTGGTTAAGACACTTGCCTGCTAACCAGATGGTGGGCGGTTCAAACCCACCAGCCACTCCTCGGAAGGAAGGTTGGGCAATCCAACTTCCGTAGTGATACTGCCTCGGAAACCCAAGGAGGGGTCGCTATGAGTCAGGGCTGACTCCACGGCTCATAACAACAACAACAGGATCACATGCACCTTTCTTTCAAAATGACACCTTTGCCTCTTAACCCTTTAAAGAGGTCTTTTGCAGCAGATATGACAAAGACAATACATTGTCTGATTTCTTGACTGCTGCTTCTGTAGGTATTGATTATGCATTCAAGTAAAAGGGAGTCCCTGCCAACTTCAATCTTTTCTCCATTTAACATAATGTTGCTTATAGGTCCAGTTGTAAGGATTTTTATTTTCTTTATGTTGAGGTGTAATCCGTACTGAAGACTGTTGTCTTTGATCCTCATCAGTAAATGCTTCGGGTCATCTTCATTTTCAGCAAGTAAGGTTGTGTCATCTGCATATTGCAGGTTGTTAATGAGTCTTCCTCCAATCCTGATGCCATAGTCTTCTTCAGATAGTCCAGCTTCTCAAATTATTTTCTCAGTGAACAAATTGAATAAGTATGATGAAAGGATACAACCCTTACATACTCCTCTCCTAATTTTCAACCATGCAGTAACCCCTTGTTCTGTTTGAATGGCAGCCTTTTGTTCTATCTACAGGTTCCTCATGAGCACAATTAAATAATCTGAAATTCTCATTCTTCCCAATTTTATCTATAATGTGTTAAGATCCACACAGTCAAATTTCATTGCATTGTCAATAAAACATGGTAAATATCTTCCTCTTATCCTTTGCTTTCAGCTAAGATCTATCTGACATCAGCAATGTTATCCTTTGTTCCATGCCCACTTCTGAATCTGGCTTGAATTTCTGGCAGTTACCTGTCAACCACTGCAACTGTTTTTGAATTATCTTCAGCAAAATTTTACTTACATGTGATATTAATGACCCTCTATGGCAATTTCTCTACATTCTGTTGGGTCACCTTGCTTTGGAATGGACACAAATATACATCTGTTTCAGTCACTTGGCCAAGTAGCTGTTTTCCAAATTTCTTAGCACAAACAAATAAGTGCCTCCAGTGCTACATCTGTTTGTTGAAACATCTCAATGGGCATTATGTCAATTCCTGGAGCCTTGTTTTTCACCAATTCCTTCAGAGCTGCTTCTACTTCTTCCTTCAGTATCATCAGCTCTTGACCATTTTCTACTTCTTGAAATTGTTGAACTCAACAAAATCTTTTTGTTACAGTAACTGTGTATTCCTTCTATCCTCTTTTGATGCTTCCTGCATCATTCAATATTTTTCCCACAGAATCCTTCAATACTACAACTCAAGGCTTGAATTTTTTCTTCAGTTCTTTCAGCTTAAGACATGCTAAGTGTGTTTTTTCCTTTTGCTTTTCTAATTCCAAGTTTTTGTCCATTTCATTATAATACTTTACTTTGTCTTCTTGAGTTGCCTTTTGAAATCTTCTGTTCAGTTCTTTTATTTCATCATTTCTTTCATTGTCTTTAGCTACTTTCTGTTCAAGAGCAAGTTTCAGAGTCTCTTCTGACATCCATTTTGGCCTTTTCTTCATCCTATCTTTTTAATGATCTTTTGCTTTCTTTGTGAAGGATGGTCTTGATATCATCCCACAACTCACCTGATCTTTGGTCACTGATGTTCAGTGTATCAAATGTATTCTTCATATGGTCTCTAAATTCAGGTGGGATATAATCCAGGTCATATTTTAGCTCTCATGGGCTTCTTTCAGTTGTCTTCAGCTTTGATTTGAACTTGCATATGAGCAATTTAAGAATCTATAGAAGAAATCCATTGTCTTTAAATCAGTTCCCACTCATAGTGACACTATAGCACAAAGTAGAACTGCCCTACAGTAGAAGTTCCAAGGGTGTAATCTCTACAGAAGCAGACTGCCACATATTTCTCCTGCAGAGCAGTTTATGAGTTTGAATTGTGAATCTTTCAGTTAGCCACCAGGTGCTTAACCATATGCCACCAGGGCTATATTCATGAATCTATAAAGAACAAAGCAAGAACAAACTCATTGCCATTGACTTGATTCTGACTCATAATGAAGCTATAGGATAAAGTAGAACTGTCCCATTATATTTCCAAGGATGAAACCTTTACAGAAGCAGACTGCCACATCTTCCTCCCCAGAGCAGCCTATAAGTACAAACTACAGACCTTTTGATTACCATCTATGAATTTAACCACTGAGTCACCAGGTCTCATTCTTATTTTTTTCTATCAGAAAAACAGATCCACATGAGAGAAGTATAGGGGAAAAGAAGAAAATGGTTTTTCAATTACCAGAAGGAAAAAAATGAGGGAAAAGATATGCCTCGACTCTGAAAAAAGGCAGAAAGTTTTGATATTAAAGTTGATGTCTCCAAATTTTGGAACACCATCACATGATACTATAGATATGCCATGGGAAATTCACATGGAACTGTTCAAAAGTCAAATGTACTCTCCCACCAAACCTGGTCTTTTGCCAGGATTCTTTCTCAATCACTGGGACCACTGTTTATCCAATCACCTATATTAGTGTAGGAGAAATTTTTTTATTTATATTTATAAATAAAAGTTTCTATCTAGACTAATACATACACTAATATCAACGATTTCTGATTTCTGGAGAAGTGATGAAATTTGTTTCTTGGAATCTATCATCCTTTTATTTAGAAAAGTACTTCAGTTAGCTTATTTTGCAATGAGAGTTGAAGTTCTCAAGATTTACTCTGGAAAGGAAGAGGGAAATTACTCACCAATGCAAAATGAAAGGAATTAGAGTATGTTTGGGCACCTAAGAGGGAGAGAAAGTTTTCCTGGAAACAAAAACAAACAAACAAAAAAAAAAATGCAAAATAAGCAAAGAACAATTAAGGCGTCATGGGTCACATTTTCATAGGTGATGGTAAAGTTAGAGGATAAAATTATTATAAACAACTGTCCAAAAAAGGTTGTATTAATAGCCCTGTGCCATTCTGAGACAAGCAGGGTCTTAATGTGAGTAGACATGTGGCAAGCATGAAGATAATACCTGGGCAGGGAGGCCAAAACTCCCAATGGGAAAGGAAGACAGTATTTTTTACTGAGCTGTTAAGGAACATGGGCCAAACCCAAGTCAATTCTAAGCAGACATATTATCTAATGGACCTGATTGGAAGGGAATGGTGTGATCTCAGGATGTGGTGACTAGATTTCTGAGTGACAGCTATTCTCAAAGTCATGAGCAACATGTGATTCTGTTCAGTGCAGCCATATTTTGCTGTCACTTTCTTCATTAAGGATGATCCACTGAACTTCCTTTTGTTTCTTCTTATTCTTTTCTTTAAAGTCTGATCTCCATCCAGATGATCCAGATAGTACTGGCATACCGCAACAGCTGTGCCTTTTTCTTGGTAAGAGTGGAAGTTAGTCACTCTTTCTCAGAAAACCTCTTGGAGAAGAGAATGAACACAAATTTGATGATGTTCGGAAAATTCTGTAAAATTTTGAAGAGAAATTTCCAGACTACTGGACCATGTTATTTCCTATACTATAGTATAATTTTCAAAATACTAAAAACAAAGTTCTCATACAAATATAAAATAAACACATGCCAATGACTTATTCAGCTTATTAATTAAGGAGGAAACTGGTATGATGTTAAGATTGGTTTAAGTGAAAATTTGAGGAACTGCATATTCTCAACAACTTTATAAAGGAAAGTTAGAGAAAGATTTCTGGGTTTGATACAAAACTGATCAATATTTAATAGGACTATGCACCTTAATATTTGGGTTGTATTTTTCCTACTGGACAGAAATTATTTGCATCTCTATCAGATAAAGATTTAAACATTAACCTCAGTCATTGCAGAGTTGTGAACTAGACCAGTCAACAGAGATTCAATCAAAGATTCAAACCCTCATCCCATTGAGAGAACCCTCACTAATCTGTTTGCTTATTTCCAAGTTTCGAATAATTTTTCTCACACTAGAAAGCTCTCAGGTATCTCCTGTCAGGATTCTCAGACTGAATTATATTAGCGTGAACTACAAAAGTCCAGATAATTTGTAGATCCGATTAATTTCACAAAATATCTTTAAAGTAAGGGTGGTGGTGGTGTTAGTAGGTGCCATGAAGTTGTCTCTGACTCGTAGTAAGGTAAGATGTGGAAATTAGCCTCTCAGTGAATGAAGATTCATGAAAAGCCTAGATAACATTTGGCCAAGTTAAAAAAAAAAGTCTCCTCCATGGTACAAGTTTGAAAAGATATTTCTTCTCCTCCCAACACAGATGGAAATAGTTCTTGAATCAGAAACTTCCATAGGAATTCATTATTTTATTAGTCCTTTAGTAGACCAGGAGTTAAGTTGATCTTCTCCCATGGATGATGTGTACACTAAGCAGGAGAAATTACCATATTCATATTTTTTTTCTGGAGTTGCTCAAAGGAATCAGGTCAGCTATTATTGTAAAGAAAGAAATTATTGAGTTCTAAATCACTAGTCTCTTCTGTTTAAGTTACATTAACACAATATCTTTCAGAAGAGAAGTGTTTTCTTAAACACAATCTTTTGTTGCAGGGCACCACTTTAGCAGTTACATCATTACCTAATCCTACTCTACGGAAAACTTAGGTAGAACTGATGATGTTAAAGCAGGTATTGGCAATGCAGGAAGAAGTGTTTTTGTGTAATAACTGGGCTCTAGAGTGCTGATACGGCACCTCCCAGCCCAGAAGAAATTTGGCCAGCCCACAACTTTGGCAACCTGAAAGAATTGGGTTGCTGAGACCATCAAACTTGAATTGCACCTCTGTGAGAAGCAAAAGAAGCCTGGGGGCCATATCCACTCACCAGGTTCCACAGTGTCTTACATCTCTGCTAGCCTTCCGGGTCAGCAAAGAACAGATGGGAAAGTAACCATGGTTGATCATCAATTCCTCCAACTGGGATCCATGACCAACTTTGTGGTCTGGTCAGGCTCCCTAAAATGATATCATTTTTTTATGCTCTATGTATTTTTTTTTTTTCCTTACTTTAGGAATGGGAAGAAATGAACATACCAGCCAAATATCTTTATAGTCAGAATTCTCCATATAACAAAAAGATTTCCAAGTCCTAGTCACATTTAGATCAAGGCACATTAACATAACAGATTTCTAGGTCTAACTCAAGAATTTTGATGATCTATTACATTTTGTCATAATGGGATTTGGCCTTGACTACAATTAAGGGCAAGAAATGTTGAATTTGGGGCCTTAAGTCTAAAATTGTTATGTAGAGGATTCTCTCTTCAATCACTTTATAGAGTACAGTGATTGCTGGAAATACCATCTTACTCATTCCATGTGTTTCTAGATTTCAGTTTCAAAGTGCCATAAGCCTACCTAATTTTACTATGGGACATCTGTAGATATATTTCTAACATGGAACAAAAACTTCAATAAATCTATCTTGTCAGCTGTGCGTGCCACTACAGCTTCAAGGTTATTTATTTATTTCATTTTAAGCAAGTAAATAATACAAAAACTGCTAAAATGGCCCTTTCCCTGTTTCCCAAAAGAAATTCAGATCTTATTTGTATATAATGTTAAAATGCTGGCAAATAGTGCTTTGGCCTGGCATACTCTTAATCCCCACACTTAAATGGAAGTTGATACTTTCAGAATCATAAAATTTCTGCCAGAGGAGAAGAACTACATCACACTCCAGAGTCCTGATGAAGCATTGCTCAGAAGGCAGCACTGGTCAGGGATGAAGACTTGAGAAGCCAAATCAATATGGTCTCTGGAGTAATATATGAACTGAATTGAAGAAAAGTGCAGGTCTGGAGTCCTCAATCAAGGATTACCATACCAGTTTTGTGACCACTTTAAACATTTCTCACATATTTTTGGCTTTGTAGAAACACATCCCTTCTCTTTATATTCACATCTGTTTCCCACGTTGAACAAAAACATATTTAAGTAACATAGAGCAATACTATATACCTCCATGTATGTAAAAATACATGTGTTGTAGTTGCACAGGCCAAATGAACTTCAGAAAAGCACTGTTTATTCTTTTTTAACAAGTATTCACATGCAAACTTCCTAAGAAGAATGTGCAAGGAAGAATGTATGAGATGAGGCTTTCTCTTCCATGTGTGGCTCAGAGTAAAATTAAACATGTTACTACTTTTATGCAAAAAGCAGAAATACAAGAGAGATGGTATTACTTTAGAACATGTTCTGTATCTGAGATTTCATTCTCTCCCTTTTACCTCTACACACAGGTAAGTGAGCTGCATGTGTAAAGCTGCAAAAAAAAAAAAAAAAAAGGTAAACAATGTGAATTTTAATTTAAGGCTTGGTAGAGAGATCAGGAAGGGGAGTCTCAGGAATAGAGTGAATGGGGGTAAGAGGGCTCTGGAAGTCTGCAAGATCCACATGGAATCCTTCCCAGGATAGGAGATCCTCAGGTGAGGAACCTGATCTTGCCTGATGGTGGTGATAGGTGATTATGGCAGCAGATTGTCAAAAAGATAATGTTTGGACTTGTAGACCTGGGAGATGTCACAGTATGGATAACAAAAAAGGGTATGGAGCAAAAATAAAGGAAAACAAAACAAAAAACCCACTACTATCAGGTCGACTCTGACCTACAGAGCCCCTATAATACAGAGTAGAACTGTCCCACAGGGTTTCCAAGACTGTAAATCTTTACAGAAGCAGAATGCCTCATCTTTCTCCTGCAGAGTGGCTGATGAATTCGAACTACTGACATTTTCATTAGCAGCCCAATGCTTTAACCACAGTGTTCTGGTTACCTAGTGCTGATCTGACAGAAGAATACATACCACAAATGGGATGGCCTTAACAAACAGGAGTTTATTCTTACAACTTGGAGGCTTTAAGTCCAAGTTCAAAGTGCCAGGCTTTAGGGGCTGGGTGAAAGGCACTCAACCTTGGGCTTCAGCTCTGCCTCCTGCTCCTGGCCCACTGAAGCTAGAGGGTTTTCTTCACTCAGACAGCTAAGGCTGCTGAGACTGACAAGCCCAAGGTTGACAAGTAAAAAGGCACAGTCCTGATGTTACCAAACCACATGGCAGACTATTAATTCAAGTCTATTGAAAGTCCCAAAGTTGACAGAGCATGGCAGGCTGCTGAACAATCACATGGCTACACTCAGGGTTCAAGTGTGCCATAAGTTAGAGACTGTTACGCAAAGCTTCTCCTTATGCACAGGAAGCAGACCACATCCTTGAGGCAGCTACTCAGCTGCTCCCAGTAGATTCCACCATGGGGTTGATTACCAGTCTCATCATGGGGAATACTACATCCAGCTGCCCAGCCACTCAACCAGACCCAGCCAAGTTGACACACAAACTTAACTATCACACACAGTTCCACCAGAGTTCCTGGAATAAAAATAAAGAAGGTGATTTATTCACATAATATGTGCTAATATGGGAACTGCTAGAGGTGGACAGTGAAGTAAGAAAGGGGTAATAGGGTGCTAAGCCACTCAGGTAGATGGGAAGGACATTCACATTTGGGCCTTAGTGAGGAAGCCCTAGATGGGGCGCTCATGTATGTTGTGTAAACCCAAAATTCTAGTAAGAAATACATCACCAAAATTTCAGTGTCTATAGTGAAATGTTCCCACACAACTTCAGAACCAGCCTTAAGAAAACTTGAGAAGATGACACTTTTAAGAGTAGAAGGGAGAAACTATTACCATATGTAATACACAAGTGTAAACTGGGACTCTCCTGAACAAGTAGGGGAGTAAAATTTTTTCAAAAAGTCTTAAATGTCATTGAGTCGGTTCCAACTCATAATGACCCCTCCTTGGGTTTCTTAGGTGGTATCTCTAGGGAAGTAGATTGCCCAGTCTTCTTCTGAGGAGTGGCTTGCGGGTTTAAACAGCTACCCTTCTGGTTAGCAGTCAAATGCCTTAGGCACTACGTCACCAGAGCTTCTAATAGGTGAATATCCTATTTATAACCCACTGTGAATTTAAGTTAGTATTTTAAACTTTCATTGAAGCATTTCCTTTATAGATACTTTTATCCTACTAATATCATTTTAAGTATTAGGGGACAGGTGCAGGGACATTTTAAATGGCAGATAAATGTCCTTCTACTCCATAGAAGATAATAAGACAGAGTTTCTCTGCTGAACCACCATTTCTTCATCTACATTATGAGGTAGTAATACAAACTAGAAGAGTCTTTGTGAAGATTTCATGAGAAAAGTCATCATGTAAGGACTTTGCCAACTGTAAAATGACACTGAAATGTCTATTGTATTAATCATCATAGCTGTCATCACCATCATTGCCTTCTACTCTAATGACAACCAAAAGAAACTCTGAAATTACTTGTCCAATTACTGATTTATGTTCATATTCTCTTTTTAAATGGCTTGATAATATTACTAAACCCCTCTGTGCTTCACTTGCACAAAGAGCAATATAGAAGTGTAAACTAAGAACAAAATTATCACCCAAAATATGCTGACCCTGGGGTGAAGCACACATGCTAATGTTTATGAGCCATGAACGTTTTCCAAAGAGTGACATGTAAAGTCCATTTCCTTCGTTTCATATGTTCAGAGTCCAAAATCTCACTCTGGGCAACAGAATCAGTGATGGGAATAGTTTAAATAATAAACATGAAAAAATGAATTTAAAATTTGAAATGTCAGAATATAAAATGGTGGTGTTGCAAGTGGGTAATTAATCTTTAAATATAGAAAAGTCAAGGAGAGTTCTTTCTGTGTGTGTTTAAAATAAGGAAGACAGGAGGGGATAATGGGAACAAACACTGCAGGAGGGAAAATTGTTCTGTGGATCTAACTCAACGAAGGACTTATAACAGGGAAAAATCACCTCATACTTCTGTGTGTGACAAAAACGCCAACTGGGTTAGATTCTCACTAACATTCCTTCTAACACTCTAGCATCTTGTGATTATTCAAGAAAGGAAACACGATTAAAAGTAGAGCAAAACACAGCTTAAAATTCCATTTACCATTTACTTCTTGAGTGACGGAGGAGGGGAAGGAGAGCCTCTCAATTGTGTACTCCTCTTTCATGTCTTAATGATGATAATGTGACTATGATTATGTTGATAAAACATGCTGCAAAAACCTTTTTGTGTATAGAATAAAATATTTTCTATGGCATTTTTCTTTCCCAGTGGGAACTGATTTGAATCATGATGCATTATACACAATTTCCTTATCTGTGAAATAGGCATAAGAATGAGAGATTTGGAGTCAGATAGAACTGGATTTGAAACTGGGAGGATGGTCAGTTTCCACTTCTCCTATCTATGCTACCCTAAGCCGAAACTTTGGGACCAGAACACTCTCTGATAAGGGCGTTGAGAATCGAGGCTCTCTCTTTCTCTCGCACAGTCCTTTCTCCTTATCAGAAAAGACTTCCTCCCTTTTTTGGGCACACAGTAACTTTCTCTGTCTCTTGCACATGTGTGGGCACCATATGGCATCTGGCCAACCTCACTTCTTTATCTGTTGCCAGCATGGCAGGAATGGGATCTCTTTGGACTGAAGCACAAGAGGGATGTGCAGGGAACATCTGCCTTGCATTGGCTACAAGGGGAGACTTCCTAGCCATGGGATACTGAGGCCCATAATTGAAACTGATCTCTCTCTGTTTCTTCTCTACATGAATAAAGCATGTCTCCTGCACTTTCAAAGAATGTGGTTTGTATCATTTTCTGGCAACCTCAGACTTTGGTATGATATAAACCACTTTGCCAAATTCTAGACAGCATTCTTATTTTCCCATCTGTAAAATGAGATTAACATTTTATCATGGAGCACTACACGTAGTATTATTTGTACATCACTGAACACAGTTCCTGGAACAAAGTAGGGTTCAATGATGTGCACAATTTGTTGATTAAAAACAAAAACAAACAAACAAAACCGTTCCATAATGCTACATACCAGCACTGTTGAGCACTAGTGATACATTGATGAAAAAAAAACAGTCTTTGGTTTTGCTTTCAGGAATATTATAGACTACTGTGGAGATAACTTACTGTCTCCAAGTTGATTCAAACTCATAGTGACCCTCATTGAGTTTTCAAGTCTGTAAATCTTTATGGAAGCAGACTGCCCCATATTTGCTCTGCAGACTTGCTGGTGGATTTGAACCACTAACTTTCTGGTTTGGATCCACAATCAACACTCACAGAAGCAGCAATCCAGAAATCAGATATCATATTGTACTGGGCAAATCGACTGCAAAAGACCTCGTTAAAGTCTTAAGAAGAAAAGATGTCACTTTGAAGACTAAGGTGCACCTAATCCAAGCCCCGGTATTTTCAATTGCCTTATATGCATGTAAAGCTGGACAATGAATAAGGAAGACTGGAGATGTCTTTGAATTATTATTTTGGTGAAGAATAGTG
This sequence comes from Orycteropus afer afer, assembly GCF_000298275.1. Lineage (NCBI taxonomy): Eukaryota > Metazoa > Chordata > Mammalia > Tubulidentata > Orycteropodidae > Orycteropus > Orycteropus afer. The sequence continues at coordinate 10,773,307 of NW_006921612.1, read as the reverse complement.
AAAATACGGACTGCCAGAAGAACAAACAAATCTTTCCTGAAGGTGCAGCCGGAATGCTCCTTGAAAACGAGAATGGCCAGACTTCGCCTCACTTACTTTGGTCGTGTTGTTAGAGGGTATCACACATGGTACGGTAGAAGGTCGGAGAAAAAGGGGAAGACCCTCAACAAGGTGGATTGACACAGTGGCTGCCATAATGGGCTCAAGTATAGCAAGAATTGTGAGAATGGCACATGACCAGACACTGTTTCCTTCTTTTGTGCAAAGGGTGCCAAAGGGACAGGCAGGCCACATATTCTGACCTCCTCCAACCCCGCAAATGGAGGGCAGAATCACTATCAGCAGCCCAAGGCCTACTCCTGCAGGCCAGACATGCTCACTCCCTCCAGCCCTTTCACCAACTCTGACACAAACCGTTCCTTCCACGGCACTCACTACCTCTCTGCTGGGCTCAACAATTTGTTACAGTGGCCACACAGAACTCACAGACACCACTTATAGATTACGGGGTTTATTAGGGAAACAACAGGCTACAACTGAAATTCAAGAACTTGCTCAGGTTTCAATTCCTCAATGAGGACAGTCTCCTCTCTGCCATGATCTTACACACACCTCTGTGGCCCTTGGCCTTTCGGCATGGCCTCTTTCTCTGTGGGCAAGATAAGTCTGACATTCTGTCTCATGCCTCTTGGTTCCACTGCTGCCTTCTCTGAGCCAGGCAACTCTCTTTCGGTAACAGATTGGACTCATCTACTGATTGGACTCTCAGCCACAGGTCAGACTCTCAGCCAGAGTGAAAAATATTTCCCCTCTCTGCCTCTAAGAGGTCTCATATTAAGACCAGCAGAGAGTCAAAACCAACCAGTCCCTACCAGAATTCCACACACATAAGAGAGCCAACTTCCCAGAAAACTGCATCATGCTGCTCTCAACAGAAATACCCAAAGTGGATAACTTTTAACAATCATGAACTAATTAGTTGCTCATGGCATATTCCACAATGGAGTTTACAAAGACTATGGCGAAAAATCCATTTGGGTCTTATATTCGTTTCTCATCTTTCAATGACATCTTGCTTTCTTTGTGGATGATGTTCTCTTTTTTTATTGTGATTTGGGTGAAGATTTACGAGAAAATTCACTTTCCATACAGCAGTTCAATATACTTTGTCTCCTGTCATTGACCACAATTTACCAGAATGCAACAGCTTCCCTCCCACTTCCTCTCCATAGTTACGTCTTCCCAG
>NW_006921612.1:10765930-10767728 GCF_000298275.1 Orycteropus afer afer | reverse complement strand
GTTGTATCCTTTCCCCATACTTATTCCATCTATATTCTGAGCAAATAATCTGAGAAGCTGGACTATATGAAGAATAATATGGCATCAGGGTTGGAGAAAAAAATCATTGACAACCTGCAATATGCTGATAACAGAACTTTGTTGAAAGTGAGGATGAATTGAAGCATTTACTGATGAAGACTGAAGAGTACAGTCTGCAGTATGGATTACACCTCAATATAAAGAAAACAAAAATCTTCACAACTGCACCGATAAGCAGCATCATGATAAATGGAGAAAAGTTTGAAGTTGTCAAAGACTTCACATTGCTTAATGCCAATGGAAACAGCAGTCAGGACATCAGATGATGTATAGCGCTGGGAAAATTGGCTGCAAAGGACCTCTTTCAAGTACTGAAGAGCAAAGATGTCTCCTTGAGGACTAAGGCACACCTGATACCAGCCATGGTATTTTCAATCACCTCACATGTATATGAGAGCTGGACATTGAATAAGGAAGACTGAAGAAGAATTAATGCTTTTAAGTTCTGGTGTTAGTGAAGTAGGCTGAAAGTACCATGGACTGCTAAAAGAACTAACAAATCTGTCCTGGAGGAAGTGCAGCCAGAGTACTCCTTGGAAGCCAGAATAGCCAGACTCTGTATCACATACTTTGGTCATGTTATCAGAAGAAATCATTCACAGGAGAAGGTTGTCTTGCTTGGTAAGGTGGAGGGTTGACAAAAGAGGGGAAGGCCCTCAACAAGATGGATTGACACAGTGGCTGTGATGATGGACTCAAGTATAGCAAGGATCATGAAGCTGGCACAGGACCAGGTGGTGTTTTGTTCTGTTGTGCATAGGGTCACTATGAGTCAGAGATGCCCGAAGGCACCCAACAACAACAACAATAACATAGCTAGAAAAGCCGTACTATATATTTACTGTACTGCACAGGGTCACTATGAGTCGAAGCCAATTCGACAACACCTAACAACAGCAAAAATAAGGGGATGTTAATTAAATAATAGTACCAATAAAAATACAACCATAAACTTGGATCAGTTTATGAAAACGAAGTTTCATAAACTTCTTGGATAAGTTTATAAAGAAGAAGAAAAATGAGAGGTCCATGAAAAGCCAAAAACCAAAATAAAATTGGTATGCAGAAAATAATATATGTCCATATAAACATAACAAGACGTGCAAAAGACCTGAGGCAAGGGGCAAACTTGGGCAGGATAGCTTATACTCAGCAAGTGAGTGAGGAATGGCAATGGATGAGACTAAATTGTACACAGTGCCCTGCTCTGTATTTACTAGTCTCATTGTACTTAATCATTTTTTTCTTACTTTGGTAATAAGGATTTTGCCATAGGCATCTTTTTATCCCCTCTACCTTGCATAATCCTTGGAACAGTAAAGTTTCAATGAATACATGCAAAGCATGAATATCCTCCAAATCCTACCAACTTGTTGCCTTTAGTCTAGGTTATGTTGCTCTAAGACATTGACCCTGAATTTTCTGGATTAGTAGAGCCTTTTAGAAAAGTGTGTAGTATTCTAGCTCTGCTCTGATTGACACTATTATCTATGTGGATGCTCCCTGTCCCAGATTTTGGCCCTTGTACTGCTTGGAGTCTCTTTCATCCAACCTGCTTCTTAAACTCTAGACTTCAGGTGTTTGTCTTGCAAGACAAGAAAGTGCTTCTTTTAATGAATGAAGGTTTAGAGTGTTGGTTCCATGGCAGAGGAGCCGCAATGTCTAAGATTAATTTGGTTCTATCACTCATATTTCTTGCTTTTTTTTTTTTTTTTTT
>NW_006921612.1:10754948-10765615 GCF_000298275.1 Orycteropus afer afer | reverse complement strand
TCCAATTCTAGGCCTGAAGGGTAACCCAGGACCATAGTCTTGGGAGTACCACCAGACTCTATCTCACCAGTAATTCTGGTCATTTTTGTGTTTTTGAACTTTGTTCAACATTTTTCCCCCCACTCTGTCCGTGATCTCCTGTTTTGATCCCTTTCTGAGTGGTCAGCATTGGTAGCTTGGCACCATCTAGTTCTTCTGGTCTCAGGGTCCATCATATCCTTGGACTAATTGTTTCTATATGCCTTTGATTTTCTTCACTCTCCCTTGCTCCAGATGAGAGGAGACTAATAGTTGCATCTTACATGGTTGCTCAAAAGCTTTTAAGACCCAATCGCTACTCACCAAAGTAGGTTATGGAACAAGATTCTGTGTACTATGTTGTGCCAATTGAGCTTAGTATCCCCCAAGACTATGGTCCTGAGTCAGCAGGCCCAGTGATTCTCTCTCTCAAGGTGTTTGGTTGTCTCTGAGAGGTTACTCCAACTCTATCTTCTCTTGGTTCTGTAATGTGTCTGGCTAATTTTGTAGCATAAGTGCATATGTAAGATTATCTTCAGCCAAATCTATCCTTGGTCTAGGGTATATTCCTGTTTGCCAACCCCCACCTGATCTTCTCACTTGTCTATATATTCATCTATAGCCTGGTGTTTGCTGTTAATGGTAATGCAGTATTGTGCATATACTATTATTTTCCTCTGTTGTTTCCTTTGCCCAATGTCATTACGTTGGTCACAGACTCTTTCCAGAAGGAAACTCACTTTGTAGGTTACTGGGGATGGGAGGGAAGAAAAGGGAAAATTTCAGACTAGTTAGAGGTCACATGTTGATTTGGGGGAGAGGAGGGACAGTATGGAAAGAGTCTGTCACTCATATTTCTTTCTATAATTGTTTGGGAGAAATGGAGTAAGGAAGAGGGTTAATTTGGCTTCCACGATTACTTAACACTGTCCCTCAAATTTCTGGTTCCTTTGTTGTTGTTTTCCTCCCACAGAATCTCCATTATCAATCATAACCTATTACACCAACACCACTTCTGACACCCCATCAGCACCACAACCTGAACATATATGTTTATTCATGATTATTCAAATACATGAACACACACACACACACACAATTTACCAGGATGCTTTATAGATGAATGATTCATAACTATGGATATATGAATTAAGTTCTTTCCCATTTAGTCATAGACCCTAGAAAAATCACAGAGTGAGCTAATTCAGGGTCCAGTAAACATTTTCTGTAAAGGGCCAGATAGTAAAATTTAGGCTTTGTGGGCCGTATTTTCTATCTCAACTACTCAACTGTGTCAGTTTTGCATGAAAATAGCTATAAACAATATGTCAATGAATAGGCATGGCTATATTCCAATAAAACTAAAATGTGAAATTCATATAATTTTCACATTGAAAAACAATATTCTACTTTTGATTTTTTTTTCAACTAGTTAATATCAAGAAATCATTCCTATCTCACAGGCTATAGTTTGCTGACCTCTAGCTAACTGTTGAATTCCTTCTAAGCATTTCACAGCATGCCCAGGATGTTCCAAGAACTTGGGTAGGAGAGGTGGTGGTGGAATATATACTAATGTCAGCCACTGGTGTATTGAAATCTAAGCTCTGATCTAAAGTGATAAAGGTGTCTATGTGATCAAAGTGTCCTATGACAAAGGAAAGCAATAGTAACTGACTGAATAAACAAAAAGGTGAACAAAATATGAAGTGAATGAATGAATGAGTGAATTAATGAAAATGAGTATTCAAAGGACAGAGGGGTTTGCCTGAGTATTAGGAGACTGTGATTTGCATCCATCTTGTGGTTTTTCTTATATTTTCATACTTTTCCCTTACAGTTTTCAAAAGCAAAATTATAATTTACATATCAAATTAGAAACATACTGTGATTTGAGAGAGAGGAGGGAGACAGGGGACTAAAAAGAATTAAGAGAGGGGCCTGTTAGTCTGTGGTAGGAAAGGCCCTGTTCAAATCCCCCAGGAATGGCTTCAATCAAGGCAGCATAGGGAAAAGATTCACAATTCTGTATTTCGAATAAGAAGCATATTAGGAAGAAAAAACAAGAAACCTAGCGGTTAAAGAAAAACGGAAGAAAACACACAATTGCTCTTCGTCTGTCATTTCCCCCCACAGAGTAGTAAATAAGAGCTTTGATACATAAAAGCAGTTATCAAACAGTAACAAATTAGTTCTTCACCATCTGTGATCCACAAGAGGGGGTGACAGTTTTAGTGCAAGATTTTGAAATATGAAATCAACTATTTATGAACTGGTTTGAGAGTCTCCGTGTCTACTTTGCCTCTGAAAGCACAGCCACAAGAAAGAGTTGAGGTTTTTCAACTAACAAAAGCCAGCAGTTGTGGTTCCTTCTCTTTAAAATATGCTAATTACTGCCTGGCATTTGTAAACAAGATGTTTCCATACTACAGCTTAGCATACTTTCATAGTTTCACATCACTTTAAAGAAAGCAGCTTCATACAAAAGATGAAAGGAGCCTCAAGGCAAAGGAAGTCCACCCTCACTTGCTACCTTGGTCTGGATTCTGGCCAAACAAGGATCAGCCTGGATTCTTTGGTATCCTAAAGCTCTTCCCCTAGGAGGGATGTTCTCCTTGGGAGGGATGCAGTTAGAGCCTCTCACCTTCTGGCTCAGTAAGGTGCCCTTCAACTTTTGGGTGATGGTTTGGGATGGGTAAGACTGTGGCAGACTCCAGGAGGCCCCAGGAAAGCCAATTTGAAGGAACGAATCTCAACAGCACCTCATTCCCAGGTGGGCAGGAACCACGTATTACCCACTCTCCCTAACCCCCAACTTATGTATGTTAGTTTGTTGTTGTTGTTATGTGCCATCAACTCAGACCTGACTCATAGCGACCCCTCCTTGGGTTTCCGAGGCAGTATCACTACGGAAGTAGGATTGCCCCATCTTCCTTCCGAGGAGTGGCTAGTGGGTTTGAACTGCCAGCCTTCTGGTTAGCAGTCAAGTGCCTTAGGCACTATGCTACCAGAGCTCCCACAGAAATTAAAGGTCACCAAAGCCTGATCCCTATCCATAATTTGACACTATTGACTGCCTCTGTTCCCTTTACCTAATCCATGTCTTGTAATGTATGCTACTTCTAGTGGGTGAAGGAACTGATTAGGAGAGAAAAGTTTGCAAATCCTCAAAGGAGCTATTGAATCCTAACTTTGGATCTAGGCCTAGTTTTCATAAATTAAAGCAAATAGTTTACTAGAAACTGAGGAGGCAAAACCATCATTGGTATGTCACTGTTAGTTTTTACTTCTCTTCTTTGGTATTTAGCAAGTTAATCTTCATTGAGTTATTGTAAATTTTCAATATGTTTCCTTTTGTATATCTTTCTTTCCCTCCTCCTCCTCCTACTAGTACTCCTTTCTTTTTCCATCTCCTCTTCCTTCTTTTCATTTTTTTTTCTTTCTTTTTTTCAAGTCTGACGCATAGCGACCCCTTCGTGTGTTTCCGAGATGGTATCTCAACGGAAGTAGATTGCCCAGTCTTCCTTCTGAGGAGCAGCTGGTGGGTTTGAACCGCGAGCATTCTGGTCGTCAAATGCATTAGGTACTATGCCACCAGAGCTCCCTCAAGTGGGAGGCAGCATGCACTAGTAACAAACTAGGTAGATTTGTAACCAGCAGAAGAGATGTGTTTAAATCTTGTCTTCATACTACTTACCTGTGTAAGGTAGGAAGTCACTTTAATATATTATGCCAGCATTCTCTCATCTATAAAATGGTGATAATTTCAAATGGACCAAATGAGCAAGTATATATGACAGCGGTTATTACATGGCTGGTTACATAGTGGGTGCTCAAAAATGTAAGCTGAATTTGATCATACAGTGAGAACCTACTATGCATGGATAACTCCAAAACAAACTCACTGCCGTCGAATAGGATACAACTCATAGCGACCCTTCCTTGGGGTTCCAAGGCCATATATCTGTAGAATAGATTAATTGCCCAATCTTTCTTCTGAGGAATGGCTGGTGAATTTGAACTTCCAGCCTTCTGGTTAGCAGACAAATGCCTTAGGCACTATGCCACCAAAGCTCCTCCTATGCACGGATAGGGGAAAGCATGGATAGATGCTTCAAACTTTCTGAAGTTCAAGTGAAATCATGTAAAAGGGAACTGTTTCCAACCTACAAAGTGCTTTACAAGCAAAAGACAACACTATAGGCTTCCCTAATAATTAATCATGTAGCCATATCCATGTCAATGAGGGGTCCATATCTAAAAAATGCAAGGCTCTTCCAACTTTATCAGTCAAGAAAACAAATCTGACATAGGTGATGATTTTTGCAATTCCTTAAGAGGTGCTATGACCCTTGGAATCTTTATGTGCCATAATTACTTCTTCACATGAAGACTTTCAATGGCTCATTATTTGACTGCCTTTCAGAGCACACCAGCTCTAAGAGTATTCCTCTACTGCCTGGTTTTCACACAGGGACAATTAGAAGATGCCTGGTCTTCAGTAACTCTATCTGGAAACTCTCTGAGTGTTTATAAATCTAGCACAGAGTGTTCTTTTCTTCCTCAGTTCAGAAATTAAAGGGTATCTGTGTTATTTGTTTATAGTATTTATTTTGTACTTCTTATTTCAAACCAAATCAAACTCAAGCCCCAGAAACAATAGACTGATGGATTTTTAAGGAAACTTTCCAAAATAAATCATTTTTTTTGGCTTGGGTTAAGTTTGAGAAGTTTGTTTCCCTAAGGAAGAGTTTTGCTTTGTTTGTTTGCTTTGTGAAAATAAGAAGGCATTTGGTAAGTCATTACAGGGGTCCCAATGTCTTAAACTGGAGATGCTATTGGTGTCTAAATTTTAGAGAAATAATAATATTAAGAGTTATTATTTATTAGGCTTTGAATGACTTATGTACTAGACATCGGATTACATATAATTTTAAAATGTTAACCATAATGTTTTCTGTTTTATAAATGTAGAAACTGAGATTCAGAGAAATATTATGACTTATACAAGATTATACAATGACAGAGGTAAAATTCAAACCAAACATTTTCAACTATTAAACCCCAAGCTCTTTTCTCTTCACTCTATCATATTGTTCCTTCTGCACACAAGTACTAAAGTCCTTTTCCTTTCCTCATGTGTTTCCTAATTAATATTTTCAGGACGCATCAAAAAGCATTTTGCAAATTAGTAAAATCCTTTCCCAGGAAGATTATCATTTTCTTGTCTGCAGTCATTATCATTCTTGTCTACAGTCCTGTCTGTCTTTAATATGTTTGTATCTCTGCTCATATGGCATTTAAATCAACCTTTAGTAGATCATATGCTGCTGAGAAAATTTATGTAATAAGGAATATATAAACAATGATAACATGTTTGGGAATTATTTTCATGATAATTCCAAACTCAAACTCCCAACTAAAAAGTCCATACAGAGCCACTGGAAATTCATAGTGTGAATGAGATAAGTGAAGAAATAAAAATTGGAAATACAATGCAAATATAAACTCATGATTTTACCCAATAAGACTCTAATTCTTATTTTTACACTAATTCATTTTCATTTCTTATCCTGTGGTTATCAAAACATTATTATGAAATGAATCTCTGTGCTTCTTCCTAAAGTAGTCATCCTTGACTCAGCCTATGTCAATCAATACCAATCCTGACAATTCTACTTCCTTTACAATGTATCCACTTCCCTAAATTGCCATTAGTACAGGCAGTTCTCCATAATTTTTCATCTGAATCCATGTACAAACAACTAATTTGTCTCCAGTCTATCCTTAACCAGACCGAGTGAGCTTCTAAAACACAAATCAGACTATATTGTTGCCCTTCATGAACCCTTCAGTGGGCTTCCATTGGTCATGGGATGCATGTAAATAAAGTAAGATGGCTCCAAGGGTCTGTTTCACTTAGTTCCTGTCTCCCTCAAAAACCTCATCATCTCTCACTACTCCCCTACCTCCCACACTTTCACTGCAGAGTTTAGCCATATGATATCACTCCATCCCTCCCTCTCCCTCTTCTCTTTCCATTTTCATTCTTTCTATCTTTCTTCTTTGACAGCAAAATGTACCTCTAGCTTTTTCCTTCAGTCTGTATTGGCCATTCTTCCTAATTGCCCTCCAACCAAACCAAACTCACTGCCATCGAGTCAGATCCAACTCATAGCGACACATCCTTGGGTTTCCGAGGCAGTATTGCTACGGAAGTAGGTTGCCCAACCTTCCTTCCAAGGAGTGGCTAGTGGGTTTGAACCACCAGCCTTCTGGTTAGCAGTCAAATGCCTTAGGCACTATACCACCAGAACTACCCCTGGCCAGCTGCTATTCATCTTCTAGATTTGGGAGTAAATGTTGCTTTTTCTGAGAAGTTTTCCCTGTGCCCTCTTTATTCTGGATTAGATATTTGTGATACAAGTTTCCACTATCACAGTGTTCATCATGTTATAGACATTTCTTGTCTAATTGACTGTCTTCCCCCCAATCTGTCTCTCTCACTGTTCTATCTCCATTGCCTAACATAGCAGTTAGCATAAAATGTATTCTCAATAAACTTTTCTTGCAGAAATGAATGAATTTCAAATATACATTAACATTAATAAAAATGTGATATGCTATCTAGCCAGAAGTTAGAGAACTAGAAACCACAGATAATAAAATCAGAGCTCAGCTCTTCAAACTCCTAATTTAACAATAAGAAACCACCATTACAAACTGCACAGTAGAGGCACCACTAAGTTTCCATATTGTGCAGCAGTGGTAATCAATATGGTGATGTAGTGCTAGTGAGATTCATTAGCTTTTTCTCATCAGACATTCTGTTTAGAAAGGAAGTCAGTAAGTTATTTAGAAAGATCATCATTGATATTTAAAATGGAAAGTCTCATTTCTCTGAAAACGTATTTCACCAGGACTCCCATATTTCTTAATCATATCAACAAATGAGGAATTCCTGCAATAATGAAAATAATAACTGTCTTTTTTATTATAGTTCAGCTGATCGGGACGGGAATGGTAAAACTCAGTTCGGAAATGTTTGCCTTTCATGTGTTTGCAGTTTTGCTGGTTTGAAAATGTTATTTTTGTTGCGGTCTAGTGCTGCTGTCTCTGCACATGCACTCATTATCCCATTCTTGTATCGACATATGGCATAGAAAGTTTAGAAAATACTGCCCAATTTGTCTAAATACCAACTCATGGCCTAATTCACCACGGTGCCCATTGTGCTGAGAGAACACAGCTGTACAACCTTATCAACACTGGCCAAAGGATTGTCCACAAGTTCAAATGCTAATCCAAAGCTCATATTTGCCTTGGCATGTGTTAGTTGCACACTTGGAATGAGCAGGTTTACGTGGGAATTTGAAAGGATTGGTAGATGGAAGATGGGGAAAGAGAGTTCCTATATTCCTGACCTCTACAAGAATTCAAAGAATGTTGCTGACTTTCTACACTAGAAAACCTGACGGAAACTTTTTTTTTGTTTTTATTTCTTTTTTCCTGGAATCTTTCATTCCCGTTCTAGGTTGTTGCCACGTCTCTTATTTTTAGGGCACAGAAATTGGAAAACATCAACTAACGTTTTCCCTCAGAATGGAAACAGTGTCCTTTTCTTACGTTCCACCTTCCATTCATCTGCAATGCAAGAGAAGCCAGACGCCTTTGAGTCTGTGACTGCCTACACTCCTTCCAGGGTAAGATAAACAAGGCAAGAAAAGGTAGGGAAGGCTGAGATAATATAATTAATAAATAATTGTATAAAGGAAATCATCTTGAATGGCCAACAAACAAATATCTAAGAAAACACTAGAATAATGTAAAAAGAGCTCTTCTCATTAGTAATTCATTAATTCAATCAGTGGACACTAATTGAATATTTGCTCTGTGCCAGGTACTGTGCTGGGGGAAAAATATATATATTATATTTTATATACAATATGTAATAAAGGAGCACTGGTGCTGGTTAAGGTATTTGGCCACTAACCAGAAGACTGGTAGTTCAAACCCACCTGCTGCACCCAGAAAGAAAGATTGGGCAGTCCACTTGCATGGATTTACATTCTTGGAGTCATTAAGAGACAAAATCCACTCAATGGCAGTGAGTTTGGTTTTTGTTTTTTATAATGCATAATATATATATTATATAATACAGATTATACAAACCAAAAAAATCCTAACTCACTGCTGTCAAGTTGGATTGGACTCATAACAACCCCTCCTTTGGTTTCTGAGGCGGTATTACTACAGAAGTAGATTGCCTAATCTTCCTTCCAATAATATATTAAATATGATATATGTGATGTGATCTATAATATAATTATGATATATCAATATATATTTATATGTAAACATTATTATGTAAATATAGAAATATACATCTATATGTAAATATTATCTATAACATATACTATGTGTAATCTATATTATATATATTATATTAATGTATATTACAAATAGCATATAGTTTATTACATATAATATATGCAATATATTATGTACATTATATATAATATATACATTGTGTAGGAGCTCTGGTAGCTTGGAAGGAAGACTGGGCAATCTACTTCCGTAGTGATACTGCCTTGGAAACCCAAGGAGGGGTCGCTATGAGTCTGGTCCGACTCGAGAGCACATAACAACAACACATATAGTGGACCAGTGGTTAAATTCCTGGCTGCTAACTGAAAGATTATCAGTTCCAACCTACCAGTTGCTGTGCAAAACAAAAATGTGGCAGTCTGCTTCCATAAAGATTACAGCATAGGAAACATTCTACTCTGTCGGATGGAGTTGCTATGAGTCAGAATCGCTAAGAAGGAAGTGTGGACCTCTAGATTGAAACTTATATCATCCACATAACAAGTATGTATAAAGTGTATATAAAACCATAATTGCAGCTCTTAAAAAACTCATAGCAATGAAGATAACACATAGCTTCCCTCTCCAGTGGCATAATGCCTAAGGCATTTAACCACTAACCAGAAGGTTGATGGTTCAAATCCACCAGCCACTCTGTGGAAGAAAGACTGGGTAATCTACTTCTATAAAGATTTACCACCTCAGAAACCCAAAGGAGGTCACTATCAGTTGGTTTCAGCTTGACTGTAGTGACTGGTTTTAGAGTTTGTATGACCTAAGGCAGTTTACTCTCATCCATAAAATGGAGCTATTGATATTAACAATAACTGTAGTATAGAATTGCTATGTTGTTGTTGTTGTTATATGCTGTTGAGTCGGATCCGATTCATAGCAACCCATCTTTGGGTTTCTGAGGCAGTATCACTGCGGAGGTAGATTGTCCCATCTTCCTTCCCAGGAGTGGCTGGTGGGTTTGAACTGCCAGCCTTCTGATTAGGAGTCAAGTGCCTTAGGCACTACGCTACCAGAGCTCCCAGAATTGTTATGTGGATAACATAAATTAAAATAATGTAATTTTTAGAACAATTTTCTGCCAGGAGGTGGAGGTGAGGGTCTTAGGGAAATATATCACTTAATGATATTCCATTGTTAGGCAAAAAGGCTTACAGATGAAAGCAGAAAAAGTGTCAGTAAGGAAGTGAGATGCATTTGAGCATAAAGGTGGGCCCTGGAGAGTAGGATACAGAGGAACCAACCCCAGGCTTGCCACACTAACTCATACTCTGAGCCAATCACCTTTCAGAAAACTTCTGTTTCCTGGCCTCTAACATAAGAATTGTGCAGAGATTGGAAAATGGTGTCATACCTGTAGCCCACACATTTGTTCTCTCTAGCATCTTTATGCCTGAAACACTAGGCGTGGCAGTTCAAAGCAGGGATCCTGGGGCTGCCAATGGCCCGTTAAGTTAAAAAAGGCCAGATTTAATGGAGAAGGAGAAAAAAAATGCAGGATATACAGCCAGGAAAAAAATAAAAATAGACTAACCTACCTGGCAGCAGGTGAGACAGTGAGATGGAGAAGTGAAAAACTCTTTTAACAGTACTGGAGAAAGCTGTAGAGGAAATAAGAAAAAAGGGACACCAGAGAATCAGTGATGGTTTCAGGGACTCAGACTACCCACAAGAGCATCTTCTGATGATAACCTTGAGAATTGAGCTGAGTAACTAGACAACATTTCTGAGAAACAGAGCAGAAACCCCAATGACTCAGGTTGCCACTGAGTTGGGAGCAGGAAGAGGGAAGGGAGGAAACATGCCACAGGTAGGTGGGCCTTGGGATGAGCTCCCAACACAAGGCTGGGATTCAGCTCTTCCATGAGAGCTGTTTAGCACAGAGTAGACTGGAGTATGGGATTTTTTGCAGCTATTCAAGCAAAGTGGAAAGCAGCAGCACCCTAACCACTGGCATCTTTGCTACTTTTGAACCACAGGTCTGTGAGTGACAACAAAACATCTCATTGGTAGCTGTCCCAAGCAGACTCAAAATAAAACCCCAGAAACAGCAGTAATTACAGAAACGTGGAAAGTGGGGACTCATTACTGGCACTTTTTTTTTCTTTCTTTTCTTCCTCTTCTTTCCCCTTCTTCCCTGCCTCAACCAATAGAAGAATCACATTAAGCCACCACAACACCTAGTCTTCCCAACTCTAAATCCCCTTTACAAAAAACAAAGACCTGTATCCACTTTCCCTACAGTGATTCCATCAAAACGAAGAAAATTT
>NW_006921612.1:10740344-10741895 GCF_000298275.1 Orycteropus afer afer | reverse complement strand
AAGACTTGCTAACAGAAAATTTCCCCATATCATAAAGGAAGAAAAGATATTTGTCCAAGAAGCTCAATGAACTCCATACAAGATAGATCTCAAAAGAAAACTACCAAGACACATCATAATCAAATTCTCCAAAACCAAACAAAAAGAAAAAATCTTGTGAGCAGCCCAGCAAAAAAGACATGTCACCTACAATGGACAAGCAGTTAGGCTGAGTTCTGATTTATCAGCAGAAACCACACAGGCAAGAAAGTAATGAAACAGCATATATGAAACACTGAAGGAAAAGAACTTTCTACTGAGAATTCTATGTTGTTGTTGTTGTTGTTATGTGCTGTCCAGTCAGACCCAAATTGTCTATCAAATATGAGGGCGAAATCAAGATATTCTCAGACAAAGAGAAATCAAGGGATTTTGTGAAAACCAGACCAACCCTACAAGCAATATTTAAGGAAATCCTTCTGACAGAGAACCCAAAACAGAGAACAAATTAAAATCAGGACACGTGACATCAACACTATAGCTAGATCAGAAATAGATGCTCAAAATAAGCTCATAAAACATTTTACACACACACACACACAAAAAAAACATAGAGTCAATCTGCACACAACACCAGTAACAAAGCCAATAAAGGGAATTAAAGTTCTAGGTACAAAACTTCCAAATGGAGAAGAAAACAGGAAAATGTCATTATGGAACAGACTGTTCCAAAAGTATAGAGAAAAGAATTCACTCCAGGGTAACCACAGAGAAAATTAACAATCCCCCCAAGCTAAATAAATAAATAAATATATGGACTTAGTAAGCACAAAAGGAACAATAAAGAAGAGAGAAAATACTTGATGACAAAATTGACTCAGCACAGAAAATATTTGAACCAAGGAAATCTCCAACAATATGACAAAAAACACATAGAATGACAGTAATCAATATATACCTATCATTAATTACTTCAGTGTGAATGGACTAAATGCACCAGTCAAGAGAAAGAGAGTGGAAGACTGGATAAGAAAAGAAGACCCATTGATATGCTGCCTACAAGAGATCCACCTTAGACACAAAGATAAAAACAAATTAAAAGTTAGGGGTGGAAAAAAATATACCAAGCCAACAGTAACCAAAAAAGAGCAGGAGTAAGAATATTAATTTCTGATAAAATAGACTTCAAGGTGAAAAACAGCATAAGGGACAAAGAAGAATACTATATGATGCTCAAAGGGTCAATTGACCAAGAAGACATTACTATAATAAACATCTATGCACCCAATGAATGTGTTCCAAAATATGTGAAGCAAATATTAACTGAATTGAAAGGGAAAATAGACTACTCTACAATAGTAGTAGGAGATTTTAGCACATCACTTTCAACGAGGGACAGATCAACTAGAAAAAAACTCAACAAAGGTACAGAAGAACTCATCAATACAATCAAACAACTTGATCTCATAGACATATACAGAGCACTCCATCCAACAGAAGCACAATTCACATTCTTCTCCAGTGCACATGGATCATTCTCCAGAATAGATCATATGTTAGGACATAAAACAA
>NW_006921612.1:10732309-10740013 GCF_000298275.1 Orycteropus afer afer | reverse complement strand
AAATAAATTAAAAAAAAAAAAAAAAACAGAGAAAATCAACAAAACAAGAAGCTGGTTCTTCGAAAAGGTTAACAAAATGACAAACCATTGGCAAATCTAACAAAAGAAAACATGTAAATAACAAGAATAATAAATGAAAAGGGTGATATCACAACAAAACCACATGAAATAAAAAAGACACTGACAGATTATTATGAGGAACTGTACTCTAACAGACTCAAGAACCTAGAAGACATGAAAAAGTTTCTAGAAACACAAGACCTACCTGAAGTAACTGTTTTGGTTACCTAGTACTGCTCTTATAGGAAATATGCCACAGATTGGATGGCCTTAAAAACAGGAGTTTATTCTTACAATTTTTGGAGGGTAGAAGTCTGAGTTCCAAGTGCCAGACTCTAGGGCTGGGTGATAGCCCTTCAACCTTGGGCTTCAGTTCTGCCTTTTGTTCTTGGCCCACTGAAGCTAGAGGCATCTCTTCACTCAGGCAACTAGTGGCTAATAAGGCTGACAAGCCCAAGGTTGACAAATAAAATGGCACAATCTTGATGTTACCAAATCACATGGCAGGCCATTAATTTAAGCCCATTGAAGGTGCCAAGGTTGGCAGAGCATGGCAGGCTGATTAACAATGACATGGCAACAAGCAGGGTTCAAAAGTGCCATAAGCTAGAGATCATTCCCCAAGGCTTCTCCTTATATACAGGAAGCAGACCATATGGCTAAGGCAGCTCCTCAGCTGCTTGTGATAGATCCCACCATGAAGTTGATTACCAGTCTCATCATGGGGAATACTACATCCAGCTGCCCAGCCACTCAACCAGACCAAGCCAAGTTGACATACAAACCTAACTACCACACATCCCAGTCAGAGATAGAATACTTAAACAGACCCATAACAAAGGAAGAAATTGAACAGGTCGTAAAAAAATAAAACTTCCCACAGGAAAAAGTCTTGGCCCTGATGGCTTCAGTAGAGAATTTTATCAAATATTCAGGCAAGAATTGACACCTGTACTACTCAAGTTATTCCAAAATATAGAAGAAGATGGAATACTTCTAAATTTATTTTATTAAGCAAGCATAACAATTATACCAAATCCAGGGAAAGACACTACTAAAAACAAAAACTACAGACCAATATTCCTCATGAAAATAGACACAAAAACCTTCAACAAAATCCTAGCCAACAGAATCCAACAACATATCAAAAAAATAATACATCCTGACCAATTGGGGTTCAAACCTGTTATGCAAGGATGGTTCAACATCAGAAAAACAATCAATGTAATCCTCCACATAAACAAGACAAGATAAAAGAACCATATGATCATATGTTCATATTGTTCAATCTGTATGCTGAGCAGAGAATCTGATTAACTGGACTATATGAAGAAGAATGTGGCATCAGGATTGGAGGAAGAATCATTAACAACCTGTAATATGCTGATGACACAACTTTGCTTGCTGAAAGTGAGGATGACTTGAGATACTTACTGATGAAGACTTAGAATACAGTCTGCAGTACGGATTACATCCCAATATAAAGACAACAAAATCATCACAACTGGACCTATAAGCAACATCACGATAAATGGCGAAAAGATTAAAGTTGTCAGAGACTTCACATTGGTTGGTTCTACAAACTACACCAGTGGAAACAGCAGTCAGGACATCAGATGACACTGGAAAAATCATCTGCAAAGGACCTCTTTCAAGTGCTGGAGAGCAAAGGTGTCTCCTTGAGGACTAAGGTGCACCTGACACAAGCTATGGTATTTTCAATCACCTCATATACATGTGAGAGCTGATAATGAATAAGGAAGATCGAAGAAGAATTGATGCTTTTGAGTTGCTAGTGAAGAATGCTGAAAGTACCATGGACTGCTAAAAGAACTAACAAATCTGTCCTGGGAGAAGTGCAGCTGGAATGCTCCTTGGAAGCTAGAATGGCCAGACTTTGTCTCACCTACTTTGGTCATGTTGTCAGAAGGGACCAATCTCTGGAGAAGGAGGTCGTGCTTGGTAAGGTGGAAGGTCAACGAAAGAGAGGAAGGCCCTCAACAAGATGGATGGACACAGTGGCTGTGGTGATGGGCTCAAGTACAGCAAGGATTATGAAGCTGGCTCAGGACCAGGCAGTGTTTTATTCTGCTGTGCATAGGGTGGCTATGAGTTGGAGATGACGCGACAACACTTAACAACAAAAAACAACATGATCATATCAGTAGACATAGAAAAGACATTTGATAAAATCCAACACCCGTTCCTGTTCAGAACTCTCAGCAAAATAGGGATAGAAGAGAAATTCCTCAACATAATAAGGGCATATGTGAAAAGCAACAGCCAGCATTATTGTTAACAGAGAAAGACTCAAAGCATTCCCCTTATGAACAGGAAATAGACAGGGATACCTTCTATCACCACTTCTATTTAACATTGTATTAGAAATCCTAGCCAGGGCCATAAGGCAAGAAAGAGAAATAAAATGCATCCAAATTGGCAAAGAGGAAGGAATGCTATCTCTATTTGCAGATGATATGATCCTATACCTAGAAAACCCAAAACTACTGGAACTAATAGAGAGGTTCACCTAAGTGGCAGGATATAAGATCAACATAAAAAAAAAAAAGTTGGATTCCTCTACACCAACAAAGATATTTCTGAAAAAGAAATAAGGGAAACAATACCATTTACGGTAACTACTAAAAGAATAAAATATCTAGGAATAAATCTTACCAGAGACACAAAAGACCTATACAAAGTAAACTATAAAACACTACTACAAGAAACTACAAGGGATCTACATAAATGGAAGAACCTGCCTTGTTCATGGATAGGAAGATTGAATATTGTGAAAATGTCAGTACTACCCAAAGCAATGTACACATTTAATGCACTCCTGATTCAGATACCAACAAAATTTTTTTCAGGATATGGAAAAAACAATTACTAACTTCAAATGGAAAGGAAAGAGGCCTCGGATAAGCAGAGCACTTTGAGGAAGAACAAAGTGGGGGGTCTCACACTTCTGGATCTCAAAACCTACTATACAGCCATAGTACTCAAAACAATGTGGTACTGGTGCAATGATAGACAGATAGAACAATGGAACAGAATAAAAAACCCAGAAATAGACCCATCCATCTATGGAAAGTTGATCTTTGACAAAGGACCAAAACCCATTAAATAGAGAAGAGATAGCCACTTTAACAAATGATGCTGGCAAAACTGGATAGCCACTTGCAGAAAAATGAAACAAGACCCATACCTCACCCCATACACTAAAACATACTCAAGCTAGATCAAAGACTTAAATGTAAAACCCAAAACTGTAAAGTTTACCAAAGATAAAATAAGGGCAAATCCAGGGGCCATAATTTATGGCATAAACAGACTATCAAGCATAACCCATAATCCACAGTAGGTGGAAGAGAAGCTAGATGACTTGGACCTTTTAAAGATTAAATTAATATGTGCATCAAACACTTCTCTACAAGGGTAAAAAGAGAATTTACAGATTGGGAGAAAATATTTGACTATGACATATCTGACAAAGGGCTTATCTCCAAAATTTATAGAAAATTTCAACACCTCAACACCAAAAAGACAAACAATCCAATTCAAAAATGGGCAAGGGGCATGAACAGACAATTCATTAAAGACGATATGCTGGTGACCAAGAAACACATGAGGAATTGCTCATGATCATTAGCCATTAAAGAGATGCAAAACAAAACAATGATGAGATCTCATCACACCCCAGCAATAATAGCAAAGTTCAACAGGACAGAAAATAACAAATGCTGGCAAGGTTGTGGAGAGATTGGAGCACTCATATACTGCTGTTGGGACTGTAAAATGGTACAACCATTGTGGACAGTGGTATGGCATTTCCTTAAAAAACTGGACAGCAGGGGCACTGCAAACCCTTTCTGGGACTTCCTTGAAGGACAGTGGTGAAGGGAAATCCTCCCAATGGGCATAACTTTGAGCTATGCATCTGGCTGTTCACTTTGCATGGAACGAGAAATGGTCAGTTGCTTGATTTTATACAGATTCATGGGCTGGGGCTAATGGTTTGTCTGGATGTCTGGGACTTGGAAGGGCATGATTGGAAAATTGGTGAAAAGGATGTATGTATGAAGAGGTATGTGGATAGAGTTCTACGAATTGGCCAAAGGAGTAAAGATATTTGCATCTCATGTGAATGGCCACCAAAAGGTGACCTCGGCAGAGGAGGACTTTAACAATCAGGTGGATAGGATGACACGTTCATTGGAAACCACCCATCCTTTTCCCCCAGCTACTCCTGTCATTGTTCAATGGGCTCATGAACAAAGTGGCCATGGTGGCAGGGATGGAGGTTATGCATGGGCTCAGCAACATGGACTCCCACTTACCAAGGCTGATTTGACCTTGTCTTAGTTTTTGGTTCAAGTAGTGCAGTCCCCACTGTCAAAGGACCAAAAAAATACAAAAAATAACAATCATAGCAGTCTTTAAAGACATTGGGGATCCCTTCACAAATTTGTTCCTTACTGTACCGGTGAAAGGCATTTCCTCTGGACTCTTCATTTCTGGCTCTGGGGGTCTAAGCTGATAAATCCATCCTAACATGCCAATTTCCCTAAGCCTCTGGATACATTCTTCCACATTATACCAAGACAAGTCTGATACTTCAACTTGACTTACGGTAGGCCACCACATAATCCATGCTTCAGTAAGCCAACCAAATAAACTATTAGATCCTTTCCTAACTTCTGGAGCTGAAACACTGAATAAAGGATCTGTACTTAGTGGGCCTAAATCAATAAACTCAGACTGATCCAATGTTACATTCCTTGCACCATTATCCCACACCCTCAGTAGCCATTCCCATACATATTCTCCAGGTTTCTACCTGTACATGTTAGCAAAATCAAGTCGGTCTTTTTGGGTGTAGCTTACCACCTCCTCAGTCACACTTTTTATTTCACCTTTTGGGGCTCACTTGGACTTAACTTTAGTTATTGGTCTAGCAGCAACAATGGGTGGTTGGGGAGGTTCCTGAGAACATTCAGCAATATCTTCCATGGCCTCTACCTCAGGCAATGACCCAGCAGGAACAGTCGGGTTAATCCTATCAAACTGAGATTGAAGGGATAATGGTTTTATAGTAATCCCTTTGGATGGGAGGGATTCAACAGAATTTACAGGCTCCATATCCTCATCTTCCTATTTTCCCATATGTCCCCATTCCAGGTTTCAGGATCCTATTTTTTCCTAATCAATGCCCTCACTTCAACTTCAGACACCATTCTGGGTTGATAATTTAATTGGTGTTGTAATTCAACCAGCCTTACAGTAAGATTTTGAGTTTGGTTTTCAACAATATCAGCTCTGTTACTAGAAGAAATAAGGTTTTCTTTCAGAGTACAACTGGAAACATTGAGGTCTTTTATGCGGCACTTAAGCTGTGACTCAGCAGCCCTGAAATCGTCTTGCTTTTTCACCACTTTTTCTAGCATAAGTAGGACCAACCAACCAGCTTCCTTGTGCTCCTCATGCTGACCAAATTGCAGAAAAGTATCAAATATATGATCACCTAAAGCCTCACTTCTCAGAAGTACTTGATCTATTGTTAGTGCTATTTTGCATATTAATGTTGCCACTTCATGCCACAGATTAGCAGGGCCCTCTTTCCTAATGGAGGCAGAGTCACCAGTGCCTTTATGATTATTCAAATTGGAGAACCAATTTAGGAAACCCATCCTTATGATTTGGTCTCTCTAGAACCACTCCTGGTACTGAATGTGTTAGTCTGGGTTCTCTAGAGAAGCTAAACCATTAAAGCTTATATATACATATAGAGAAAGAAAAATTTATCTTAGGAAAATGGCTCACACACTTATGTTGTTGTTGTTGTTGTTAGGTGCCGTTGAGTAATCTCCGACTCATAGCGATCTTATGTACAGCAGAACGAAACACCGCCTGGTCCTGAGCCAGCTCCATGATTCTTGCTATACTTGAGGCCATAGCCACTGCCACCATGTCAATCCATCTTGTTGAGGGCTTTCCTCTCACACACTTATAGAAGCTGGCAAGTCCCAAGTTCTTGGATCAAACAACAAGCTGGCTTTTCATGACCCACACAGCTGCAAGGGCTGATGAGCTCAAGGTTGGCAGGCAGTATACCAGCTGTTGACTCCAACAAATGACAAATCCAAGATCTCCAGGCCAAATAGTGTACTGTTCACTCACACAGAGTTGGAGGCAGCATAACAGGATCTCCATCCACAGAAGAGTGTCTCTTTTCCCAGGATGTCAATAAATATATTGGAAGCAGGCCACACCTGTAAGGAAATGCTCATTCAATGGATTGGCTGCTCAAAACATGTACATTTGATCCCATCATGGGAATAAACCACATCACAATTGCTTAAACCACACAGAATTGTGGTCCAGCCAAGTTGACACACAGCTCCAACTATCACACATAGTCTTTGTCAATAATTAAGTTTACTTCATACATCCACTCACATAAAACATAGTCACTTCATGTGCATGGAATAGAAAATTGAATAGCTATACAACACAAACCTGCAGACCAACTTCTCTCTCCCTGGGTTTTCTGTATATTATGTATGTTTCAAAAATATACGTTGTTGTTGTTAGTGCTGTTGAGTCTGCTATGTCTCATAGCAACCCTCTGTATAACAGAACAAAACACTGCCTGCTCATGCACTCTCCTCAAAATCCTTGATATGCTTGAGCCCATCATTTCAGCCACTGCATCAATCCATCTTGTTGAGGGTCTTCCCCTTTATAGCCTACCATCCATGAGTGGTGGAGATATAGAGATAGAGATAGAGAGAGAGAGAGAGAGAGAGAGAGAGATGGGGATAGAGATAGAGATAGATATATATACATATCCCCAGATACTACATTCACCAAGAAAAAGAAGGACTGGTAAACATAGAGAACTATGGTATTTGCAGTCAAGCCACCAGCATAGCACATTATACATCAAGTTTTAGTTCTTATCTGTGAAATTACCTCTTTTGAATGTAATATCCTTAAGGGTAGGCACTGTCTTCATCAAATGTTGACCTCAAAGTCAACCAGAATGTCTGGCTCATGGTTGATGTTGTTGTTAGGTGCTGTTGAGTTGCTTCCAACTCATAGCGACCCCATTCACAGCAGAATGAAACACCGACCAATCCCGTGCCAGTTCCATGATCCTTGCTATACTTGAGCCCATTGTCACAGCCACCATGTCAATCCAACTTGTCGAAGGTCTTCCCCTCTTTCGTCCACCCTCCACCTTACCAAGTATGACATCCTTCTCCAGGGAATGGTCCCCTCTGACAACATTACCAAAGGAGCTGAGATGAAGTGTGGCCATCCTCTTTTCCAAGGAGCTTCTCAGCTGCACTTTCTCCAGGACAGATCTGTTATTTCTTTTGGCAGTCCATGGTACCTTCAGCATTCTTCCCCAGCACCACAACTCAAAAGCATCAACCCTCCCTCGGTCTTCTTTATTCATTGTCCAGCTTTCACATGCATACAAGGCAACTGGAAATATCATAGCCTATGTCAAGCGCACCTTAGTCCTCAAGGAGAAATCCTTGCTCCTCAGCACTTGAAACAGTTTCTTTGCAGCTGACCTGCCCAGTGCTACACGTTGTCTAATGTCCTGACTGCTGCTTCCATTGGCCTCAATTG
>NW_006921612.1:10728030-10729094 GCF_000298275.1 Orycteropus afer afer | reverse complement strand
TTGCACAGTAACGTATCAGACAGTGTTTCTCTGCTATTCATAAGGTTTTCCCTGGCCAATTCTTTGAGAAGTGGATGGCCTCCTCCTTCTTCCTAGTTTGTCTTAGCCTGCAAGCCTGGCTGACACCTGTGCAACAGGTGCACCCCACTGGGTTTGAAACACCAGTGGCACAGCCTCAAGACTCATAGCAATATGTCACCACAGTAGGATAAACTGACAGACAAGTTTATCTCCCTTAGCTTTTGGAAACCCCTCCAACCATCCTTACCTGGATCCCTGCGGCTAACTCCTTGATCTGTTCTGGTTCCCTTTGCCTTTTTTGTCCTCTCCCTGCTTCCCACCTCACTGCCTGTTCTTAGGTCCTTGAAATCTGAATGAGAATGCTATCACTTTAAAATTCAAAATGGTTGCCACTTTTAAACATTCAAAATGGCTGTGCCCTCTGGATAAACAAGAAAGTCAGGAAAAAAATAAGAAAACCTGCAATATCTGGGGATAGGACAATAATAGAAAAAAAGGCAGAGAAGGAAAATAATGAAGAAAAAATGGGAAAAATGTAAAAAGAAAAAAAAGGAACAGGGTTAACCACAAGAAAAAATGAAGAAAAAAAAATTTTGCAGCCAGAAACTGGGAAAAGAAAAAAGGTGAAAACTAGGACCTGGGATGGAAAGAATAAAGAATAATAGTAGAAAGGACAAAAGTATTATTAATAGTTGTTGTTGTTGTTATATGCCGTCGAGTCAGCAGTAGTAGTTTTAAAACAGACAAAAGGAAGCAAACTAAAAACCAGAAAAAAAAAAAAAAAAAAACCATCATGAGAGGACAGAGCAGGGCACCCAGGCTCTGTCCAAGCACACAGAGTGGGATGGAGTTCCTGCAGGCCCAGAAGGTGGGTGAGAGTGAGGAATGGCTGAACCTCCAGTTCACCAAGTGGGTGTGGGGTATAAGAGTAACAAGGGGACCTTTTCAGTTGTCCAGGTCCGGAGTGTCCTTGGGGTTACTTACAAGACACAGTAGGGAAATTCAGGTTTCCACACAGGGTAATGAAGGAAATATGTTCTGAA
>NW_006921612.1:10726005-10726690 GCF_000298275.1 Orycteropus afer afer | reverse complement strand
GTTAAACTGCCAAACCTTATGTCCTGTATTACTAGCCTGTGCTTTGCATATCTATTCAGTGATCAGGTTTTGAAAAATTGATTGCAGTTTTTGTGCACTGTAGTAAAATCTTCAGGTTACATACAACTGGGGTGTTTTGTATTTATTTGCTAAGGAAACATCTCCTTAACTGAATAAAGTAATTACAAACATATATTTTCTGTTACTTCTTACTTGAAGATTATTCTTCTCATTCTATAACTTCATTCAGTTGCAAACCATAAGCAGGAATAACATGGTACAGGTAGTAATATTTACATGTAAAATGAGGTTTGCCACATGCAGCCAAGTCTATGAAGGTAAAATTTGTATGATATGTATTATTCCCAACAGAAATTGGGAAAATCTTCAGCAAGTACTCCAAAATATTGGAACTATGGTAACAAAATGGGATGGTGGGAGCATTCATGAATTTTCATGAGCAAGCATGCATCTTCGCAAATTCTTGTTTGGATTAACTTCTTAATACAAAAAAAAATTAAAAATAAAAAACATTGCCATCGAGTTGGATCCAACTCATAGTGACCCCTTCTTGGGTTTCCAAGGTAGTATTGCTACAGAAGTAGATCACTCAATCTTCCTTCTGAGGAGTGGTTAGTGGGTTTGAACCACCAGTTTTCTGGTTAGCAGTCAAATACCTTAGGCA
>NW_006921612.1:10714525-10718762 GCF_000298275.1 Orycteropus afer afer | reverse complement strand
GCACCAAAACTCAATAGCATCAGCTCTTCTTCAGTCTTCTTTACTCATTGTCCAGCTCTCACATGCATACGAGATGATTGAAAATATCATGACTTGTGTCAGGAGCACCTTAGTCCTCAAGGAGACATCTTTATTCCTCAGCACCTTGAAAAAGGTCCTTTTCAGCCAATTTGCCCATTGTCTGATATCCTGACTGCTGCTTCCCTTGGCGTTAATTGTATATCAAGTATATCATCCATGAAGAAAGCAAAAGACAAGAAAGGAAAATTGACCAAAATGGATGTCAGAAGAGACTCTGAAACTTGTCCTTGAGTGGAGAGTAGCTAAAGCAAATGTAAATAAATAAAAAAAGACAAGATAAAAAGCTGAACAGAAGATTTCAAAGAGCAGCATGAGAGGACAAAATCAATTATTATAATGAAATGTGCAAAGACCTAGATTTAGAAAACCAAAAAGGAAGAACATGCTCGGTATTTCTCAAGCTGAAAGAACTGAAGAAATAATTCAAGGCACAAGTTGCAATATTGAAAGATTATAGAGGCAAAATATTGAATGATGCAGAAAACATTAAAAGAAGATGGAAAGAATACACAGAGTCACTGTACCAAAAAGAACTGGTCAATGTTCACCCATTTCAAGAAGTGGCATATGATCAAGAGCTAATGGTGTTGAAGGAAGAAGTTGAAGCTGCACTGAAGGAGCTGGCAAAAAACAAGGCTCCAGGAACTGATGGAACATGGATTGACATGTTTCACAAATGGCTGCCATGCTGAAGGCACTCACTTGTCTATGTGAAGAAATTTGGAAGACAGCTACCTGGCCAACTGACTGGAAGAGATCCACATTTGTATCCATCACAAAGAAAGGTGATCCCACAGAATGTGGAAATTATTGAACAATATCCTTAATATTACACATAAGCAAAATCTTGCTAAAGATAATTCAAAAATGATTGCAGCATTATATTGACAGAGACCTTCCAGAAATGCAAGCTGGATTCAGAAGATGATGTGGAATGATGGACATCATTGCTGATATGCAGATTCATCTTGGCTTAAAGCAAATAATACCACAAAGATGTTTACTTGTGTTTTATTGACTATGCAAAGGCATTTGATTATGTTGATCATAACAAATTGTGAATAACATTGAGAAGAATGGGAATTCCAAAACACTTAATTGTGCTCATCAGGAACCTGTGCATAGATCAGGAGGCTCTCATTCAAACAGAGCAAGGGGATGCTACATGGTTTAAAATCAAGAAGGGAGTGTATCAAGGTTGTATCCTTTCACCATACTTATTCTATCTGTATGCTGAACAAAAAATCTGAGAAGCTGGACTATATGAAGAAAATTGTGGCATCAGAATTGGAGGAAGAGTCATTAATAACCTGTGATATACATATGACACAACTTTTCTTTCTGAAAGTGAAGATGACCTGAAGCACTTACTAGTGAAGATTAAAGACTTCGGTCTGCAGTATGGATTACATCACAATATAAAGAAAACGAAAATCCTCACAACTGGTTCAAAAGCACCATCACGATAAATGGAGAAAAGATTGAAGTTGTTAAAGGCTTCATATTACTTGGTTCCACAATCAACACCAATGGGAGCAGCAGTCAAGACATCAGATGACGTATTGCACTGGGCAAGTCTGCTGCCAAAAAAAACTTCTTTCAAGTGCTGAAGAGCAAAGATGTCTCCTTGAAAACTAAGGTGCACCTAATCCAAGCCATGGTATTTTCAATCACCTCATATGTATGTGAGAGTTGGACAATAAACAAGGAAGAATGAAGAAGAGTTGGTGCTTTTGAGGTGTGGTATTGGCAAAGAATACGGAAAGTACCATGGACTGCCAAAAGAACGAACAAATCTGTCCTGGAAGAAGTGCAGCCAGAATGCTCCTTGGAAGAGAGAATGGCCAGATTTCATCTCACTTACTTTGGTCATCTTGTCAGAATTGGACCATTCCCTGGAGAAGGATATCATGCTTGGTAAAGTGGAGAGTCACCAAAAAAGGGGGAGGCCATTAGCAAGATGGATTGACAGAGGCTGCAACAATGGGCTCAGGTATAGCAAGGATTGTGAGGTTGGCATAGGACCAGGCAGTGTTTTGTTCTGTTGTACATAGGGTGGCTATGAGTCAGAGCCAACTCGAAGGCACCTAAGAACAACAACAATGCTCCACCTTATCATTTCTCCTTTAACCCCTCAAGCCCCTAGCAACCATTGATCTTTTCACTGTCTCTAGAATTTAGCCTTTTGGAAAATTGTTTTCATAACTCTAACAGATATGTCTTCATATCTCTTTGCATATAACATGAATCTTAATCAAAAGGAGTAAGAAGTTAGGAAATAAAGATAAGAGTTCTCCTTTACATTAATTATTTCCTTAGTAGATATGAAATTCTTTTCGCTCTGGAAGCAATTTTTTTAATGTATTCAAGGTCTACAGTCGTCTTATTCTCACCAATAAGTCTCTCCCCACTGTCTCAATCCTACATATAAAAGGATGAAGCATCTTCTTGCCATGTGAAAAAGTTACATTTCCATTGGCCATTTGGAATGAATATCTCAGTCACTCAGAAAAGGAGACTGTCTGTCCCTTCCTTCCTCATAGGTCAGATCTCCATAGACCAAATATAAGGACTTCCATCCACTGCCTCCAAAATTTCATTCTTTCCATCACTTTGAGTATATATCAGCCTTGCTCTCTCATTTCCATTTGAAAGAGAGACTTCTATATCTCCTCCTCCCTGACATCCCCCACAAAATTTAACCATTTTTATTCTGTGATTCTTTGCATTTTGTTCTACCATCCTTGAGTTCTCCCTTAACACAATCATATAAAAATCCTGTTATCCAAAACATCAAGAGACACTTACTTTGATATATGTGTCATCCACCTTGGGCTTTAATTAAGTCAATCCATCTTCCTCCCCCAATACCACCTATGTGATTTGTTAGGGGCCACCATGTCCTATTGGATTTTCTAGTCTGCTTACTGTAGCCAACTTTTACGAATGAAACAAGTCCAACACTTTCACTATCAGTGCTGTTCTTCTTGGATACTTGACTATCTGATAACTGTGCTTCTTACTTTTCCTTTATGTTTTTTATTCAGTTGTGCATGTTGTGGTTCCTCTAATCAGTGTATGAGCATTTGGGCTGATCTATTTTCTTTCATTGAGCTGGGCAATCAGCAAGGAGAAGGGCTCTGTATTACTTCCTTCTAGGTCCATTGTTGTTTGTTGTTGTATGTGCTATCGAGTCAGCCCCAACTCATAGCAACCCCTCCTTGGGTTTCTGAGGCAGTATCACTACGGAAGTAGATTGCCCAACCTTCCATCTGAGGAGTGGCTGGTGGGTTTGAACCACCAGCCTTCTGGTTAGCAGTCAAGTGCCTTAGGAACTATGCTACCAGAGCTCCTTCTAGGTCCATATACAGCTTTATTAACTGCTCCACACACTGTTTTTATCAATGAGATTTTAGGATCTACTCAAAATACATGTTGGGGCTTAAATAATTATCAGTCCTTCAAATTCATGCTCTTACGCATGTTCCACAATTTACCTAATTTGTAGTATTGCCTTCTAAACAACTACTAAAAAAAAAAAAAAGTAAAGGTAGTATATATGTTAGGAGCCGTCTACATACCAGATCTTAAATATACAAAAGAAATCAAGGAAGATGTCTTAAGTCAATATATTACTAATTAGCATATTTATTGTTACATCCAATTTATGATTTGAGAATTATTTGCTTCAGGAAGAGTTATTCATTCATTCCACAAATATTGGCTAAGAAAATGTTCTGAGTCATGTGGTGTGTTAGGAGCAGGGATGTAAGGTTAAAAAGTTCTCCCTTTAAGGAAGTCATGATAGACATGCTTGTAACTAATGATTGCAAAGTAATATGTCACTTGAAACAAGGTATAAACAAGGATTACCCAGTGGCTAAAAAATTAACTCTGTCTCATGGGTAAACATGAACTTCCAACTTTTCAGTTAGCAGCCAAGCTTGTTAACTGTTTGCATCACCCAGGGACTCCATGAAGAAGAGTTTCTGAAAGCCCATTATGGTGCTCAGAAGTGTGAAGAAAGGACATATAAAGAGGAGGCATCATTTGAATTGAAACTTCCTAGACAAATACAAATACAGATATACTTGTCTTAGACTGAGTTTTCTAGAGAAGCAACACCAGTAAAAGTTATATATACAGTTATATATAG
>NW_006921612.1:10711963-10714415 GCF_000298275.1 Orycteropus afer afer | reverse complement strand
TGTTTTGGAGGCTGGCAAGTCCAAAGTCTATGTGTCAGACATCAAGCTAGAGGCTTCTCCTGATTTACATAGCTGCTGGGACTGATAAATTCCAAATTGACAGGCAATACAGCTGGTTGCTTTCTTCAGAGGCTGACATATCCAAGATCAGCAGGTAAGGAGTCAGGATGTTGGCTCATACATTGTGAAGGCAACAATCCCAAGATTGGCAGACAATATGGCAGGTCACTTGTTCAAGTCCAAAAACTGGAAGTCAGATGATAATGAGCCAGATGCAGGATCCAGAATGAGCAAAAAGTCAGAGTTTTTCCACAGCCTTTCCATATATATTGGAAGCAGGTCACACATGGAAGAAAAATCCCTTTCAACTGATTGGCTGCTCATAGAAGATCTCATCACTGAGGTGATTACATTATACGAGATCTCATCTTGAAAGATGACTACATCATAACTGCTAAACCTCTTAGAATCATGGGCCAGTCGAGTTGACACACAACGTTAACTATCACAATACTGAATAAACGAGTGAGTAAAAGTATTGAAGGGAACAGAAAAGAGCATAAAATTTCCTCCAGTCCCATCAATTCAACAAACTAACATCCCAAAACAAGTAATCCTTAAGAGAATGTCCTTACAGTGGTAAGACTGGTGATTCTCAGAAAACTAGCTAGCTGCACTTCCAATTTTCTTAGGTTCAGTTTATGTTAATGTTAAAACCAGATCACTGTGTTGCAGTCTGGCCTTTTCCCAAATTCCTGAAAATTGAATTTAATAAATAGCAGATCTTTAACATTCCTATGCTGCTTATTTTAGTTACATTATTTCCATTAGTATTTTTCTCATTAGGTGCTTGTAATATTTTCAACAGTATATATCCCAGTTCCTGTCTGGGAGTAATAAGCTAATACATTGTCATGCCACTTACCAAGAGGTGAAGAATGCATGTTGTCCACTATTTATCTTTTCATATTTTACATGTCCCTTCATTGCTTAATTATTTTAGTACTTCTTAAGGAGCATCCTGTTGGTGAATATATTGGCCAGAAAAGTCAGTCTCCCTGCCTCAAATCCTAACTGCCACTCACTGGCCTTGTGATTTGGGAAAATTTGAAACTCTTTTGCTTCAATAGTAATAGTACTTGTGTCATAGTGACTTATGGGAGTACATCTTAATTTCTTTATTCCAGCCCTAACAGAAATACCACAAGTAAGTGCCTTCAACAAGTAGTCGAATTATTTTTTCTTGGTTTCTTGTTGTTAGGTGCTACTGAGTCAGTTTCAACTCATAGCAACCCTATGTACAACAGAATGAAAAACTACCCAGTCGTGGACCATCCTCAAAATCTTTGCTATGCCTCAGACTGTGAGTTCAGCCAATCCATCCCATTGAGTTTCTTCCCCTTTGTACCTGACCTTCTACTTTTTGCTGTTGTTGTTAGGTTCCATTGAGCCATCTCCAACTCAGAGAAACACTATGTACAACAGAATGAAACATTAAATGGTACTGTGCCATCCTCACAATCCTTACTATGCTTGAAACCATCACTGCATCCACTGTGTCAATCCATCTCATTCAGGGTCTTTCTCTTTTCTGTTGTCCCTCTATTTTGCCAAGCATGATATCTTTCTCCAGGGACTGGTCCCTTCTGACAATATGACCAAAGTATGTGAGACAACATCTGACTATTCTGGCTTCTAAGGAGCATCTCAGTTGTACTTCTTCCAAGACAAATTGTTCATTCTGGCAGTTCATGGAATTTTCAGAATTCTTCACCAACAAAAAAATCTAAATGCATCAATTCTGTACGTGGAGCAAATAATCTGAGCAATTGTAGTCCAATGAAGAAAATGTTGCATCAGAATTGGAGAGAGACTCATTAACAACCTGTGATATACAGATGACACAACCATGTTTGATGAAAGTAAAGATGACTTGAAGTATTTACAGATGAAGATCAAAAACTACAGCATTCAGTATGAATTATACCTCAACACAAAGAAAATAAGAATATTCACAACTGGATCAATAAGCAACATCATGATAAATGGAGAAAATATTGAAGTTGTCAGGGATTTCATTTTACTTGGATCCACAATCAACACCTTTGGAAGCAGCAGTTCAGAAATCAAACAACATATTGCCTTGGAAAAATCTGCTGCAAATGACCTCTTTAAATGTTAAAGAGCAAAAATATCACTTTGAAGACTAAGTTAAGTCTGACGCAAGCCATGATATTTTTTCCATATCTTCATATGCACTGAAAGCTGAACAATGCATAAGGAAGACTGAAGAAGAATTGAAGCATTATTTAGGAGGCTGTTGTTGTTGTTGTTATGTGCCGTCGAGTCAGCCCTGACTCATAGCAACCCCTCCTTGGGTTTCCGAGGCAGTATCACTATGGAAGTAGGATTGCCCAACCTTTCTTCTGAGGACTGGCTGATGGGTTTGAAT
>NW_006921612.1:10709930-10711038 GCF_000298275.1 Orycteropus afer afer | reverse complement strand
CTTCAACCTTCATCAGTAGGTGCCTTGAGTCATCCTCACTTTCAGCAAGCAAAGTTGTATCATCTGCATATCTCAGGTTGTTAATGATTCCTCCAATCCTAATACCATGTTTTTCTTCATACAGTCCAGCTTCTCGGATTATTTGCTCAGCATATAGATTGAATAAGTGTGGAGAAAGGATACAACCCTGACGCACAGCCTCATTAACATACATAAAACTGTATTCTCAGATGGCATTTTACCCACATGTATGAGGAGCTCTGGTGGTGTAGTGGTTAAGGCATTTGGCTGCTAACCAAAAGGTTGGTGGTTCAAACCCACCACCAGCTGCTCTGTGGAAGAAAGAAGAGGCAGTAAAGATGAAGCCTGTAAAGGTTTACAGATTTGGAAACCCAGTGGGGGTTGCTATGAGTTGGAATAGACTTGATGGCAGTGAGTTATAAGAGTTAGGATTTACACACATATACTGGGAAGCACAATTCATTTCATTACAAAATACAACCTGAATTTATTTATATAATATTCTTAGAACTTTGCCTGAAATGCAGAACATGTTCAATAAATGTTGTCAGTTCTTTATATTTTTTCTCTTAAACCAAACATCAGAGTTCTTTTAGAAAGACAAAAATATATGGCATTAACTTATCAGACATCATAAACGAGAAGTTATTATAAACTCTAAAAGATTCAGTGTCTGAGATCATTCCTCTTGAGAACAGGAACCAAACAAGGATGACCTCTATCACCGCTTCTTTTCAACATTGTACTGGAAGTCCTAGCCAGGGCCATAAGACAAGAAAGGGAAATCAAAGGCATACAAATTGGTAAGGAAGAAATCAAACTATCCCTATTTGCTGATGATATGATCCTATACCTAGAAAACCCAAGAGTCTCAGTCAAAAATCTACTGGAACTAACTGAGAGATTTAGCATCATGGCCGGATATAAGATCAACATCCAAAAATCAGTTGGATTCCTCTACACCAGCAAAGAGATTGCTGAAAAGGAAATAAGGAAATCAATACCATTTATAATAGCTACCAAAAAAATAAAATACTTGGGAATAAATCTTACCAGGGACACAAAAGACCTCTACAAATAAAACTAT
>NW_006921612.1:10698689-10707943 GCF_000298275.1 Orycteropus afer afer | reverse complement strand
CTATACAAAACATTGTTCCACCTCCTACTTTGGCGAGTAGCGACTGGGATCTTAAAAGCTAGCAAGCTGCCATCTAGAAGCAACGATGGGTCTCTCCTCGTCCAGATCAAAAAAGAATGAAGAACACCAAAAAGTCATGGAAACAATTAGTCCTAGCTACTGGTACACCATCCACTCTGCAGCCTATATGACTATGAGACCAAAGAACTAGATGGTGCCCGGCTACCATTGTCATCCACTTGGAAGGGGATCTATGTAGGAGACGCTTGATAGAGAGGGAGAACAATGTGGACAAAAACTCAAAATCATTTGGAGGAGAGAAAAATGGGGTGGGGGACCAGGTTTGCTGCTCCAATAGAGACTATGGCCTCTAACTGCCCTTCAGGTCTGGAATTGAACCCACATCTGTGGTTTACAGCCAAACAAAAGACAGGCATATGAGTTGAACATTTACCTCAAGTAGCTACTCTCCTTGGAGATAACAATTATGGGAGAAAGAAGAGCTGCTTATGCACAAGGATACAGCTCAGGGGGTAGGAGTCCATGGAGGGATGGACACTGGGAAGAGGTAAGTATGGGGAGGAAGTGGGAGGGGAGCTGTTGCATTGTGGTAAACTGTGGTCGACGTCATGAGACAAAGTATACGTGAACTGCTGTATGGAAAGTGAATTTGCTCTGTAAATCTTAACCCAAATCACAATAATAAAAAAAAGGATTCAGCATCAGTATTGAATAGACACTATAGGTTCACTCAGATGAAGGTTGCACCACTGATGAACATTTAACAAGGGCTTTTGGTTCAATCCATGACTTCCATGACCACATCATATTGCTGAGATGCCTGCTCTGGAGAATATAAGATTTATTTTATTGTGAGTACCTCAACCCTTAAAGCTGTTGTCCTATCGATGCTGGTGTGATATGAAAATCAAGAGGGAAGCCTGGAAAGGAACACTAGACTAGGAGTCAGAAGACAGAAAAACAGTCCTGATTCCACACTGGAAAAATTCTGTCATCTTGGGCAGAGCAATAAGCCTCCATTACTTTGTTTTTGCATTTGTCAAATGAGCTGAATTCAACAATAACCACAACCATAAAACTCTCCTTTCTTAAGGACCTGTTTTGGTCATCTGGTGCCACTCTAACAGGAATACCACAAATATATAGTTTTAATAAACAGGGATTTATTCTCTTACAGTTTAGGAGCCTAGAAGTCTGAACTCAAAGTGCCAGCTATAGAGGCTGGGAAAAAGCTCCTTCTCAACCATGGGCTTCAGTTCTGCCTCTTGCTCCTGGCCCACTGAAGCTTGATGCTTCTCTTAAGTCAGATAGCTGTTGGCTGCTGAGGCTGCTTACTTCAACAAGTAAAATGGCACACACCCCAAATTATCAAACAACATAGCATGCCACTAGTTCAACAGTCTCAAGATTGGCAGACAACACGGCAGGCCACTCACTGACAACTCAGCACAATGCAATATCCAAATGCTCCAAAAAGCTTGAGACCGTTCTCAAAGCTTTTTCTCATATACTGGAAGCAGACCACATCCCTAAGGCAGTTATTCAGCTGCTCATGGAAGATTACATCATGGAGTTGATTACCAGTCTCATCATGGAGAATGTTGTTGTTGTTGTTGTTACGTGCCGTCGAGTTGGCCCCGACTCATAACGACCCCTCCTTGGGTTTCTGAGGCAGTATCACTATGGAAGTAGGATTGCCCAACCTTCCTTCCGAAGAGTGGCTGGTGGGTTTGAACCGCCCACCATCTGGTTAGCAGGCAAGTGTCTTAGCCACTATGCTACCAGAGCTCCTATCATGGAGAATAACTACATCTAATGTTCCAGCCACTCAAAACCAGGCACAGCCAAATTGACACATAACCTTAACTACCACAATACCTTACATGTGCCTGTTACATCACTATTTGTTTTATATGAAATATATCTAACCCTCATAGCAGCTCAACTATATGACTATAGTTATTCCATTTTAAGAGATGAGGGAAAAGGAGTACTGAGAGGTTAAGAGTCTTGGTCAAGGTCATCCTGCTATTAAGTGAAGTTCAAACCTAGGGCTCTCTACCAGCAAAGAATATGATTCACAATAGGCATGATTCACTAATGAACTTTCCAATTCTGAAACACATCATCTTTGCCAAGTAACATTTGAGAAATATTTACACATTCCAGTAAATACTCTTCCACATACAGTCCCATCTACATTTCTTTTCAGTCAAATTTTATCAGAGATTATTTCTTAAAATTTTAAGTGCTAACTGTACCTAGAGAGATAACAGCTAGATTGCTATTGTTGTTTTTTTTTTTTTTTTTTTTTTGGTGTCATGTCAGCTTCCTTTGGAGAAGCCTAATTTTGCTGGGCTAGTGATGCCACCACTCTTCATCATACTCCCTACCTAGAGGTTTGACCACTGGGGGCTGCCTGGGCATGGAATTCCATTCACAGCAGCCTTCTGGTTCTTTCTGGCCAATGCATATTTTAACACATGCAGCCTTTTGAGTTGCTGACCATCTGTCTGCTTTAGGCCCTGCAAACATCCACTTCATCAGCTCTTTCATCTAACTCAGTTTTCAGAAACATTTCCTAATTCAAAATCCAGTGGAGACCTTGTATCCCCTTTTAAACTCACCAAACTCCTAACACTACTACTGTCCACGGATGGAACCTGCCTCATACTGAGTCCTAGGCTCTATAACATAAAGGCCACTTCATCAAAATATTCTTTATCTCAGTTTGTTGTCTGACACCATGCCTTGAGTCTGTTTTATAAATGACAAATTTTCTCATCTCCTAAGCTCTCCACAAATGTTCAGATTTCTGGGATAAAAGTGAAATGATTTTTGTAGAATGTACTAGAAGAGTTAGAGGTATCACAAACACAGACATATCCCCTCTGCTTCCTTAACCATTTCTAATCTGATCTATGGAGAAACTCACTGCCAAGGAGTCGGATCCAACTCATAGTGACCCCTTGTTGGGTTTCCAAGGTGGTATCACTACAGAAGTAGATTGCCCAATCTTCCTTCTGGAGAGTGGTTGGTGGGTTTGAACCACTAGCCTTCTGGTTAGCAGTCAAGTGCCTTGGGCTCTATACCACCAGAGGTCCTGATC
Source organism: Orycteropus afer afer (assembly GCF_000298275.1). NCBI lineage: Eukaryota > Metazoa > Chordata > Mammalia > Tubulidentata > Orycteropodidae > Orycteropus > Orycteropus afer. The sequence goes on along the minus strand of NW_006921612.1, from coordinate 10,704,813 downwards.
TATGGAGGGAATGGATATTATTGCTGCATCAGTAACAAACATTTGTCTGAACTAGAAGCTAGAGATAATTATTTAAAAAGAAAGCATAAATGAAAGAGAATTATTTAAAAATGAAGTGTAAATATGCAAGGTAGTTATTGCCCAAACAGCCTGGACATCAATCATCTATGAATTTTCTGGCAGTACTCCCCTCTCAGGATGGCATGTGATTCCTATGAGTTATAATCCACATTCACATTGATAACTAACCCACAAGACAGGTCACATAGTTATTTAGGAGCCTCTCACTCCTCCTTCTACCCATTTCAGCTATTGCTGCCACATGTTCAATACACCAACACACCACTGTCAGCTTTGAGTTTGAGATAGTTAAGGACAGTGCTCACTTCTATTCCAGATATTAGAAAATCCTGATAAACATTCTTATCTATGGTTACTGACATGAATTCATGTATGAATGGTGGATGTAGCTCTATTGAGGATGTTTTTAAATTACTAAATTTAATTTTTTTGTGATTCTGAAAGAATTTGAAGCAACTTTACTAAAGAGACATAGTCAAGTGAGGATATAATTAATAATGAAAGGCAGAAAATCAGAACTATGCAAAGAGAAGGACACTATGCTGAAAATAACAATGTTTTGACTTTTTATATTATGCCCTTCTTTCTTTTGGTGCTGTGTTAAATCAAAGCTTGCTTACAAGAAATAGTCACTTTAAAAACATATTAAATATGATGTAAAATTTTGGTCTTCTTTCTGGTCTTTATAATAATCTTTTGCCTTCTTCATATGAGGCATCTTTGATGTCATCTCACAGCTCAACTGGTCTTGACTTATTAGTATTCAGTCTATTCTTGAAATGGTCTCTAAATTCAGGTGGGACATACTCAAGGTCATACTTTGGCTCTTGTGGCCTTGTTTTAATTTTCTTCAGCTTTGACTTGAGCTTGCATATGAGTATCTGGCAGTCTCTTCCACAATTAGCCCCTCGTTTTATTCTAACTAACGATATTGAGCTTCTCCAATATCTCTTTACACAGATACAGTGTATTTGATTCCTGTGTATTCCATCTGGTGAGGTCTGCATGTATAGTAGCTATTTATGTTTTTGGAAAAAATGAATTTGCAGTGAATAAATCATTTCTCTTGTAAAAGTCTATCATATGATCTCTGGCATCATTTTTAATACCAAGGCCATGTTTTCCAACTACTGGTACTTTTTCTTTGTTTCCAATTGTCATATTTTGATCATCATTAATTATCAACACAACTTGATTGCATATTTGATCAATTTTGGACTGCAGAAGTTGCCAAAAATCTTTAATTTCATCATCTTTGAATTAACCATTAGTGATTGGTGCATAAATTTGAATAATTCTGGTCTTACTTGTAGGTATATGGATATTGTCCTATCATCTACAGGGTTGTACTTCAAGATAGATCTTGAAATACTCTTTAGATGATTAATGTGACATAATTCCTTTTCAATTTGGAGTCTTGGCATGTTGTTGTTAGGTGGCTTCAAGTCATCTCCAACACTTGTCGGCCCCATGTACAAGACAATGAAATACTGCCTGGTCCTGTGCTATCCTCACAATGCCATGCTTTAGCCCATTATTGTAGTCATCATGTTAATCCACCCCATTAAAAGTCTTCTCTTTTTCACTGACTCTCTACTTTACCAAACATGATATCCTTCTCCAGTTACTGGTCCTTCTGACAATATGACCAAAATAGGTGAGAAGTCTGGCCATTCTCACTTCTAAGGAGCATTCCGTGTGCACTTCTTCCAAGACATTTGTTCGTGATTCTGGCAGTCTGTGATATTTTGAGTATTCTTCACGAATACCACAATTCAAATGCCTCAATTCTTTGTTTGTTTGTTTGTTTTTAATTTTTATTGTGATTTGGATGAAAGTTTACAGAGCAAATTCTGTAAAAAAAAAAAAAACCTTTCCATATAGCAGTTCACGTACACTTTGTCTCATGACATTGACTACAATTTGCCACAATGCAACAGCTCCCTTCCTGTTTCCTCCTCATAGTTACCTTTTCCCTGTATCTTCCCTCTCACAAACTCCTGCCCCCCCCCCAGCTGTCTCCCTGTGCATACACAGCCCTTCTATTCTCTCATGATTGATCTCTCCAAGGAGTATATCTATCTATTGTAAATGCTCAGCTGATATGCCTGTCTTTTTTTGGCTGTAAGCCACAGGAGCAGGAGTGGATTCAGTTACAGACCTGAAGGGCCGCTAGGGGCCATAGTCTCAGTGGTTCCATCAGTCTCCATCAGACCAGAAAACCTTTTTTTTTTTTATTTTTTTTTTTAATAATTTTGAGTTTTGTTTCACATTGTTCTCCCACTCTATCCAGGATCTCCTACATAGATCCCCCTCTGAGTTGTTGACAGCGGTAGCCAGGCACCATTTGCTTCTTCTTGTCTCATAGTCATATAAGCTGAGGATGACGTGGTGTACCAGTCACTTGGACAAATGATTTCCATGTGTCTTTGGTTTTCTTCATTCTTTTTTGCTCTGGATGAGGAGAGACTCATTGTTGCATCTAGATGGCTGCTTGTAAGCTTTTAAGATCCCAATTGCTACTTGCCAAAGTAGGATGTGGAACAAAGCTTTGTATAGTATGTTATTCCAATTGAGCTTGATGTCCACTGTGACTATGGTCCCGAGCCAACAGGTCCAACTGCTCACTCCCTCTGAGTAGCTGGCTGTGGCCAAGAAGTGACTACAACCTTGTGCCTTGTCAGCTCTACTATACACCTGGAAATTCTTACAGAACATACCAATACAGAAACATTGTCTGCCAACCCTATACATGGTCTTGGACACACTCCCCCCTCCATGGACATATCTAATACTTCATCCTGTCCACGCATCTATCTGCCCCTATATCAATGTTTGCCTTCACTGGCAACACAGTACTGTATGTGCCTGTATGTGCAAAAGTGTTCATCTTTCAAATGCATCAATTCTTTTTCAGTTTTCCTTATTTATTGTCCAGCTTTCACATGCATATGAGGCAATTGAAAATACCATGGTTTGTGTTAGGCACACCTCAGTCTTCAAAGTAACATCTTTGCTCTTCAACAATTTGAAAAGGTCTTTTGCAGGAGATTTGCCTAGGGCAATGCATCATCTAATTCCTTGACTGCTGCTTCCATGAGTGTTGATTCTGGATCCAAGTAAAATGAAATCTTTGAGAACCTCAATCCTTTCTCCATTTATTGTGATATTGCTTATTTATCCAATTGTGAGTATTCTTTTTTTTTTTTTTATGTTGAGGTATAATCCATACTAAAGACTTTAGTCTTTGATCTTCATCAGTAAATGCTTCAAGTTATCTTAACTTTCAGCAAGAAATGTTGTGTCACTGTATATTGCAGGTTGTTAATGAGTTTTCCTTCAATCTTGATTCCTTGCTCTTGTTCATATAGTTCAGTTCCTCAGATTAGTTGCTCAGCATATAGATTGAATAAGCATGGTGACATATATAACCTTGGCATAAACTTTTCCTGATTTTGAGCCATGCAGTATCCTCTTGTTCTGCTTGAACGACAGCCTCTTGGTCTTTGTAAAGATTCCTCATGAGCACAGGTAAGTGTTCTGCAATTCCTATTGTTTGCAATGTTATCCATAATTTGTTGTGATCCACAGTCAACTGCCTTTACATAGTCAATAAGACAAAAGTAAACATCCTGGTACAGTAAGTAGATCATATAATTTTCTGATTTAAAATGCCCAATATCAGTCTAAGTCAGCTCACTAATGCTTAGAATATCAATCTGTATGTCTCATTTCATTTTTGATGACTTCCAGTTTTTCTAAATTCATACATCATACATTTCACATTCTGATTATTAATGGATATTTGCAGCTGTTTCTTCTCATTTTAAGTCATGCCACATCAGCCTTCTAGGCATTTTACTCCATCCATGTCATTAAGGTCAACTCTGTATGAGGAGGTAGTTCTTCTCCAGTTCTATTTTGAGTGTCTTCCGATCTCAAGGGCTCTTCTGACAATATATCAGAGAATATGCAACTACTATTCAAAAGATTTTACTTATTTTTTAGAAACTAATTGCCAGGTCCTTTTCCCTGTTCCATCTTAATGTGGAAGCTTTGCTAAAACCTGTCCATCATGGATGACCCTGCTAGTATTTGAAATATTGGTGGCATAGCTTCCAGCATCACAAGAACATACATGCCACCTCAGTACCACAACATATAGTGGTGGAGAAAATTTGTATATGACCCAGTAATTGCACTCTTAGATGAAATTCTATCCAAAAGGCTTGAAATCAGGGACTTAAATAGATACCTGTATACCAATGTTCATTATTTACAAGAGCCAAAAGTAAAAACAACACAAGTGTCCAGTGTCCATCAACAGACAAATGGATAAACAAAATGTGATAGATACACACACATACACACACACAATCAGATGATGTATTGCACTGGGAAAATTTGCTGCAAAAGATCTCTTTCAAGTGATGAAGAGCAAAGATGTCTCTTTGAAGAATAAAGGGTGCCTGACCCAAGCCATGCTGTTTTCAATCACCTCATATGCCTGTGAAAGCAAAACAATGAATAAGGAAGACCAAAGAACAGTTGATGGTTTTGAGTTGTGATGTTGGGGAAGAATACTGAAAGTACCATGGACTGCCAGAATAACTAACAAATCTGTCCTGGACGAAGTGCAGCCAGAATGTTCCTTGGAAGCAAAAAAGGGCAGACTTCATCTAACCTACTTCGGTGATGTTGTCAGAAGGGACAATTCCCTGAAGAAGGATATCATGCTTTGTATAGTGGAGGGTCAATGAAAAAAGGAAAGACCTTTAGTGAGATGGATTGACACAGTGGCTGCAATGATGGCCTCAGGGATAACAAGGATTGTGAGGCTGATGCATGACTGGGCAGTGTTTCATTCTACTGTACATAAGGTTGCTATGAATTGGAACCCACTCAATAGCACCTAACAACAATGTACAGAATGGAATACTATTTTTGCCATAAAAAGGAATAAAGTTCTAATGTATTTTATGACATGGATGGGAGCTCTGGTGGCGTAGTGCCTAAGGCATTTGACTGCTAACCAGAAGGCTGGTGGTTCAAACCCACCAGCCACTCCCAAGAAGGAAGGTTGGGCAATTTACTTCCGTAGTGATACCGCCTCGGAAATCCAAGAAGGGGTCGCTATGAGTCAGATCTGACTCCACGGCAGTGAGTTTACTTTGGTTTGGTTTTATGAAATGGATTGGGAGGATGGTGCAGGACTGAGCAGGGTTTTGTTCTGTTGAACATAGGTTCCCTGTGATTCAGAATCAACTAGACAGCGCATAACAGCAAAAACAACATGAACCTTGAAAACATTATATCAAGTGTAGTAAGGCAGAAACTAAAGGACAGATATTATGATTCTGTTTATATGAAATATATAGAATAGACACATACTCAGAGACAGAATGTAGATTAATGGCTATCACAGACTGTCAGTGATGAGGAGTTATTACTTAATGATTTAATGAGTACAGCGTTCTTGTTTGAGGTGATGGAAAAGTTTTGGAAACCAATAATGGTGATGGTTATATAACACTGTGAATGTAATTAATGCCACTGGATTGTACAGTTAAAGATGGTTAAAACTGCAAATTTTAAAATATTTTTTAAAATGATAATGGTACTTGATATAGTAATTCTCTAAGGTCCCACCAGTGCTGACTTTCTCTGAGATGAGCTTCTGAGAAGAGAGATTTGGCTTTGGCGCCATGAAAGTAAAACTAGTACAGAGTTAGATGTGCCCCAGGAAAGCAGACTCTGATGCTGCTGCTGGTAACAATGATGACTTTTCCATTTTATGAGCTTAACTAGCTTCTCACAGATAAAGCTTGGTGTAAGGCAGCATCTCAGTAAACTTCTTTGTCTACCAGATTCGGAAGTGGCCCATTGATTGAGGGCAATGACTCATGACTCAAAACCAGGTTCTGCTGCTAAAGTGACAGATCTCCATGCAAGAGTTTAATTGAAAGACAGTGGGTTCTTCCAAAGACTTCTCCAAAAGTGTCAAAAGAGAACCTACAGATTGGAAAAAAAAAAATTTGGTAAT